>NC_059383.1:3801300-4165675 GCF_019703515.2 Myxocyprinus asiaticus | reverse complement strand
TCAATCGGCCTATGCAGCTTAATGAAATGTAATCTGGGATGTTTACCATTCCAAATGAAGGATTTTACTATGCTATAAAATTGCTTGAAATAAGAGAGGGGGACATCTATATGGAGAGACTGTAGCAGGTAGATTAATTTTGGAATACTATTCATTTAAACCTTCTAACCTTCTTCTACTATTCATTAACCTTCCCAATCATAAATAAATGTAATGAAGCCCACCTGCCCACATCGCTCAAACCTTTTTATTAAAGGGTCAAAATTAACTCTTAACTAAATCACAAGTTTGCTGGGAATAAAATGCCCAAATACGTAATGCCCTGTTTGGGCCACTGAAAGGCACCTGGCTGAAAAGCCGTTAATGGACAGTACGCTGTCAGAGCCAAAGCTTTGGATTTAGACCAATTAACTCTGTATCCTGAGAATTTAGAAAAGGAATTAATAATTCTGTTGAGGCAAGGCATAGATCTAGTAGGGTTGGAGATGAATAAAATATGATCTGTGTAAAGCAAGAGCATATGCGCCATACCTCCCACCCCTGGAAAATCATCTTCCTTATCGTGGCTGCTAATGGTTCCAGGACAAGACGGAACAATAATGGGGGAAAGAGGGCAACCCTGCCAGGCGCCCCTATCCAGAGTAAAATAATCTGAAATTAATCCATTTTTGTACTGCCACTACCGTGTGTCTATAAAGTAACTTAATCCATCCAATAAAGTACTCCCGAACCCGTATATTTCCAAAATCTTAAAAGATAATCCCATTCTACCATATCAAACCTTTTTGGCGTCAAGTGAGATGGCAGCAACAGGAGTCTGATCATTTGCCACTGACCACATGATACTGATGAAATGCCTAATGTTATCAGAAGAGCTGTGGCCCTGTATAAACCCCACCTGATCTATATGCATGAGATGTCATAACTTCACTTAATCGGTTAGCCAAAATATTTGACCATATTTTTACATCTACCTGGATCAGGGAAATTGGACGGTAACTCTTACACTCGCTTGGATCTTTGTCCTTTTTAAGAATCGGATTGATCCGGGCTTGTGTCATGGTTGGCGGAAGCTTTCCATTCTTTAATGATTCCGTATAAACTTCTAACAAAAGTGGAGCCAGTTCTGTAGCATAAGATCTAAATTCAGCTGCAAAGTCGTCTGGCCCCGGAGCCTTGCTTGTAGGCAAGGCCTTAATTACCTCGCCAAGCTCCTCCAATGTTATCTCAAAAGCAAGTGTGTTTTTTTTTTTTTTTTTTTTTTTGCTCAGTCGTCAGTTTAGGGAGTTCTAATGGTTCCACAAATATCTTCATCAGTAGACAAAGATAATATCATATCAATAATATTAATATCAATGGCCGAGGTAAATATTTCACCACCAACAGATTTCACTGAGGGAATAGTAGAAAGAGACACTGCTTTATATATTTAGCCAAAAGCTTCCCTGCTTTGTCCCCCGACTCAAAGTATGACTGTCTTGCCCTGATAGCCAAAACTCCACCTTCCGCGACAATAGTATTATATCTGTATTTCAGTCAGGTCAGTTCTCTGAGGCCATCAGATGACATTCTGCGCTTCAGCTCTGCCTTGGCACTTTTAATATTCCCTTCCAACTCCACGAGTTCTCGTGCTTTGGATTTTTATTTTTTTTTGGTGAATGAGGCATACTGTATGATCCAACCCCCTAAGAACCACCTTAAGTGCCTCCCAAGCCATGCCCACAGAGGATACTGAGGACAGTTGGTCTCCATATAAACACTGATTTCAGCCTTTAACATTTGTTGGAATTCAGAATTTTGCAAAAGGGATACATTAAAGCGCCAACTATGATTTATTTTTCTCTGTATGTGGCAACACCTTTAAACGCACCAGGGCATGAGCTGAGACTAAGATGTTTCCAATTGAGCAATCAACAACAGATGAAATGAGGGACTTAAATATTAAAAAAACAACAAAAAAAAAAAAACATCTATTCTAGAATAAATCTTATGGACTGATGAAAAAAATGTGTAGTCCCTACCAGATAGGCTCAAAAGTCTCAAAATATCTGTAAGACCAAGACTTTTACACATTCTGTGATCAAGGATTGAGTCCATCAATAGTTTAAAGTCTCCTCCCAGTATTGTATCATAAGGGGTGCTAGCAGCTTGCAGAATCCCTTCAAGATCTATAAAAAAGCCCTGATCATCAGCGTTAGGTGCATAAATATTAGCCAAAGTCAAACTTTGCCCCTGAATTTCTATTAAAACAATAATGACTCTTCCTAATTTCTTTAATCTGTTTGAGACATTTGAATTGTAGATGCTTGCTTATCAGTGTAATGACTCCCCTGCTCTTACTTGAGCCAGCACTAAAGAAAACATGTCCACCCCATATCTTCCCAAATTTTTCAGCTTCCTGCGGGGAGAGATGCATTTCTTGAAGAAACACTATCATATTTCTTGTGTTTAAGAAGAGAAATAACCTTCCTCTTTTTTTTTATGGGGTGCCACAACCCATTCACAGTGTCAAATAAAATTTATAAAGACCACATTCCAAAATTAGTGCAACAATCAAACCTCCCCCACCCTGAAGCAAATACCTACAAGAGCCCCTGCAACAACTTAACACTGGACTTAAGAAATCTGACGGTATCTATCAATTTTGTGAGACAGAATTACACAACAGAAGATAATCTATAAAACAAACTCCAGCCAATAGGCGGAATAAACACAAAGAACGTGTAGGTTCATCCACATAACTGTCCTGTAAGTGTGTTCCTCCACAAAACAAACTCCAGCTGCTAGTGGAACCACCACAAAAAAAGGCCATTCAGTTTCCTCAGACAGTCAAACGAATGTTCAGTGAGCCGGCTGTTCATGAGTGCAGCAGATGACCTAATCCTTCCAATGTCCTGCAAAAAATACTCCACAAAACAAACTCCAACCAATAGGAGGCATAAGCACAAAGAACTTGCAGATTCATCCACAACACTGTCCCAAAGGAGTGCTACTACACAAAACTAACTCTAGCCACTAGGTGGAACCAGCACAAAAAGAAACGAAAAAGGCACTCTGCTTCCTCGGACGGTCAAGTGGATGTTCATTGAGTCAGTCCACTTGGCTGCAATGTGAATACCACAAAATAACTTACTCAGTCCGCTGACTTTATCAAGGACATCGCTTGCTGAGGACATGTAAATACTTTACAGCCATCCTTAGCACCTATTCTCAATTTGGCCGGGAACATTGGTGCAAAAGTGACCTGCCGTTGAAGGAAGCATTCCTTGAATCGATCACGTTTCTCTCGTCGAATTTGCAATGTCTGGGAAAAGAAAATGCTGTGGTTCTTCCAAGAAATCGCCGTTCACACATCCAAACCTCACACGGCGTCACGTGACTCCAAGGTAACAATTCTTACACACCCTGTATTTTGGATAAATCTAAAATAAAGCAGTGATATAATATTTCAATGGTCAGTCTCTTTCAGCCACATTGCAAATAAACTTACCCAGTTGTATTATAATTAAAGTCTCGTCTTGATAGTTATTGTGTCAAGTAGATTCTTATGAAGCAGTCTACTTTCAACCATTACTATCAGTTTGAGTTAATGATCTATTTTCCTTCTAAATAAAATGTTTAAGGGTTGGAACTATATTGTTTTTAATGTCTTTGGGGTCATCCTTGCTGTAATAAGACAATTCAAACCAAATTAGGGACTCCTTTCTTAATTAAAACAAAGCTTGTGTGTGATAAAGTGGTTTTTGGAACTAAAGATTTTGGAACTCAGGGATTTTGAACCAAGCTTTAACTCAAAATTTCTAAGGACATATATGCAGCAGGCCAATTATTTCTAGTGCCGCAGTCCGGAACCGTTTAGCAGACAGAAGAATGGAACTTAATTGCACAATGAAAAGGCTCTCTGTAGATACACTATTTGAACCAGGGGACAGTTTTCTGAAGAATAAGAGCAATTCCACTAAAACAAACCAATTACTTTCAATCTCCATGAAGAGAAAACTGGCAAAGCATGTCGTATTGATGCCTCTGCAATGTCATAAGGTGTCTTTGTCACGTCTGATGCCCTATATGATGCCCCTTGTCCTGTTGCTGCTGGCGCATAGCTTGAGTTTGTGTTTGTAGCCTGCTAGTCTGCTTAGCATTGTTTATTTTCTGTTTTCAGCATTTTAATCTTTAATCTGCTATTTTACCACAGGCATCCGTTTTCCGCTTTTCTCCTTTATTGGAAATTTGGGGGCGGAAAGATATGACCTAATGTATCAAACTTCAAAAGAATATGATTTAATTAAATAAATGCATGCGCTGCGTCCTTCAAAGTGAAAATGGCACTGTTGTATTTTCTCCAAGCATGCAGGGGCTTGTGGGTGTTTCCAGCTGTTGCAGAGCAGTTCGGAAATGTATGACAAGCGATCACTAATGATCAACTGTTGATAATGATATAGTCTTGATGAGAGATGACGGTTTACTTTTAATTGTTTATATTGTAATACATTGTAGATTATAGTTGGATTATTCACTTTATTTCACTTTGAATGAGCAGCTGGATGCTGTGATGTGCAAACATCTCAAAATAAGAGTACCCGGTGTATTTCAGCCTTTTAAAAGGTCCGCACTATGAATCAAATCTTTTATTCGTATGGATCAAATTTATGTTGAGCTACAAAGGTCTGATCACCATTTACTTGCGTTGTATGGACCTACAGAACTGATATATTTTTCTTAATCTTTGTTTTGCTGAAAAGTCATACACATCTGGGATGGCATGAGTGTGAGTAAATGGAGAGAATTTCCATTTTTGGGTGAACTATCCCATTATTTAAATAAATGATTTTTAAAAATGAGCAGAGCTCATTGTGTTGGCTGTCACTACATGAAATAACTACAAGACTATTAGACTACACTGTCATGAAATCTTATTTAAATGCTAATCAAGTTTGTCACACTAATTAAAAGTAGAGGTGTGTGTGTGTGTGTGTGTGTGTGTGTGTTTCTTAAATTCTTTTGAGCTGATTCTCAGCAAGCGGTCAAGCCGGTTCACAAACTCAAACTGAATCTAACTTAGTTCTGAGTTGATGAAGCATGACGCACAGCTTAAACACTTGTACTGGCTACGCAGCACATTGAACTTTCTAACTGAAAAAGAACCAAATGAGCTGGTCCCTCTAACTGCCGAAGTTTGCCTAGAATTACAGAGGACTTGCTATGTGTTAAGACATTAATGGCAGTAGCCGAATAAAACATTTTATAAAACTACGGATGTTTGTTTTTATTTTTGAATTCTTTTGAAAATATTTGCAAATAAATGTCTCTAGAATTAAGTAGGCATTTTTACTCTTAGTAATACAAATTATTAACAATATATTAGATTTCTAGTTGAGTTTGTATGTGATGGAAATTTTCAAGAAATCTGAATTTTATTAACTTATGTATCCGCAACCATATACTAAAACTAGGCTAAATGCAGACAACTAGAAGCCTGAGTTCTGAGGTTTTTTTTTTTAAATAACAAAATGCACTGAAAATATGACTAGTTTTATTAAAACATGCAAAAATGTTTCTGTCAAGAAATTTTACTATTGTTTATTCATGCAGATTATATTAAATTTGTTATAAGCAGGAATGGGCCTGGGCCAGATACAAAACTTATTCAGTGGGCCCCCCTCCAGTCAGTTGTCCGACAGGGGGTGGGGCAGTTATTCCATCAGTGGAGGGGGGGTTGTTGTGGACAGTTATTCCATCAACGTGCGCTATCCCGGTTTCTGTTGCGCACTGTCTTCGTGTTTATAACAGTGTCTCCCGCTGACTGCGTTTGGATTCACTCTACAATATGGAACACCCCTCCAGTCCAGCCAGAACCGCTGAATCGTTTCTTTGAACCATTCATTAAAATGAATCTTCCGAAATAACCAAATCGGACTTCTCATCACTAATCAAAAGCTCACTCCTGATGACCATTTTATAAATTGATTTTCTGTATAGACTCCACAGTTTCTACAGCAGAAACACTGCTGGTGTAAAAGCACATGCGTTTTTTGCTGCGAAACTGTCATGACAGTTTTACATTGCAGTGCCTGAGCCGAACTGAAGCACTGTGTCACGGCATCAGCACGTTATCGCTATATACACTGCATGCCACATGTTTACTATAGCTTCGTCTGTCAGCAGTGTGTGGGGGTGTTTTTTTTTTTTTTTTCCTCTCCAGGGTTTTTCTACATTGAAATTTTCACTTCTGCAGAAAATCAGGCCACTGCAGCAAGTTTTATGATATCTTGCTTTCGGCACTGAGCGCTACATATGCTTCTCATGTGTGCGGGGTGATTTTGAAGACGGGTATCGTGCGATTTCTCACAAGTAATATGCCCTTCTCCATCCTACTACTGTATACTGGAGCAAGCAGGTGCACGTGCATTTTATCTGGGCTTCCCTCGATATGTGAGCTCCGGTAACAAGATAACACAGAGCAGATCACGTGTGATTAAGCTGGGCTTCCCTCGATATCATGACGCATAACAAACCTCATGCGTTCTCATGAATTCTACATGAGAATTTTCTATTTTAAAGTGCTATGGAGCAATTCAACCATTTTAAAAGGCAAGACAGCACCGACATTCTGAACAGCACTGATGAGTGAAAGAGAAAACATCTGCCCTGCACCAGCATCAATTATAATACTGTGGCATAGGGGGCATAGTCATGTGCCTATCTGCGGGAGAGGGTAAGCGGTAAGATGTCACCTGGGCTGTAATTACTCTAACACCTGTCTCTTATTATAGTGATGATGGAGGGAGACCTGATAAGGCATGCCAGAACATCAGAGTGGCAAGGGACTAATGTCTAAAGGACTGGCAGCGATAGAAAAGAGACTGCAACTTCTAGTTCCATGAGCCCTGTTTGAGTTGGCCACTGAGAGTCATTGTTTTTGTTGACCTGTTTGTGTGTGAGGAAATAAATACTAACCTCAACTGTTCGCTGTCTCCTGACTCCATTGTAAAGATCCTTTACAGTGGTGCCAAAAACCCGGCTTTGGAGGAGAACACCATTATGGAGCCGTACCGCTGGGTGACGTCTTCAAGACCCTCGCCAGCATCCAGCAAAGTCAGCATCAAGCCCTCATGAATGTATACCTGAAGCAGGAACAGCGTTTCCAAGTCCTGCCCCAGACACAAGTGGAGGACCGGCAGGTGCTCCGGAGACTGATTGCCAGAGAGCGGGCTGGCACTGCGATCCTTGGATCCCACCCCACCCGTGGTCCTGATGAAGATGGGGCCGGATGATGATCCGGAGGTATGCCTAGACCTGTTTGAAAAGAATGCGGTGGGGGAGTCACGTGGCACCATGCGAGGGTCGGATGTTTGAACGGCAAGCTCTGCACACTTTGCTAGTTTTAACACTATTGTCAAACCGATGAGATTCGATACACCCTGTTCCATAACTGTTCTATGAAGACAATGTCAAAGAATTAAAATCCCTTGGGCCCTGGAGACATTAAAAGACACTTACGTGCTCAAGCTGATACCCTGGGCAGGGCCGCAGACTGGAGACTCAGTTTGGATGGTGCGGTGGGAGAGATTGAAGGGTCAACTGTCGAACATATCATCAATTCTGGTGAAGGTCGTTGCTGACTTGGAGGATCTTGCTGTAGTACGTCGATCGATGCCATGGAGACTAAATTCTCAGAGTTCGTTACAAGAGTGGGGGACGTTGAGAAACTGATCGATTATCTGGAGTCATCGGAGAGGGAATTAGTTGCTAATCCACTAGTGACCAAGACTGACTTGGAGTGCGTTTGAGGGAAAAGTTGGAAGACATTGAGAATCGTAACTGGCGAAACAATGTCCGAATTGTTGGAATTCCTAAGGACGAAGAAGGCCGAGATATGGTGAAATTCCTAGACGAGCTCTTCCTGATTCAGCTTGACATAACAGGCCATAAGCTGGAAATCGAGTGAGCTCATAGGGTTCTGGCATGGAGATCCACGGAAGGAGGCAGGCCACGATCAATTCTGGCCAAATTTCATAAATCATACAATAAAGATCTTGTGCTACGCGAGGCATAAAGGAAGGCTTTCTTGGAAGAACCACAACATTTTTCTTGTTCCCAGACTTTGCGAATTTGTTGACAAGAGAAACATGATCGATTCAAGGAATGCAAGAAACTCCTACATCAACAGAATGTCGCTTTTGCACGGTGTTCCCTGCCAAATTGAGAATAG
This sequence comes from Myxocyprinus asiaticus, assembly GCF_019703515.2. Classification (NCBI taxonomy): domain Eukaryota; kingdom Metazoa; phylum Chordata; class Actinopteri; order Cypriniformes; family Catostomidae; genus Myxocyprinus; species Myxocyprinus asiaticus. The sequence continues at coordinate 4,157,463 of NC_059383.1, read as the reverse complement.
ATACAAAGGATGCCCACAGCAAGCGATGTCCTTCATAAAGACAATGGAATGAGTAAGTCATTGTGTGATTTCTCTCGATGCAGCTGAATGGATCTGATTCACTGAACATTCACTTGACTGTCTGAGGAAACTGGGTGCCGCCTTTGTTTCTTTTTGTGCTTATGCCTCCTATTGGATGGAGTTTGTTTTGTGGAATTTTGCTTGCAAACATTGGAGTGATTAGGGCATTTGTTGCTCTCAGGCCCACTTGGCTGTTACCTGACTCACTGAACATTCACTCGACTGTCCGAGGAAACTGAATGAGTTTTTTTTGTGTGTGTGTGCTGGTTTCACTAGCGGCTGGGGTTTGTTTTGTGGAGGAACACCTTTGGAACCGTTATATGGTTGAATCTACACGCTCTTGGTACTTATGCCTGATATTGGCTGGAGCTTGTTTTCTAGATTATTTTCTGTTGTGTAATGTGATATTGGGTGGACATGTTTTCTTTAGTGCTGGCTCAAGTAAGAGCAGGGGAGTTATTACACTAAGTAAGCATCTATAATTTAAATGTCTCAAACAGATTAAAGATAAATTAGGAAGAGTCATTATTGTTTTAGCAGAAATTCAGGGGCAAAGGTTGATTTTGGCTAATATTTACGCACCTAACGCTGCTGATCCTGGCTTTTTTATAGATCTTGAAGGGATGTTGCAAGCTGCTGGCACCCCTCATGATATAATATTGGGAAGAGACTTCCATCTTTTGATGGACTCAGTCCTTGATCATAGTGAAGCAAAGGTGTGTAAGCCCCCTAGAGCAACAGGATGTGTAAAAATCTTGGTCTTACAGATATTTGGAGACTTTTGAACCCATCTGGTAGGGACTATATTTTTATTCATCAGTCCATAAGATTTATTCTAGAATAGATTTTTATATATATATATATATCCAAGTCCCTCATTTCATCTGTTGTTGATTGCTCAATTGGAAACGTCTTGGTCACGGATCACACCCTGGTGATTTTAGAGATGTTGCCACATACTGAGAAAAATCATATAGTTGGTGCTTTAATGTATGCCTTTTGCAAAATCCTGAATTCCAACAAATGCTAAAGACTTATGTCTGTTATATTATGTCTATAATGGAGACCAACTGGACCTCAGTATCCTCTGTGGGTGTGGCTTGGGAGGCAGTTAAGGCAGTTCTTAGGGGTCGGATCATACAGTATGCCTCATTCACCATGAAAAACCAAAGCACGAGAACTCGTGGCTTGGAAGGGAATATTAAAAGTGCCGAGGCAGAGCTGAAGCGCCGAATGTCATCTGATGGCCTCAGAGAATTGACCTGATTGAAATACAGATAATTCTAGTTTGTTGCGGAAGGTGGAGTTTTGGCAATTCAGGGCAAGACAGTCATACTTTGAGTTGGGGGATAAAGCAGGGAAGCTTTTGGCTAGATATATAAAGCAGAGAGAGTCTTTCTACCATTCCCTCAGTGAAATCTGCTGGTGGTGAAATATTTACCTTGGCCATTGATATTAATAATGCTTTTAAAGAATTTTATCTTTCTCTATAGTTACACATCTTCGTTTACTGATGAAGATATTTATGGAGCCATTAGAACTCCCTAAACTGACGACTGAGGAAAAAGTTCTCTTAATTCTGAGATAACCTTGGAGGAGTTTGGCAAGGTAATTAAGGCCTTGCCTACAGGCAAGGCTCCGGGGTCAGATGACTTTGCCGCAGAATTTTTTAGATCTTATGCTACAGAACTGGCTCCACTTTTGTTAGAAGTTTATACGGAATCATTAAAGAATGGAAAGCTTCCGCCAACCATGACACAAGCCCTGATCAGTCTGATTTTTAAAAGGACAAAGATCCAAGCAAGTGTAAGTGTATATCCGGAAGCAGTGCCTCTAACCAACATCTCAGCATATAGTGTTGCGGAGGCACTCTTCAAAATTATCTCCTGAGTGGGATTCTAAAGTTAATCCTCACTGATCAAGGTACAACATTCGTCACATTCAATTCGCACCAGCGTTTATCACCCGCAAACAGACGGGTTGGTCAAACAATTTAATAAGACCTTGAAATACATGATTCATAAGTTTGTACACGAAGATGCTAAAAATTGGGATAAATGGCTTGAACCCCTGCTGTTTGCAGTACAAGAGGTCCCGCAAGCCTCCACAGGGTTTTCCCCATTTGAGCTACTATATGGGTGTCAGCTGTGCAGCATGCTCGAAGATTAGGAGGAGGGACCTTCGAATAGCAAAAACCAAATTCAATACGTTCTTGACCTTTTAGAGCAAAACTCCACACTTTGGGGCAGGTAATACAGGAGAATTTGCTGCAAGCGCAAGAACATTGACTGCACGACGGGCACTCGACTATGCGAATTTGCACAGGGAGATAAAGTGCTTGTATTGCTGCCCACTCGAGCTCCAAATTACTCGCCAAGTGGCAAGGACCCTTTGAGGTCACATGACGAGTTGGAGATCTCTAATATGAGGTTAGGCGAACAGATAGGGGAGGGGCACGTCAAATCTACCACCTCAACCTCAAACCATGGAGGGAGGTGGTACCTGTAGCCTTGGCGACGGTAGTTATGGAGATGTCAGAGCTCAGGCCGGAGGTGACTCCCAAACCAAATTCATCCATCCTGGTCCCCTGTGGAGACCACCTCTCACTGTCGCAGCTTACAGACATTTCCCAGTTGCAACCGGAATTCATGGATGTGTTTTCACCCCTTCCCAGTCGCACGAACCTTATAGAATAGCATATTGACACCACCCCAGGGGTGGTGGTCCATAGCCGCTCCTATCGTCTTCCTGAACACAAGAAAGATTGTTCAGGAAGAATTGGAGGCAATGCTAGAAATGGGCATACTACAAGAGTCGCACAGCGATTGGGCCAGCCCAATAGTTCTCGTACCGAAGAGCGACGGCTCAGTCCGGTTCTGTGTTGACTACTGGAAAGTGAATGCGGTGTCCAAATTTGATACTTATCCAATGCCGCAAATTGACGAGTTCCTTGATCGGTTGGGCATGGCTCAATTTTACTCTACGCTGCACTTAAAGGGTTATTGGCAGATCCCTTTAACTCCAATACCCTGAGAAAAAATGGCTTTCCACACCGTTCAGATTACATCAATTTGTGATGCTTCTGTTCGGTTTGTTCGGAGCCACGTTTCAGTGCCTCCATGGACAAGATCCTCAGACCGCATACGGCATATGCCGCCACGTATCTAGACAATATCATTTTATAGTAATGACTGGCGGCAGCATATGCAACATCTGAGGGTGGTCCTGAAAGCGCTGCGACAGGCGGGACTCACGGCCAACCTGAAGTGTGCAACTGGGTGGGTGTAAGTTAGGTATCTGGGGTTCCACTTGGGTCACAGGCAGGCGCGTCCACAGATTAACAAAACCGCAGCAATCACAGCTTGCCCAACGTCCAAGAACAAAAAGGAGGTAAGGCAGTTTTTGGGGCTGGCTGGCTACTACCGGAGGTTTGTGCCTTGTTATTCTGATGTCACCAGCCCACTGACTGACCTTACTAATAAGGGAGCTCCTGATCCAGGCCAGTGGACACCTGACTTTTTCTTTCTCTCTCTCTCTCTCTCTCCCCCCTTTATTTTGCAGACGGATGCATCTGACATGGGGCTGGGGGCGGTGCTCTCGCTGGAGGTGGGAGGGGAGGAATGGCCGGTGTTATTAGTCACAAGCTCTCCTTCAGGGAGACAAATTACAGTGCCATTGAGAAGCTCCACCACATGAAGGATAATAACGTGTGGATCACCTGTTGGTATCTGGCTCTTCAGCCTTTTAAATTGAGGTGATCCACAGACCAGGGGTGCAGATGGTTGTGGCTGACTTTCTCTCCAGAAATGGGGGGGGGGTAGGCAGGCAGGCTGGATGTTGCACTGGCCTGAGTCGGCGGCAGGGGTATGTGGCATAGGGGGCGTGGTCATGTGTCTGTCTGCAGGAGAGGGAAAGCGGTAAGGCTCGTCACCTGGGTTGTATTTACTCTAACACCTGTCTCTAGTTATGGTGATGGTGGAGGAAGACCTGATAAGGCACACCAGAGCATCAGAATGGGAGAGAGAGTGGCAAGGGACTAATGTCTAAAGGACTGGCAGCGATGGAAAAGAGACTGCAACTTCTAGTTCCATGAGACCTGTTTGAGTTGGCCACTGAGCACCGTTGTTTTTGTTGACCTGTTTGTGTGTGAGGCAATAAATACTAACCTCAACTGTTCACTGACTCCCCCATTGCCCACGAACTAAGATCCTTTACAAATACTTTTTACATCTACACAACTACACCCTTAATAACATTTATCACAGTAAACTATCATATATTTTTTTTCATTACAACTGTGGCAGTTGCATTAAAGTTACATTTTTAAATGTGTTTTAGGCTATTATTTTTTCATTACAAATAAACAGTTTATTTTTTAAGTAAGACAACCTAACTAACCACTGGGGAGCCATCCATGGTTTTAACTATAGTAAACACAAGGGCAAGTAGGCTACAATGTAGAATAAAAGTCTGAACTTTTATGAAAAAAGTCATGTGTAATATTACAATATATTTGCTGTTATGATGATGTTTGATATTCGGAAACAAACTGGCCTGATTTGGCTTCAGATATACCTAGAATCACAATGATTCGTAAATCATTAAAGCTGTACTACGTGGGGGCCTGGATAGCTCAGCGAGTAAAGACGCTGACTTTCCCCGGAGTCGTGAGTTTGAATCCAGGGCATGCTGAGTGACACCAGCCAGGTCTCCTAAGCAACCAAATTGGCCCGATTGTTAGGGAGGGTAGAGTCACATGGGGTAACCTCCTCGTGGTCACTATAATGTAGTTCTCTCTCTCGGTGGGGCGTGTGGTGAGTTGAGCGTGGATGCCGCAGAGAATTGCGTGAAGCCTCCACATACTCTGTCTCCACGGTAACGCGCTCAACAAGCCACATGATGCACAGATTGACTGTTTCAGATGCAGAGGCAATTGAGATTCGCCGGATTGAGGCAAGTCACTACGCCACCATGACGACTTGGAGCACATTGGGAAATGGGCATTCCAAATTGGGGAGAAAAGGAGAGGGAAAAATCAACAACAAAAAAAGTGGCACTACGTAACTTTGTGCTCTCTAGTGAAATGTAAAATTGCAAGCAATATATGGAAGAATACATTATGTCCGTCATTATGACACTACTGCTCTGGCGGATGAGTCTCATGATTTGAGGTTACCTGGACATTGTGATCATGACTGGAAGATATTCAGAGTCGGAGTTATAATGTGCTATTTTCATGCTGAAATTATTTGGTTAAATGATTAAACATTTAAAAATGAAATATTACTTGCTGTGATGAAGATAAACAACATTCTTATTTACATATTTCGAATTAATGAATTGTACACTTTTCTGACACTACACTCAAACAGGGTTGGGGCGTAAGGAATACATGAAACGGGATTACGTATTTAAAATACAAAATAAGTAACTGTATTCCACTACAGTTACAATTTAAATCATTGCTAATTGGAATACAGTTACATTCAAAGTATTTTGATTACTGAAGCGATTACTTTTGCATTTCATTGTCATTTGTTTCATTTAATATTTAGTCCTTTCAGATGGAAAACATATAAATGATGCGATCCAAAGTGCATTTGAACAGTGGTGAAACACTTTCTTATGATGTGTTACATTCATACGAGCAGACAGAGAAGTAAGTTTGAAGTTTGGAGCAGAAGAAATAGAAATAAACCTTGTGTAAATTGTCAGCTTTACGCTAAGCTAAAATGCTATTTCTAGCCATTTTACATGCACGTTACCAGACACGATCATAATTTTTTATCAAGAAAATTCACGTTAGATCATAATTTCTTTTTTTCTAGTAAGACCTTTGATATTAGGGCACAAATCATATTCTTAATGTTAATTTTTGTATTGTTTTACTGTAAAAATATCTAAAAATCCTTAAAACAAGATCAATTTGATTTTATCTTGTTTTAGAAACAACACTGCATAAGATATTTAGGTTTTTCAGAGAATGTATTTTTAACATGTGTATTTTGTCTTACTGTACTGGCAGAGTTTTTATAGTCAAAACAAGTGAAAAAATCTACCAGTGCTGAAGAAGTAATCCAAAGTATTTAGAATACGTTACTGACCTTGAGTAATGTAACGGAATACGTTACAAATTACATTTTACAGCATGTATTCTGTAATCTGTAGTGGAATACATTTCAAAAGTAACCCTCACAACCCAGGCACTCAAAGCGCTTTTACATAGAGAACATGGGACTCTCCTGAATCACCACCAGTTATAAGTATATTTTAATATGATTATTCAAGTATTTTATCGACTATTAATGATTGTATTGTTTTATATTATCAATTTAAGAGGTGAAACTCGTGATCCTGCTGATTCAAGTTCAGTGTAAAACATTATTTTTACACTAATATCTTGTCAACGAAATCAATGATGAAAACGTTTGTTGACGAAAGGTTTTTTGATTTCGTCAACGATAACGAAGACAAGACAAAAAGGCGCATCATGAAGATTATTAAATTGTTATTAAAGCATACTGTTGACGAAATTATGATTATGGTAAGAAGAAAAATCTTGATAATCTGTAAATAGAAGAAGATATAAGATATGGATTCATTTAATCCATTGTGTTGTGCATTTCTCTGCTTGAGCCGCGTGAGTTGAATGCGGTAACAGGCTAAATTAACCTCTTTAAAATGGGGTAAATACCTCATTGAAATGCATCCTATTTATAGAGATTCAACAATATCCACTTGAATTAAATGATGCGCTAGTCAGAATAATCGTAATTTGCGTTGTGTTACTTGCATTGTGAATACACTGTTTTCATAAGAAACACGCTACATGCAATGTAATATCCTTTCACGGAAAATTAGTAAGTCTCTAAAGCATGAAGAATTCAGAATACAGTAGTTCTAAAAAGTAGCTAATACTTCAGTCTATTCATTATTATTTAAGGACAGAAGGCCTATATACATTTATATTGTATGTTTGATACATGTTTACATTAGAAAATGTTTTGTTTATTTTTTTATATTTGATTAAAGTTTGGTCTGTTACAGTTTGACACTTTTTTTTGTCCATTTTTCATGTCGTCAAGTAAAAGATATTATTTTTATTGACTAAAATTGTCATTTTTGTAAAACTGACTTAAAACGAATGAATATAACATGACGAAATATTGACTATTTTTAAAAGACATTTTTGTCAAAAGACTTAAACTGACTAAAATGAAAAAAATGAACACAGCAGTTGATAAAGCAAGTGAAACCTTAGGCTTAATAACACTGTAAACTAAAAACATAAAACAAGCAATAGTGGGGATAAAATATACTTTATTAAACATGAAAATAATACTCATAAGAAGTCAATTTCAGAAGACATACAGTACCTTCCCCTGACAATGGATCGCATTCGGTAAACACACGAGTAATGTTCGATTCATAATAGCATTACCTTTCCAGACAACATACTGTATCCAATTCCAAGCATTATAGCAGGTAAACAACTTTGCCAAACAGATAACAGATAAACATCCAACCAGACTGCAGCGATGCCATCCTGAACTTTGTGATTGTGACTGAGTGCATTGAACAGCGTCCTCAGCCGGAACACGTGACAGCCGGCACTTCTTTACTGTGTTTTTGGACATGATGTCATGACACAAAGAGGAACAACGTACGCCAGCGATTTCGGGCCAAATCCGACCTGACAGCTCAAAATAAAAATTATGTTTATAAGCTTACCGAAATGAATCAGGGTAAGGTAAGGACATTGTTTTGAACACTGATTGTTTATGTGCTTAATCAATAATGGCAATTTGTTCATTTTTAACCAAAAAATGTTACATAGTGCAGCTTTAAGTGTCTGATAAAAGAAAACAACAATATCTATTATGGAGTTGGAAACAAACATATTTACTATAAAAGCACAGTCCCAAATCAGTTAAGTGGTTTACTCATGAATATTATAACTAAACCTATAGAAATAAGGTATGTACAAAGTAAGTACAAAAAAACTCACAAAAAAAAAATCGTTATGAATTCACAAGTTTTTAGATGCTCAGATGATCAAAAATAATAAACATTTTTGATAAATCATTACAAACATGAAATGCAAAAACATATCTTCATATTAATTGCAATTATGAGAAAAAAAAAAAAAAAAAACATTGCATCGTGATGAACGTGTATGTCAGGAATTAGTTAGTCTGATGGAGAACATTAATGAGTTAGAGACATGCATCCGAACACTAGTGGAGGTCAGTGAGAAAGAGAAGCCACAGATATTGTTTTGGATGTGGGTAGTACAGCGAGCAACACACACACTTCGGTTCTGGCCGTAGAGCCCCCACAGTAGTGCATTTGGGTGAAGTCTCGGCGGCATACTCGCTCAGCAAAGCAACATTACTCTCCCATTCCTGTTAGAGTTTTCAACAGGTTCTCCCCACACAGTGACACACCCACTGAGAAGCCTGTTGAAAGCATCCTGTTTAGAGGATATTTGTCTCAGACGTACTGTTGTGCCCCTGCCTGTTCCACTTGACAAAGTAGTTCCGCTCATTTCATTCAGCTGAATTGTGTTCATTTTTTATCTCATAACACATAATTAGTGATTTAAATTACAATTTATACTTATTCTAAGGCTAAAAGAACAATTATCAAGTCGTGATTTAAATAATCAAGTTACAATAAACAGTAACCGCTTTCCCGGCGGATGGATATAGTCTATGCACAGAGGACAGGTGGAAGACCGTGAATCCTTTTGCCTTTTTTCTAATCTTATCTCGTTTGTCTGGAGATTTAAGTGTCGCAAACTTTGTTATCGCTGTCATGAAATGTACAGGAACTTTAGCAGAAAAATTACTGTATATATGTTTAAAGTCTCCACAACAGTTTAGATCTACAATGATGTGCTATTACACATGTTAATGCATGTCTGACAATACTAGCCAATATTCAAATGCACTGTAAAAAATTGCTACCCTGTCATTGTTAAGGAGCTATTTCCTAACAAACCGTTTACATTTTTTTTTTTTTTTTTTTTTAAATAAACCTGATGTATTCAGGTTGACTGACATGTTAAATAATATATTAATTAATAAAACCGGTTATTTTAAATGTTACCACATAGCGCTTTTTTTTTCAAGTGTATGTGAATATGTGGTAATAACTAAATGAACTTGTTTTATTCAAGTCAAAATGTTGCTTAATGGGGGTAGGCAGCTCTGGGTAGCTCAGTGGTAAAGACGCTGGCTATCATCTATAGTTCGAATCCCAGGGCGTGCTGAGTGACTCCAGCCAGGTCTCCTAAGCAACCAAATTGGCCCGGTTGCTAGGGAGGGTAGAGTCACATGGGGTAACCTCCTCGTGGTCGCTATAATGTGGTTCGTTCTCGGTGGGGCGCGTGGTGAGTTGAGTATGGTTGCCGCGGTGGATGGCGTGAAGCCTCCGTAGCAACATGCTCAACAAGCCACGTGATAAGATGCGCGGGTTGACGGTCTCAGACGCGGAGGCAACTGGGATTCGTCCTCCACCACCCGGACTGAGGCGAATCACTACGCGACCACAAGGACTTAAAAGCACATTGGGAATTGGGCATTCCAAATTGAAAAAAATAAATAAAAATACAAATGTTGCGTATTATGACTAAATCATCCTGACAAATTGGGTCAACAAAATTAACTTTTTGAGGGTTAGATCAAGTAATAGAAATACTGTATATCCCTGAGGTTACCTCTTTTTTTTACTGTGTATAAACATTTGTGGGCCAGTTAAAAATACTGCCTGCTGAAAAGTATTGCCCTCATTACTGTGTAAAGAGTTATGTTCATGTTTAACATTTTTATCATAAAGGCAGCATTAAAAAAATCGGCTTTTGGTGAGTGTTAAATATTATACATAAAAACTGGTTTGTAATTTTAGGTAGAGCTCACACTGTTACTTTGCACACTGTACACTGTTAAAAAAACAAAAATAAAAACTAAATGAAAAGCATTACATTTCCCTTGATTAAATTACATAACATAAACACTATTAATTTAAGTAAAATCTACCACATACAAAAAAACTGAGTATATAAAATATACTCAAAGTAATTACATTTGTCTATGCATGCACTATCCAAGACAGGAGACGCAGTGAGATAAATAACAGACATCCAGTAGGATCAACAGAATAATGTCATTTGGACACAGAATTTAAGGTGATACATTTTTTTTTAATTAACATTGTGTTTATGCTATTATTTATGACATTCAAAGAAATTGCCTTTTTATCTGAGATTTATATCCGTTTTTCCAAGACCGCAGTAAAGATAGGTTGCGGTTTGTATGTAAAATTCAGCTGCCAGCTCAGGAACGTTTTACAATGAGCTGAATGAAAAAAAAAAATATTGGGTGAAAATAAAGTGATAAATTAAAGGAATAGTTCATCCAAAAATAAAAATTATCTTATTATTCACCCTGATGCCATCCCAGATGTGCATGACTTTCTTTCTTCAGCAGAACACAAATGAAGATTTTTAGATGCACATTTCAGCTCTTTATGTCCATGCAATACAAGGAAACAGCTACCAAAGTTTGACAGTCCAAAAGTCACATTTAGGCAGCATAAAAGTAATCCACACGACTCCAGTTGATCAATTAATGTCTTCTGAAGCAAACTGATGTTTGTGTAAAAAATAAATCGATAATTAAAACATTATACATTTTTAAAAAGTGCTTACTGCCAGTAACTGTCACGTGACATAAGTGCTTCGGCAAGTTCAAGCAAGAATTCGGAAGTGACGCTTATTTCCTACATAAGAATGCAGGGTTCCAGCGGATCCTTAAAAAATTTCTTAAATTCAGTTTTTCAAAATTTTAGATCATAAAAAGTCTTAAATATCTTAAATGATTCAACAAAAGTATTATTATTATTTAAAGAGGTTTTAAATTTGGGGCGGAAAGACAGGAATCATGATATGACCTAATGTGATTATTAAACTTCGAAATAATTAAATAACTGCATGTGCTGTGTCCTTCAATGTGAAAACACGGCAGTGTTGTATTTTCTCCAAGCACACAGGGGCTTGTGAGTGTTTTCAGTTGTTGAAGAGCAGTTCACAATCATTAAGGCATATCAGAAATTTGATGATGATATAGTGTTGATGAAATATAACAATGTTTACTTTTAATTGTTTAAATGGTCACACTTTATATTTGGTGGCCTTAACTACTATGTACTAACATTAAATACATACAAGACTATGTATTTACTGTGTAACTACATGTTGTCCTGCAAAATGCCCCACATTTGCTGCTACTGAGGTTGAGGTACAGGTAGGTTTAGGAGTAAGGGTAGGGTTAGGGTTAGGATTAGGGGTTAGAGTTAGGTTTTGGGGTAAGGGTTGGGTTAGGGGTAAAGTTAATAGTGTAACTACAAATGTAATAATGCAAGTACTTTAAGTGTAATTACAATGCAACAACATGTATGTACATAATAAGTACATTGTATCAAATGGTTAAGTGCATATTAGTTAAGGCCACCTAATATAAAGTGGGTCCGTTTACATTGTAATACGTTGTAGATTATTGTAGGAGTGCACATTTTATTTCCCTTATCTGTTTGAATGAGCAGCTGGAAGCAGTGAAGTGCTAATATTTCAAAATAAGACTTCCCTGTGTATTTCAGCCTTTAAAGTTAAAATTTCCCCACTGTGAATCAAATCTCTCTTTATTATTATTATTATTATTATTTGTATTAAATAAATAATAAGAAAAAGTATTTTCTTCAAAATACCAATTACCTCCCTGGTAATTGGTATTTTGGTTGCACCATAAACTGCATCTGGAATTTAATTCAGTTTGGACTCTTGTAGCCTCTGTCTGGCCCTCCCCATCACAGGAAGGAAAGACTAAGAACATTTAATATAGGCTACTAATTTTAAAAACTATTGGCAGATTAATTGCCTTTCTTTCAACCCATTATCGTATCAGCAAAATCTAATATCGGTCAACCTCTAATTTGTATTTATTTATATAATGGTACATAAACCAATGCTAATGTGATATATAAAGTTGAAGTCATAAGTTTACTGTACATACACTTAGGTTGAAGTTATTAAAACTCATTTTTGAACCAATCCACAGATTTCATATTAGCAAACTATAGTTTTGGCAAGTCGTTTAGGACATCTACTTTGTGCATGACACAAGTAATTTTTCCAACAATTGTTTACAGACAGATTGTTTCACTTTTAACTGACTATATCACAATTTTAGTTAGTCAGAACTTTACATACACCAAGTTAACTGTGCCTTTAAGAAGCTTGGGAAATTCCAGAAAATGATTTCAAGCCTTTAGGCAATTAGCCAGTTAGCTTCTGATAGGCTAATTGTCTAATTGGAGTCAATTGGAAGTGTACCTGTGGATGTATTTTAAGGCCTACCTTCAAACTCAGTGCCTCTATGCTTGACATCATGGGAAAATCAAAAGAAAATGGGGATACATTCTATAGTTTTTATTTTTATTGTATCACTATTGACATTGTGTAGTCAAAGATACTGTTTGACATTTCAGACCACTATATTCTAAGACATTTATTTGTTTTTACAGGTGGAGTGATGAAAATACCATGTCAGACAAGACTGTACAGTAATGTAATGAAATGTTATATGATGCATTTAGTCCAAATTTTCTGATGTAGAAAATGTTTTTTTTTTTTTTCAAACATGATTTAACCTAGAAATTTTTGTGCACAATAAAGAATATTCAATGCACCAACTATCTTGATCTTTTCCATTTTGTAATGGTTCATGTGTGAGTTCATGTATTTCATGTCTTTTTATTTTGAAAAGTTTAGTTCCTGTTTCATGTCATGTGATCCCTTGTCATGAGATTTCATATTTTCCCTCCATGTTCATGTGTCTTGTTTTCATTGGTTTATTGTTTAATTATCTTGTTAGAGTTCTGTTTGTTCATTGGTTAACTTGTTTGTCTTGTTCTCCCATGTCTTGTATTTAAGCCCTCATGTTTTCCATTGTCCCTTGTCAAGTACTGTATGTAGATCTGAATGTAACTTTGTTGTCAAGTCATGTCAAGCCATAGTCAAGTCTAGTTCATGTTTTGTTTGTAGTCAGGGTTTTTGGATTTTACTTTTATAATAAACTGCACTTGGGTTCTCTACACTTCGTCATCGTCTTCTTCATTGCCATTGCCAGCAGCAGCACATCGTTACACATTTCTTGAATTTTCATGTTGATTGTAAATATTCCATAATGAACCTCTGATACATAGGTAACACTTGTCTTACCCACATGGACACCACCTTTCAATGTTGGCTGGGTCGTCATGGTGACGAGGTTTATAGTAGATTAGTGTCACTGAAAGGCTGGATGTCTGAGTGATGTCCGGAGAATAGCATAGAATTCACAGACAATTGGGTGAGCTTTTGGGGTAGACCTGACCTGCTAAAGAGAGACGGATTCCATCCCTCCAGGGAATGTGCCACTCTCCTCTCTAGTAGGACAGATGTTTATATTCTGAAACAAATCTTTAAAATAAAAATATCATTCTGTATTTGTTTTAAACAAATTTGTAAGTGTTCTAATTATCTGCTTGTTTATTTAACAGTTATTAAAATGCTATAAAGAGTTTAGTCCTTGAAAATAAATAAATATTATAACACATTAGATCAAATGATCTCAAAATAAACCTTTTGTTATGTCATACAGTGACCTCACAGATCAATACATTTTTGACAAGCAGGTGCTTAGAAAAGGGCTGTGGTTTTCTTTCTACATGTATGTAGTGTTTTGGGAGAAGAAAAAAAAAAGGCATTTTGCCTGGTAGGCATGTATGAGGCCTCTGTAAGAGAAACAACAAAACTGCAATAAAAAGAAACATATTTCGGCAAAAGCCTTGTCTTTCTCTGTTGCTGTTGTTGTTTACTAAGGGGATTGTGAAGTGGAGAGCAGATTTAAAGGACATGGGAGCTGCACATCTATTTGATGTTGTTGCCTTCTCAGTGTTATTTCCTTTGTGACAACAAAATAGAGAGATTATGGGGCATACAATAGGGAAAATTGTGACGACCAGAAATATTCAACCCATCTTTATGAGATCTCGGCATGTTGACAGGACACTATATTTAACCAAGGAGTGAGACAATTGCCTTGCAGTCACGTCTTAAATGTGTCATGCTTCTTAAGCATCTACTGTAAAATCGCAGTCACAATACATTCTTCAAGGTTACACAAGGGAGGAGAGGACGATTCAAGCTAGCCATTGTGGTTTCTAAGATGTGTCATGCTTCTTAAACATTGGTTATAATGAGATAATTAGAATAAGTGTGTCCAAAAGAAACCGAACCAATTCTTTTGCATCTGTTTTAATAGGATGATTTCATAAAGTTTTATTTAGGCACAATAGTTTAAAGGAATATTGCATGTTCAGTACAAGTTAAGCTCAATCAACAGCATTTGTGGTATTATGTTAACAACCACAAAAATGTATTTCAACTCCTTCCTTTAAATAAGTATGGGTTGCAGTGAGGTGCTTACAATGGAAGTAAATGGGGGCCAATTTTTAAACGTTAAAATACTCACTGTTGCAAAAGTATAGCCACAAGATGTAAACAATATGTGTGTCAACATGAATTTAGTGTGATAAAATCACTAGTAACCTTTTCTGTGTAAAGTTATATCCAGTTTTACAACTTCATTGCCATGAAACAGTGTCAATAAATCCTAAAACGACCACAAAAATGTCAATTGAAACTACTTTACAACTCAGAAACATCAGAAACATACATACATAATTGTCACCTAAAGAGTAAACACTCAGAATTGCAGGATGACTGGCAAGATTTGGCAAAGCACTTACTGAATCACATAGTCTTTTATACAGCCAAACATGGAGTATCTGACAGGTGAAGTGAGAAAATAATTAAGGTTGCTCTAAACTAATATTGGTAGTTTAGGATAAGGGTTATCCTTGGTTAACCCTTGAAGGGTTCAAGATATGAGCTGGGACCCACTATCTCTCCTCTGGTGTATATCCCCCCAAATCTACCAAGTAGAAGATCTGCTGCCCACGATGTCGGGAATTCCGTATTTCCTTTACCAAATAAGCTGGGCTACCATCGATCTCCAGAGGAGGTGGTGGAGAAGTCACATGTTGTGGCTCAAGTGCTTTGTATGGCCAGGCCGGTTTCAGGGGGGACACATGGAAGGATAAGAGATACAACAATTAGCTGGAAGTTGTAGTCGGTAAGTCACTGGATTAATCTGTTTTAGAATCCTTAAAGGAGCCACATACGTGGGGCTTAGTTTCTTGGATGGGAGTTGAAGCCGCAGTCGAATAACCACATCATTTGATTTGATTTCATCCTTTGCCTTCTGATGGTTCTCTGTAATGAACATGAGCAGAGTCCCAGGTTTCCTCACTGCTTTACATATAGCCATCCACCACTAGTACCTCTGATAGCTCTCAAGACCAGGAAAAAAGGGGTGCCTGGTATCCTTGTACGCATTAAAAGTGAGTGAGTTTTGAGCATACTCAGTCCATTGGTAAAAATTTGCTTCACTGATTTTATTCTCTGTTGCAGCATGAACACAAGAACCTTCTGACCACTTGGTTAATCCTTTCCACCTGAACATTCAACTGATGATACTCTGAAGCTGCTGGCACGTAGCTCGAGTTGTGCTTGTAACCTGCTAGCCTGTTAAAGCCTTCCCTATTTTTTCTATATTTTATCTTTTTATTAAAAAACTTACTGCACTTTACTATCTACTGCAATTTGTTGCAATTTGATTGCTTGTATCAGCTTTTTAATTTTTTTTGCTTGCTTTTTTTTATTGCAATTTATCACGATTCTACTGCATGCATCTATTTTTACCTCTGTGATTTTTACAAGGATTATTACATTGATCTCAAACCCCCGCTGCTCAGGAACCCCATACAGAGACCACAAATACTGTACCTTTATCAACAAACATCTGCTGTAAGTCATGATGGCAGCATCACGTTGTCGTCATCTGGACTTCACGCCACATTTTCATAGCTTCACCCATCAGAAGTGAGTGATTCACATGTGATAAGTGTAAGGAATTAGTTAAGCTGATGGAGAAGATACTGAGTTAGAGAGGAATACTAATGGGTGTCAGTGAGAAAGAGAAGCCATTAGATACTGTTTCAGATGGAGGCAGTACAGCTAGCAATATCCACTATTCCGTTCCGGCAATAGAGCTGGTTGAATGGGTGATGACTCGGAGACATAGCCACAGGGCACAACGACACCACTCTCCTGTTCCTGTTAGTGTTTCCAACAGGTTCTCCCCACTTACATACACACACACACTGAGAATCATGTTGAAAGTGCCCTGGTTATAGGGAATTCTAAGGAACATGGAAATAGAGACTCCAGCCACCCTTATCCAATGTGACCCAGGGTCGAAAGTGCCTGACAGCTTTTTTGTCAGCACTTTTTTTTTATTTCCAAGTTGCCAGAAGAAAAAATAAATACAAATAAATCCTAAATAGTGAAAATAGTCTTAACAAAACTGCATTGGGGGCTCAGAGATAGCTAAAGCAGTAGGGTCTGAGGGATCTTCTATCATATATATATATATATATATATATATATATATATATATATGTATATAAATATAGGACAGTTAGTTCCGGTCCTTGAATCTGATTGGACGAGAGACGTTCCATGAGTACTGATGGTCTCACACCATCATCACTCGGACGCTTCACTGTGTGTATCACTACGCTTGTGTTCCTGCCGTTCAAAAACAAAAGAGTAAGAGCAATGCAGATGTGTTAAGAGCTACTGTATATGTGTCTCTTTACATGTAATTTTTTTATATTACATATGTTAGCCAGCAGGTGGTGGCAAAAGATCATTTTTGTGTGTAATATGAGCCAGTTATGTGACGTGAAGTAAGTCAGTGTTACTCAGTCTTTACATACAACAGCACTACGTGATCGTTTGTATTACTACTACACTACTAAAACTAGGAAGTAGCTTTAACCATCTGGGGTCGACGGACGCGCCGGCACGTCCTGCTGGATTTTTTCCGCATAACAGCGGAAACAACTTAAAATACTCCGTCATTTTGGGCATACAGATAAGTGTAAGACATCATTAGAAACTATAAAGGGTCTACTTTCATTTGTGTACACTCACAATAACAACAAAACCTCGTGCTTTTATAAAATAAAGAAAACAGGGTGCACTTTCAGCCGTCTCTGTCTCCGCGAGCATCTTTCTGAAACACGTCACAAAAATGAACTGATACTCTGCGAATACTTATCACACAAACATGAAACATATGTCTAAAGAAAGCTTAAAATGTCTACTTTTAAATAAAACAATTCAAATTTAAAACAAATATTCTCCTGCAATGTAATCTGTATGAAACAAAGCGATGTACAGTTTCTCCTGGCTCAGCTAATTATCCCTAATGAGATCACACCCACCAGCAGAGCGCGCTATTCATACGGTAATGTGCTGAGGCGATCAATGCAAATGGTAAACGCCCCCAACAGTGCCTTAAAAAACATCAAGTTCATCATCAGATTCATTCACTTTTCTGCACGTTTGGAAGATGGCATGCTACACACGTGAGGAAGCTCTACAGATGTTCCTGGATAGTGACGAAGAGTTCACATTTTCCTCAGAAGAAGAGCGGGAATCCGACGATGAACATTTACATTTTGAAGAGCGACTTGATCCAGCCGAGGATACAGTTCCGGATGAGTAAGTCATTTAGTTTTACTTACATTAGTTGACATGCTATTTTATATAAACATGGACATATTTTACTAGTTGGACTTTTTCCAGACTTGCCAGCCAGTATTCAGAGTATTGAAATTTGAAATATGTCCTAATAGGCAAGTTTTAGTTACATTTAAATGTTGTTTCAGCTAAAGCAGGTATTTAAATTGTATTCTGTATGATATAAATATGATATGTAATATGATATAAAAATAATATGAATGTTTAGATTATATTTTAACAAGTGTTTATGCTGCCTCATTATCATCAACGAAGCTTGTGCTTGCAAATATCTGTTCAGGTGTAAATGTGTAAAATGTGCTGTGTAGGGCTCTACTGGTTGTTTAGATCAGTGTTACTATCAGAAATAATTGGTAATTATTTCTTTAGTTATTAATTAATATTTAAATTAAATAATAGAATCTAACTCAATAAAACCTCATACGGGGCTCCAGTAAATGTAGTGCGCTACGTTCAGGAGCGGGTTTGGTTATTAGCAATAATTAATAATTAAAGATAATTATTAATTATTAAAATCAATAGAACATTGATGAGAATCAATGTTAGCTTTTTTAATCCTTTAAATCAACAATTATCAAAGATAATCACTAATTATTAACATCGATGAAACATTGATTAAAATTAACATTAGCTTATTGATCCTTCAAATTCAACAATCATCAAAGATAATTATCAATTATCAAAAATCAATAGAATATTAATAAGGATTAATAATGCCGGGGCACCACCCTGGAATCAGGGACTAATAACCAGATAGTATAACAGTCTCAAGATTAGATTGTTCTCTTAGGAAAATCGACACCGATTTTCAAAAAAACAAAACAATGAAGGCTTGAATCCGAGCACTGACATCCAAAAGTGCGTGCAAGAATGTTTGTGAGGAGTCGCATGTGCGTGTGGTTAATATGAGAGAGAGAGAGAATTAAGTGACGGCCCCAAAGCCGGTTTCGCGATCATGGGAGAGAAAGCAGCTATTAGTTTATCACTCAGAGACGCGGTGGACGGCTCGTAAACCGTCCCACAGTCTTTGATTCTTTAATGGATAAACTCAGTGTGCCGGTCTCACCCGCGATGGCGGAAATACACAACAGTCCAATGTGGTTGGACTACAACACAGCAGATCTCATTCGTGATAACAGTTCATTACAGTAATACCTTGAGTATTATTAGCAGCAATGAGTGGACTTGGTGGTCCATAAACTGTACAAGCAATAACCTTGATACACAAGAAAAACACATTATAATATTCTGTCTCTTCCCAGACTTAAACCTCTTACTTGAATCGCATGAGGATGCAGCTAGAATGTGTGTTTATCTTTTGTTTGACTCGACTCGTTTCCTCGAGGCTTGGGTGATGACGGGAGGCCGTTTCCTCACTCTGTCGGTGGGCTGAGCATTAAATATATATATATATATATATATATATATATATATATATATATATATATATATATATATATATATTTAATGCTTTTTTATTATGCCTTTTTGTTTGATGTATGTCATATACTTTGTAATGGTTAACAATATTAGGTCCCCCTGCAATGGTTCTTTTGGTTTCTCCCATTTCTACTGAGCAACTAATTACATCTACACCTGCGACTCATTTCTACCTGACACACTCTGAGGAAAGCAGAAAGCCGAAATGCATCAGTGTGCAGCGTTTTAGTCATTTTAATGTTTGTATTGTGATAGCCATAATCTGAATAAAGGATTTTTAACTTTCTGGGACCAGAAGATGTGCCTTGGACTTTCTTCTAGAGTATACAGAAGAATACAAGTTTACTGTCCATATCCACACACTGTGTACAATAGCGGCAAAGCTAACTAAGAAACTCACCAAATCAGCTGTTGTTCTGCCACTGCAACATAGAGGACTGTCTAAGCATATGTCTAAAACAGCCATTCGAACAGTCTTTTCAACCATATGATGTGTTTATTTTGTGCTACGAGCATTCAAACAAACATAGAAGAATGCAAGTTTACTGTCCATATACATACATTGTGTATAATAGGGGAAAAACTAACTGCTGTCATGCTGCCACTGCTACGGAGAGAGAAACTTGTCATTTATGTCTAAAATTGCAGTCCACAGTCTTGGTTACTTTTGTAACCTCCGTGTTGATGTAGTGACACTAGGGGTCACTCTTGGGAGCCCCAAACTCCTCAGATCTTTGAGAAAAGGCCAATGGGAATTGACGAGTGGAATTTGCATGCCACTCCCCCGGACATACAGGTATAAAAGGAGCTGGCTCGCAACCACTCATTCAGGTTTTGTGCTGAGGAGCCGAAACAAGGTCCCAGCCATTTCAGCGGGTAGTTCAGTGTTGTGGCAGGAGGGACACAACATCTCATTCCCTCCATCAGGGAACGGAGGTTACGAAAGTAACCAAGATGTTCCCTATCTGTCACTCATTCGACGTTGTGTCGATGTAGTGACACTAGGGATCCCTATACAAAATGCCACAACTAGCTGAACTGTGTTCCGTGGACTGGCGGTGCGAGACGGGCAGGCCATTGCTTGCCTCATAGCCAGTGCACCTGGCCATCATATAACCTCCCCCAATGCTTCTACAGGCATCATATGGTTCACTGCACCTCCGGGACAAGTCGACTGCCCAAAAATGGGGACAGGCTGCCCCAGCCGCGGGACGAGTCGACTGCCCAAAAATGGGGACAGGCTGCCCCAGCCGCGGCCTCTTCTCTTTCTTCTCCCCAAAAGGAAATATCATTCAGCTGGGGGCCATATCGCCAGAGACGACGTAAACCTACAGGCGCTGGACGGGAGTCTCAGGTGGTTCCGCCAAGTGGCGGCATTTTGTGGGCACAGGTGCACTGCAACCGCCTAATCCACTTGGGGAATCGCCGAGTACCCCCTGGCAGCCCCACTGTTGAGGGTCGTGAGAGCGGAGGAGCTCAGAGACCAGGTCCGGGCAGTGAAAGGCGCCCGCCATGACCTTGTGAGCTCCTTATGCACCTCTGGGAAGAAAGGGACTGGGGCGGGGCACGGCCGTGAGCGGCGCTCCGATCCCAGGAACCAATCATCAAGCTGCGAGGGCTGCGACTGGGCGACCACACCCGAAGGTGGGAGCCCAGTTGAGTCCTTGGCATCAGACTGGACCAGCCCGTGCTCCGTTGCTGCGATCGAGAGCTCATCCAGGAAAGCCGCGACCGAAACGTTGCCATGGTCATGCTCTCGAAGTGAGAACATGACCCATCCACGAACGCGGTCGACACGTGGGCAGCACCCAAGCACGTAAGACAGTGATCATGGCCATCGGAAGCGGAGAGGTAACGACCGCAACCAGGAAATAAACTCAAAAATATTGAGAAAAACAATCACCTTTCAAACTTAATGTTTTATTCACATGAAACAAATATTACGCTTACAGGCTCTGGACTCTGAAGTCTGCATTGCATGTAGACAAACATGGCCATTGTCACAGCCTATCAATTATTATGTTTATCTCGATAATAATACGATCATTGTAAAAGTTATATAAACACATATGTTTGACATATTTGTGAATCTAATAACACATTTTTAATGTAGTAAATAAGATTGTTTTGTATAAAAACTAAGAATCTGAAATAAAGGATTGACATCAGTAATGCTTCAGAGTTTTTTTATGCTTCGTAGTCTTCCCTTTACCCCGATGACAAGTGTCACAGCATGTCACTTTTACCTCAGACTCGCATTGGCACTCGTCACAGATTTTACTCACACAAATTCTTTAGCTAATTGCATTTATTTACAGTTTTATCTACACAATTGCCACAGAAAAAGAAAACAATTAACGGATGAGGAGATCAGAGAAATATTTTTTTAATTCTGAAGATGTCTCAGCCACTGCTTCATTGCCTGCACAAACAACACCAAAGGAGGTGGAGGAGGTAAGCGCTTCCTGCTGGAGGGCTACAGCAATTTTAACCCTCCTGGACATTTTTTTTTTTTAACCCTCAAGTCAGACCCCACCTGCATCTCCCACAGAGGTCTAATGTTTGAAAATGTTTATAACAGAGGAGCTTGTTTAGGAGACAAAACCGCTACGCCGCAGAACAGCTGGAGAAAACACCACCTGGAGTGAAAGGAAAGCTGGCAAAGTGGGTTCTGACTAACGTAAATAAGATTGAGATTAATGTAATTGAGCTTATATTGTAGTTTTGTGTAATGTATCACTGGTTACACTGGATCCACCACTGACATCCACCACTACGAGGGACTTGGGATCTCTGAGTCCATCGTCATATCCTTACTGGCCCCTTACTATTGATAGGGCACACCACTAATTCCCTGCAATTCAGGATTAACCTGATGAGAGGGCTGCTTGAGGAGCACAGTTCACCATGGTATTGGTGCAGTGGGGGCCGTCCTGCCTCAGACAATCCCCTGTGTCTGACAGCCAGGCATTTCCCCTCTGAAGTTCCTCAAACAACTTCCCAGGGCAGCAGGACCAGGAGGCACTGCAAGGCCTGCCAATCCAGCACTCACAGGACAAAGCAGAGGCGCCTCACCAAATTCATGTGTGCCATGCAACACTCTCTTGTGTGTTTCCCCATGTTTTGAGGAGTACCACAAACTGAAGCATTACTGAGAACTGTGAAATAAAATAAGCAAATATTTAATTAATAGTTGTTATTGTTGTTATTACATTTGTATTAGTTATTGTTATATTTCCATTGGTATTTATTGTAAATTGTGTATTTTTTCCTTGTAATTGGTTTATTATCTATGAAATGTGTACATTGTGGGCTTTTGTTTACCACAAATGAAATGTAATTGAATGTTATGAATGCTGTTTAGTAGCTGTTATGGTTATGTTACTTGTATTTATTACAATATTTATATTGTTATTCATTATATTGATATTTATTTAAAAAAGTTGTATCTATTAACAAATGCACATAAAAATCAATAGATTAAATGAAATAAAATCAAATTTAAAGAATAATGCTAATACTGAACTTATCTCTTGTCTCTCACAGTGCAAAGATACATGTTTTTTGACATCATGTGGCTATTTCTCTATATTCCCTATATACTCTAGTAACACATTTGAGCATCTAATGTGATGGAAGTAAACAGTGTGATTATACTGCGTTACAAATGTCAAACATAGTAACTATGCCAACATAAAAACAAAAATGGCTTCAAACTTTTTTTTTTTTTTTTTATTGTCCAGCCAATTTTCACACTCTGTTTGTTGGACTATGAGCATAGTGTAGCCAAACCCATCTGACACAAGACAGATCATAATCCAAGAGACCCGATTTCAGTCATAACTCAATTTTGTAAAATGTGTATTTACAGCATTTTGCCTTTAAGTATATTGCTGATGAATTACATATTGTGCTACTTTCAATTGCAACCCATTCCTAATATTAGCATTAGAAAATACCTCACACAATAGCATCACTTTTGATTTGTTTGATCAAAGTGAAAACAATAAAACATTAGATCACTTATGTGCAATATGCCTACTACAACATTACACAAGCAGTGAACAGCAAGAGCCATTACGTAAACTACAACAAACTACAATAAATACAGATCATAAACATATTATTCATGCATTTAGCATGGTTTGCAAACAATTTTGGGAGCTTCTCAATCGAAAAAGACTTAAAATGTACTCACCAGTAGCAATCCTGTAATGTGTTGGTGCAAAAGTTGCATGTGGGAGCGAAATTCAAAGCCTGACATAATAAAAGAAATAAATGTCAATATAATCCATTGATTAAAACATTTATTATAGTTTATACATGTTTTAAACCAATTAAGAAGGTTTTAAAGTGGAGAAAAAAGCTAAACGTGACTTGCATCGCTTACCTACACTCTGTCCTCCAGCTCCGAGCGAGACGAGTCAGCTGTGAACCGTCATGTGACTGCCGGTGTCACATGACAAGCTTGTTACCACACTGGAGTTTAAAATTTGATACATTGTATAATAACTGCCCAAAAAAAAACTCACGCTGGGGGGATCAGTTAAATCATTTAGAATTTACGTGGGAAAGGGTTAATAAAGCTAAATTTAAAAGGAAACGTGTTATGGTCTAAAGGTGCTCTGTAACGACATTAACTTATGCAGTGCCTCATATCTACTCACATTCGGGGAAAAGAGGCACCGCGTGCGGAGTGGGACAGGGCATAAAGGAAGCGTGTTCGATGCTAGAGAAAACTAATAAAGAATGCAGCACAGAAAGATCAGAGCTGGTGTACACAGCACTGTTGTCTTGTCGTGCTGCTCACTAGAGACAAGAGGGCGCAACCGTTGTCATGATGTCTTATGGTCCGGATGGAATCAATCCAGGGTCAGGACCCTGACCGGTGATCGGCGTAGTCTAATTGTTAGCAAGACAGCTATTGTTAGCAACATCATAAAGTCTGAGAAAGCTGAACTGCTTGTGTTTTTAGCGACACGCACCTGATGGTCTAGATGAAGAACATAGGCTAAATATTGAAAATTACTCAAAAGCTTATCGCCAATATCGTGGATTTGTTTTTATTGCGATAAATATCGAGATCGTTTTATAGCCCAGCCCTACTACAGATAACGTTAAAGAGGAGTGTGAACTTGCAAAAACAATGTCAGACACTGTAATATGCTCTGGCCCCTTCCCTGCTTATTGCGGTGATGAGATATAATATAGTAGAATATTGTCACTTAATGGCTGTATGTCTGAGTGGTGCCCGGAGAATAGCATAAGTTTTATAGATAATTGGACAAGTTTTTGTGGTAGACCAGACCTACTAAAGAGAGATGGACTCCATCCCTGCATGGAAGGTGATGTTCTCCTCTCCAGTAATTTGGCTCATAGACTTAAAAGTGTTAGTGTTTGACTAACCTGACCCAGGTCAGGAAGAGCTAGCAAAACTTATTAAAACATCAAGACCAACAAAATGGATGCTAGACCCTATTCCCACTAAGCTACTGAATGAGGTGTTTCCTGTAATCACAGAACCTCTTCTGGATATTATTATTTCCTCGTTATTTTTAGGACTTGTACCCATAACTTTCAAGCTGGCAGTTATCAAACAGCTTATCAAGAAACCACAAATTTATCCTGGAGAGTTGGCTGACTACAGATCTCAACTCTCCCACTTATGTCAAAAATACTAGAAAAGGTGTCCTCCTAACTAAATTATGTTCATTTTTACAGAGAATTGGTATATATTAAAAGTTTCAGTCCGGTTTTAGGCGCCATCATAGTACAGAGATTGCACTTATCACAGTTACAGATAACTTTCTCCCATCATCTGACCTTGGCTGCATCTCTCTTCTAGTGCTTTTAGATCTTAATGCTGCTTTCGATACCATAGATCATGACATTGTCTTTGATAAGCTTGAGAATTATGTTGCATTTGAGGACAGGCATAAGCATGGTTTAGGTCCTATTTATCCGACCGCTATCACTTTGTTTAAGTAAATGAGGAATTTTCAGATCAAGTAGAAGTAAAGTATGGAGTGCCACAGGGCTCAGTATTTGGTCCTCTGCTTTTCTCATATTTGATTCCCCTGGGAGGCATCATCAGGAACTCTGGAATGCCAAATGCCAATGATACACAGCTTTATATTTCTTCAAGACCTGTTGAAATTTCCCAATTCACAAAGTTAGCAGAGTTTATTAAAGGCTGGATGGATAGAAAGGTCTTTCTGCTAAACTCTGACAAGGTTTTAATTATTGGACCAAAAACCTCTGAAAAATAAGATGTTTGAATACAATTTGTCTCTCGATGGATGTACTGTTTCATCGTATTCTGCACTTAAGAACTTGGGTGTTATGTTAGATAGCAATCTGTCCTTTAAAAGTCACATTTCCAATGTTTATAGTACAGCATTCTTCCACCTCAGAAATATTGCTAAGTTATGACATATGCTCTCTGTTTTTGATGCAGAAAATTCATGCGTTTATAACCTCAAGACTAGATTATTGTAATGCATTACTGGGAGGATGTGTTGCAGGTTCAAATAAATAAGCTTCTGTTGGTTAAAAATGAAGCAGCTAGAGTGTTGACTAGAACCAAGAAATATGATCATATCAGCCCAATTTTATCATCACTACATTGGCTTACTGTTAAGTTTCAAATAAATGATAAAATTCTGCTTATTACTTACAAAGCTTTGAATGGTCTAGCTCCTCAGTACTTAAGCAACCTTTTATCGTGCTATAATCCATCAAGTTCACTATGATTGCAAAATGTTGTCCTGTTTATAGTACCTAGAATATAAAATAAAGAAAAATTGAGAAAAAAAATTAGAATAAAAGAAAAATTTATGTATGCATGGATGGTATTATTACAATATAAGTACTTTGATACTTACTCAAGGATTTTTTTCCTCAGTTATGTCTTTGAAGTCCCTTATTGGTTGCCCCAGAAAGGCACCAAAAAGGAACTTCTGGATCGTACTGTCTGCAGTCCTTCTTGTGTTTGGATGATGGGTCAGTATCAATCGACCAAACCTCATACTTCTTGAAAAGCTGCTCTAAAAAACATATGTGTTAGATACATTTAGATTTATTCATTTATGCAAAGTGACTTACAAATGAGGAATTCGGAAAAACCTATTAATCTTAAGGGGGCAATCATTTGAGAAGAGCTGTTATAGCAAAGTTTCATATTGCTCAGAGAGGTACAAGAAGAGAGGAAGGAGAGAGACAGTGGTGAAAGAATGGATTGTGAAGAGAGTTAGTGCATTAGTAGGACTGGTCAAAGTGCTCACGAACGAGATGTGTCTTTAGATGTTTCTTGAAAGTAGCATCCAGTGGTTTACCGTGTTGAAAGCAGCAGACAGATCCAGCAAAATGAGAACAAATGATTTGGATGCTGTTCTCGCCAGACCCAATGCTTCGGTGAAGGACAGCAAGGCAGTCGCAGTTGAGTGTCTGCTTAAGAAGCCAGACCGGTTGCTGTCTACCAGGTTGGTCTGGGGGAGAAAAGAGCACACCTGGTTCTTAAGCATTGGGGTTACTCAGATCTGCTTAAATGCAGTGGGAAAGGTGCCAATGACAAGAGAAGTATTAATAATGTGTGTGAGTGCAGGTAGGATTGAAGGAGAGATGACTTTGAGGAGATGGGAGGGAATAGGACCAAGGGGGCAGATAGACTTCAGCCTCAGAGATGGGAGAAAAAGAGGGGAAGAGGGGGTTATGTGTTTGTGATGGGTGTCTGTGAGTTTTGTGATGACTTTTAACTGACTTATTTTGTCTGTTAAAAAAGTGGCAAAATGATCAGCTGTTAGAAAGGATGTGGGAGGGGGAGGAGCAGGGCAGAGGCAGAGTGTTTTGAAGAGATACACAGCAAAACAAGATATTAAGAAGTCTTTCAAATCAACTGCACAAAATACTCACCGAACTTTGGCAGCAAACTCTCAGGGGGAGCCTTTGTGTGTTTGGCCCTTTCCACCTGAGGGACGGCCTGTCTCTCCAAAGTTTTAATTCTTGCTCTTAGGACAGCAACTGTGGGTTGAAGCCTGGAGCACCTGCAGCTTCACCACCGCCATCTGTATTTTTGCTCACTTAATTTCACTATCTCTATCTTTTTGTTGAAAAATACAACACACACACCAAGATAAACAAATAGTGAGTCACCATTTCCCTGTCTCCAGGGGAACACAGGGAAAGTGATGATTGTGTCTTGACTGTGCTTCCTACTGTAAATGGCAGTCTGTAAAAAATGAGGCCTGTATACAACAAAGAGTTTGCTAATAGATTATTGTGGAGCAGATGGGTCAGGATTCTAAATGGCTCTGCTTTGGAAGATAAAAAAATATGTCTTCTTTCCCAGGGTAATGCATTTATTGCATGATGTATGACAACACCTTCAATTAATTTCTTGTCGCCTTGTTATGCTACGCTCTCTGGTTAATCTTTCATGCGATCCTGAACTACAACATTAAAGGCAACTGAAAATAAATTATTGCAGATACTATGGTTCAGTAGGAAGCCAGTTTATTAATTGATTCTCAGTCTACTACTGTTAATCAGTCTATCTGGACTTTACAATACTAGAAATGCTCCCATCTAAATGATGTGTATCTCTATTGAGAAAACACTAACAATCTTTACTTTAAAGAAGAATTAAGATGTAGGTTGGTAGTAGAATTGTTTTCAGATATGTTTACGTTCTTTTAAAAATACTGGAACAGAAACATACTAAAATTGTATGAGTGTTTCCTGCACCGCTACTGAATCAACAGCGCTACAGAAATTATGTTTAAGCTCAGTTGTGAGTTTCACCTAGCTAAGACCTAGACTGCATTTCCCAAAAGCATCGTAAGCCTACGTAGATCGTAGAAACCATTGCCGGCAATGCTTTCTACAATCAACTTAAGCTTGTGGTGCTTTTCTAATTTCCTTCTGGGGTAAGCTCATCTCCCTTGCTGTCATCGTCTTCTGGCAGGATCCGAAGGTTCGACCGAGAATCTGAGTGCAAAAATACTGGAAGCTATAAACCTATGCTAAATGTATACCATCCTTTCATAGATAGATAGATAGATAGATATTGAAATATACAGTATATACACCTATATACATAATTATATATGCATGGGTAATTGGAAGTAGGATTTAGTGCAATTAGTTCAATGACAATAATGAAAATAATGTGTAAATACTATGGTATAGCTTCAATATATGTTTAGTCTGTGCAGCATAACTTCATTTAAGTAATGTACAGAGTCCCAATGTTGTGTGCAGGATGTTGTATATGTGTAGTGGTAATGCTCTTGTATGTGGTGTGTTAAACAAAGAAAAAAAAAAGAAAAAAAAAACACTGACATACATTGATTGTATGTTATATTATGTTATTTAAAAAGTAAGGTAAAAAAGAGTTACTGAGTCATCATTGAAGTGTTCTGTTACAGAATGCTTGATTAGTCAGATCTGTCTGTCTATATATTAGGGCTGTTGATTTAATTAAATAGATAAAAATAAAACTAATGCAATTAATCATGCATCCTGAGGCATGCATAAATTTAGTTATTAAAGAATGTACATTTACCACCTGAAAATGCAGGGACCTCGAGACAGGATTCAAGATCTACTTTTACTTGACACAGCGTCCTAAAAATATTGTGTTTATGATGCTGAGAACATGTCAACTCATATGTACTACATAGACGACAATATAATTAAAAACAGTGCAGATGGAACATAAACACATGAACTCACTTACAAAATGGATTGCTGTCAATGATTCCATATAATATATATATAAAAAATAAATAATTAAAAAAAAAATATTTAGAATCACATTATATTATTTACAACCCTTCCTCCCGAACAATAACCCCCCACCCAACACAAACAGATATCCCAGTGGTCAAATGTAACTGACAAAGACACACAAAAAAGACAATAAAACAGTAGAAAATATTTAAAAATACATAATGGAAAATATATGTTCAAAAACAAAAAGGCTACAATACACACATTTAAAACAACATGTCTCCCTCCACTGCCCCTCCCTGAGAGCCCTCCAAAAAGGCCAAATAGCCACCCCACCTCCTGATGAACATATCCATGTTGCCTAGCCTTCTATATGACAACTCTTCCAAAGCTGCTACCCTGCCCATCTCCTTGTACCACTCACAAAACGAGGGGGCTCCAGCTGACTTCCATCCTCTAAGGATAACCTGTCTGCCTATCATAACACCAGCCAGGATCCAATTCTTCATGTATTTATCCCCTACATCAATGACCGCCCCATCACCTAAAATACAGAGTCTGGGGCAAAATGAGATTTGAGTACCTAATACGTCACCCATAAAACTCTGGACCCTCAACCACAATTCTTGAATTTTAACACATCCCCAAAAGACATGGGTTGTGTCTCCATCTTCTGATTGGCATCGCCAGCAGGTGGGTGTGTCTTTAAGACCAAGCCTATGCAATCTAAAGGGGGTCCAATAGACTCTATGTAAAATCTTAAATTGCATAAGGTGAACCCTTGCATCTCTAGATGCAGATTTGATGTTTTTTTAGAATCCTAGCCCATACTCCCTCCTCCAATGCCAAGTTTAGATCTTTCTCCAATAATCTCTTAAGAGAAGTTGAAGTTTCATCCCCCAGACACTGAATTAGCAGGGAGTAATACATCGATGCCTCATGACCTTTTCTAAAAGCAGTAATCACCACTCCCAGAGTATCTGTCACTTTAGGGGGGAGTAAACCACTCCCAAAAACAGTACAGAGAAGGTGGGCTCATTGTAAACACTTGGTCTGTTTAAATCCACAAGTGCAGTTTATTTACAACCCTATAAAAGGTGTATCTGTCTTGGCAGTGCCCATAACCATGTAGGCTACTCTGTAAATTACAGCAATCTGCTCTTCAGATTCATAGTAATGTTACATGTGATGGACAGACAGCTATATATCACTAAGTGAACTTGCAGTGTCACAAGCACTAAGACTTATGTTTGCAAAGATAAAACATTTGCTTAGTGGGAAGTAAGGTGCACATTACAGGTCACCCTTAGCCATCAAGCAAAACAAAGCATTATGTTATGACAACAAGGATTAGGTTTTCAGAAAAAAAAAAGAAAAAAAAAGAAAAAAAAATCAATTTGAAGGCTTTGTAGAAATCAGGCAAAACGACCTCAGACCAATTTGTTATGTTTAAAAGACTAATTTACTTCACCTCATGGTGCTTTTATTACAAGACATAATTTGTGGTGCATTTTCTTAAAAAATGCATTAATATATCTATTGCTAGAATTGATTTTGAGTCTATCGCTTAAGCCTATCTGCAACATTGAGGCAGGCACACAGGATCAATATGAAGATGTTTTGGAGAACCTAAGTGCAGTTTAATTGTGACAATAAAACAAATACAAGAACCAAACTGAATGACAAGACTTAACTATGACTTGACTGTGACCGGACTATGAAAAAAATACAATGAACAATACCATGAATGCAACATTACAAGATTAATGCACGACAAGAGACAAAGGCAAACATGAGGGCTTAAATACAGAGACTGGGGTAAACAAGATAACAAAACAACCAATGACAAGACTGAACTGATAACAAGATAACCAATGAACAGACAGAACTAAAATGGGGGTAACAAGACTTAAAAATATAAACCAATGAGCAGACAAGACTAATGAACATGATGACAAGACAATGAAACCAATGAGAACAACACATGAAACATGACGGTAACATGACAAGGAAACGGGAACTGGAAATCATCACAGTACAGACACATGACAGGAACAAGGAAGTGAAAACTAATTTCAAAATAAAAGAAATATAATAAAAACATGAAACAGCCACACACAGAGACGCTACAGTATCACATAAGTCCATTCAGTTTTCAATGAAATGTCAATCTGTCCAAGGTAGACTTGGGGGTCATTCATGCTCACATTCTGTCTTCACTATTTTTTAACTATTCTGTCTGTCTACACGTGAGGGAAACTTTGTATTACATAATTAACAGGTTAGGGGGCATGATAAATTGTGTTATTTTAAATAATTAATTATACTACTTTAAAGGAAAATTCCGTGTTCAATACAGGTTATGCTCAATTGACAGCAAATGAGGCATAATTATTACCACAAAAAATGGATTTCAACTTGTTCCTCCTTTAAAAAAAATACAAATAAATCTAGGTTACATTGAGGCACAATGTAACAATAGAAATACATTTGGTAAATATTTAAACATTCAAATACTGTTTCAAATGTTTAGCTACAAGACATAAACAATATGCATATTAACATATTAAAAAAGTGATATAATTACTTGCTAACCTTTTCTTTGTGAAAATAATATCCAATTTTAGAATTTCATTGATATGGCAACGCAATGCCATAAACCCTCAAATGACCATAATGACAACTATTTAAACAACTTTACAGCTCAAATAATGCACAAGTTTTAACAGAAGAATTATTGTAAGTACTTTTAAACCCTCCAAAAACTGGCCCCATTCATTTCCGTTGTAAGAGCCTCACTGTAACCACAAATTATTTATTTATTAAAAAAAAAAAAAAAAAAAAGATAGACAAGAGTAAAATTTGTTTTGTGGTAATCAACATTATGGCACAAATGCTGTCAATTGAGCTTAACTTGTATTAAATCTGGAATATTCCTATAACACAATGTATTGACAGCCCTAGTAATAGATCCATGTGCCCTACTGATTCTTCTAAGTAACAATCAAATGCAGCAGCATATCAGGTATATCAAGCAAAATATCAAACAGATAATAATCTGTAAAAAATGCTGCAAAGCCTGACAAATATGACTTCCATTCTCTGTATGTTCACTGCTATTGTGCTGTGAGAATCTGCCTCATCTCTCACTAAAGCAGATGTTCACACCTGCATCAATGCTCTAGCTGTCTTGACAGCCTTTTAAATTGCAACAGTAATTTGTCTGCTTTTTTCCTCATCTCAGCTTATACAGGTATTGTCATGTACAAAGTAAACTAGCAAGAAAATAAACAAATTGAAAGAAACAATTGCTGCCATGTCATGTTGCATTTGCAGCATTTGCAGCATTTGCATTTGCATACTTGTTTTAATGCATTACATGCATAAGCCAGACAGAAATGAGAAATGATTGTGGGATGTTTCTTGTCTTGTGATCGTTTCCGAACAGATATTAAATCAGGCATGACAGCATACAGCACAAGTCATTGTTGTTTACATGGATGGATGGGGAAAATTAATTCAATCTGAAGGGCAGAGTTATAAGCATGTGCATTTATGACATTGTGAATAAACATGATGTGACCTTTTTTCCTTCAAGAAAAAGGTAACTCCATCAAGGCCATCAAGGTATCTCCTCTGACCTGTTCCTACATTTTGCCTTCGTCATCAATAAATGCGACTCCTATTTATAGACATTTAAACCTCCAAATCAATACAATTACAGGCTTTTCCGTTTCATGTGGTGTTATCTATAGGTGAGTATTTGACAGATGAACAAGTTCATGGTCACTTCTTGCCTTCACAGTTTCATTATCCTGCGGTGTGACAAATGAAAGTACAAATATCAAGCCTGATCTTATTATTATTTGTAGGTAACACTTAACATTTACACATAGATTTTTGTGCATTTCTATAGACACTGAAATGTACAATATGGACATATTGACAGCGTCTAAAACCCAAATGTTTTTACATTTTTTTACAGCTTTAGAAAAGTAAAAATATTAACAAATCCTTTATAATATACATATATTTGTATAGTCCAATTTTTACTATTTTAAAGATATTTTAGATCCCCTAATCCCATCCTACCCCTAAACCTAAAAATTTCCTACCAAAATAAAAACATAATAGGCAGTTAAATGTACAGCGACAACCATTTTTTTTACAATATCCTATTATATAGATATATTTGAGCTGCTAATCCCATTCCTACCCCTAAACCTAACCATTTCTTAAGAATTAAAAAAAAAAATGTAGCAGGCAGATTTAAATATATTCACAGTAATTTATTCCAAAACTTATGATGATGATTATTGAACCAAGCCTTAAATTTGTGACACAAAGCTATCATATGTCTTTTGAAGACTTGGAATATAGTGCAAAATGCAAAACTATCAAATGTAGTTTCTAGCACTTTTACAACTGCTTCAGAAGTGTAAAAATAAAATAATATAACCAAACACACCAGTCACAAGCACAAATTAATATTAGCTTTAATGAAATTCCAAGACTTGCAAACTAATATGGAATAACTAAATTACCAAATAAAGGTAAGGTAGATGCTATTTACATTTATTGTGCATAGTGGCACATGCCATTTGCACCCCTGTGTAAACTGTGGTAGATACAATTTGCACAGCAGTGTATTATAATGTATTCTTAAACAATATATAATATACAAAAAATATTCAGTGCATGTAGTATACAGTAAGTATTGTGATGGAACTTAAATACATCACTGACAGTGAAACAAAATGCACCTGACTTGTCACATAATGGTGCCTCTTCACTGCTGCCTTTAAATGCAGAGCGTGGCTCTAGAGAGACCAGCCTGTTCCCCATGCAGGCAGGGGAGCATTAATGCACTGGCTCATACGACCTGAAGCCCAGGGACCCCCAACTCCCAGGGGGCCCTATTCGCCACCCTGTCGACGTTCACAGGAGGAGCTGATGTAAACATGTAGACAGAGTGCAACAACGAAATCCGTGAAGCGCATGATCATAGAATAGCAGTTTATTTAAAATAGATGACCCTCCTGAATGACCTGAAGCCCAGGGACCCCCAAGTCCCAGGGGGCCCCATTCGTCACCCTGTTGTCCCCAGTCAACGTTCACGGGAGGAGCGCATCTAAACATGTTCAGTGGGAGACGCTGATAGAAACACGGAGCACGCAACAATGAAAGCAGTGTAGCGCATGATCATAGAATTACAGTTTGTTTAAAATAGATGACTCTCCGATTGCGCACAGCCACTGTCTGTCTTCGGTTACATGGGATGGACATGGGGAGAAGTATGAAGTTGGCAAAAGGTGGACTTGAACCCAGGTCACCCACACTGATCACTGATGTCAACTGTCATACTAATGTCGCCACGCCAGTTCTTTGATATATAAAAGTCAAATTTACTTACTTATGTGTTTATGCCTGTACTTTAACGATTATGTAAAACATTTGTTTTGTAGTTTTGACATGTTCTATTGGACTACAGGCATGCATATAGCTGGGCTGTGTGGCCATTGCTATTTACACTTAGTGCAAATAATTATTTGGCTACAATGAACCCATGGTAGGAGGGATTCTGGTAGTCACAGAGCCCTGTGCAGCTGCATATGTTGCTTATCAGGTAGAGCCGGCACAGGTTGAGCCAATGTTGCTATATCGGGCTGGATGCATCAAACAAACAGAAGAAAAATGTAATTGCGCCACAGAGTTACACTTGTAGGTGAAATCAACCTACCTGTCCTAAGCTGTGATAAAAGAAAGAATCTTAATATGTAGCTTCCCAAATAAAGCTATGCCATATACTGGTTGTCTAAAACTTAAGACATCGAATCAAATGAATGGTACAATTTCTTATGCTCTCAGGCTATGACAATATGAAATGTCAAAACTTTGCAACAAATCTAAAATCCAGCCAGGGTCAACATTGATATTCCATTAATCCAAGCCTCATGAGCACTGTGACAAACATTAGTATGGCTGTGTGGAATATGTGATTGCTCTGTGGATGAAAGTTACCTCAGACAAATGGCCTTGTGTGCTGTATACATTCCCAAGTACTGTCGTTCCGAGCTGCTCATCCACTGGCTGTGTTTGATAGTGACCCCAGGCCATTCCCAACACTCGGAACATCACAATCTCATGAGCTTCAAGTTCAAATGTGATCTCATTAGTATTCATAGGTATCCGTTTCAAAGTGTTGTTCTAGCACACATACAGAACATTATTACAGGCTGGATACTGATGCAGACAATATCACCATATTGACAGCATCTAAAATGTTTATCCTTATTTTGTACACCTAGAATGTTAGATACATACAAATGTTATCATTTTAGGTAAATAATTTTAGCTTCATAGAACATTGAATTCTTGGGCTGTTGCTATTATATTTATAATAAATGAGATTTGATTGTTTTTCTAATAAATGAGATTAACAAAATATATTTAACACCATCACATTTATTTTATGCAGTAAACACATTTACCTAATTTGTAAAATTAAGTTAGTAACGTTGCTAATTTTGGTTACTTTCCAATAGTGAGGATTATCATGATTACATCTATTTTATTGCAGCTTCAACAAAATTTAGCTAATTGTGAATTGTGTCAAATGCATTATCAGCATTTTCAGTGTGATTATTGTTATTGTTTTCTTTTACATACATGGACAGACAGAATTACTATTTCATAAGCAATCACATTCACAATCTATTGTGAAATTGTGAAGTATGCCTTTAGTAGTAATAAATTATTCACAGGGACCATTATGATCATGATAAGCTTGCTTTACCTTATGGTAAAATCTGATATAGTGCATGTTATATTTGTTTTCTGCATCTCCACCCCCATCCCCAAGGTGAAGACCTAGATACTGAGGAAAAGAGATGCATGGCGTGCACATACTCCCAAGTAGCACTGACAAATGATAGATGATCTTGTCAGTACAAACAGAACAACATTCATATAGACAGTAATTGAAACAGATGTGCATATATGTTTATTGCAAAGTTGTGCTTCAATTTCAGGCCTTGAATGGGAGGCTAGAGAACAAAACTCTACTCAGTTCAGTGTTTGTTGAACCAAAAGAAATTGTGCATAGGATTGCTTTATTGTTTCTATTTGCCCCTCAC
This sequence comes from Myxocyprinus asiaticus, assembly GCF_019703515.2. NCBI lineage: Eukaryota > Metazoa > Chordata > Actinopteri > Cypriniformes > Catostomidae > Myxocyprinus > Myxocyprinus asiaticus. The sequence goes on along the minus strand of NC_059383.1, from coordinate 4,121,325 downwards.
AACACTGATATTCCACGTCTTCACATTCAGTGTGATCTCATTCGTATCCGTAGTTATTCATTTATAAAATTTTGTACATTCGGATAGATACTGAAACTTATAATATCAATGCATTGACAGCATCTTAAATGTAAACCCTTTAACATATGTGCAACTTTAGAAATTTACAAATGTTTATGAATCCTTTGAGGACTGGTCAGAACTTCCCAGAACCTTTATGAGGATACTGTTGCAGGTGACCGAGTTCAATACTCAGACATCATCCCATAGCAGGAGTCTCATTTATCAGTAAATGATAGTTAAACATTTCAGATTTTTATTTATTTATTTTTATGACAAAATAACAATATGTAAATGCATTTATATGGAGCTAGAACAATGACTAATGACACAATGACTATTTGATTATCTCTGCTTTTTCCTGTGGAACACAGAAGTTTGTCCTTTGGCCTAGTTTGATTATGATCTTAAAGGGATAGTTCACCCAAAAATTCAAAATTCTCTCATCATATTTTCACCCTCATGCCATCCTAGATGTGTATGAATTTCTTTCTTCTGCAGAACACAAAATGTTTAGAAGACTATCTCAGGTCTGTAGGTCCATACAATGTAAGTGAATAGTGACCAAAACCTTGAAGCTTCAAAAAGCACATAAAGGCAGCATAAAAGTAATCTACACAACTCCAGTGGTTTAATCAAAATCTTCTAAAGCAATCTAATCAGTTTTAGGAGAGAACTGACCAAAATATAACTCCTTTTTCACTGTGCGTCTTGCCATTGCAGACTCTAGGCATTATAATTACACATCATATCAAGCTCTATTACACTTTCTTGTGCTTGACACATGTGCAGAGCACTAGATGGCACTAGGAAGCGTAATCAATCTTGGAATTATGATCGCCAAGGAGAAGCCCTCATTTTCTTTAATGCCTATTAAATGTAAGCTGGTGAGAGAACTGAACTTTAAGCGCTTCAAATGTAGAGTCACGTATTTATGACAGTTCACAACTGCACCAGTAGAGGAGCGTTACATAATTTGTGCTTTTGGAATTGACAGTGGTGTCACAAACTGCCAGATTTGAATCTGCTGTTGTGTCAGCACAGAGGGAGAGGGATTCGCTTTGTGGTTCACAGAAACAATAGCTTAAGCTGCCTTTTCAAACAAATTATGTGTTTATTTTATGTTACAGACATTAAAATGATTAAAGTGTATCAAATTCTGTAGTGTGCATTTTGAACTTTGTTTTGGCATGTCTCTTATTTTGCAATTCTTGTGTAGTCCTCTTGTTGTCTCTGTGTTTCCTGTAATTGCTCCCAGGTGTGTCTTGTTACTTAGTCTTGTTAACCTTGGCTGAGTCTCGTTTGGAAGGCTGCGTCCTCCGGAGGTCGCATTTGTCGGCCGCATATGTCATCGAGGCTGTCTCGTTTCAGAAAAGCGAGTAGGTCACTTCGAATGCAGCCTTCGAATGTGACCTTCTTTCATGGGAATTCGGAGGATGCATGAGGTGTATCCTTCGTGGGCACTTACAACCCACAATTATTTGCTTCAATGGAAATGTCTAAAGAAAATGACGCCAATTTGCCCTTAAATATGATGTTCAAACGCAAGGAATGTTAATTCCCAAGTTGAAGTACCTCAGTAGATGGGTGTAGAGTATATAATATGTATAATTATATTAATATATAATTAAAATAAAGTATTAGACTAAAAGTACACCTGTAAAATCTATTTTCTTTTCTCTTTACATCATTATAACTCTCCTAAAATGTACCTCATACATTCCCTTCTCACTCAAAGCGCTCGCGCTTGTTAAAGAGTGGCGTGCTGTCATAGCAACTATATTACGTTCCGTTTCCATTTGTCCCATGAAGGCCGTCTCGTTTAAACGAGACTTGTTTAAAGGAGAACACTCGGTAAACTGCAGCCTTCAAAAGACGCATCCTACCTAGCATGCAGCCTTCGGAACGAGACACAGCCCTTGTTTAGTCTTGTGTATATAATGCTCTCATGTTTCTTGTGTCTTTGTCAGTTCTTGTCGTTTGATGGATGTGTGTAGTGTGAGTTTTCAGTTCTAGTTTTTTTTGTCTGTTCTGAGTCTTGCTTTGTTATGTTATCACTTTTCTTTATTAAACTGCATTTGGATCCACACCCTTGCTCTTTGAGATGTCATTACATAAAGAAATATTACGATATTAGTGTAACACATTCACTCTCTAGCCCCCCGTGTCATTGTTTACAAGAGAAACTTGTGCCGTTCACAAACCAAAACAGTCCAAAACAATTTAAAAACAATATAAAAAAAATATTTAAAAAATCATTTCCAAATAATAATAATAAAAAATAAAAAAAACAATGTAAACAATGACGCGCTTCCTGACTCCTCCTCCACGTGGCGCGTGACCTTACCAACGAGCTTACGTCATCCCTCTCATGAGCGCACGTCAGAGATGTACGGAAGCGAACATTTGTAGTTAAAAAGTATATAAGTATTGTTTTGTTTCTAAAAAATAATCAATCGTTTGCGTTCAGAAGAACATTATTTGTTGACTGGAGTCATGTGGATTATTTTAATGCACCCTAAATATGCATTTTGGACCGTCAAAAAATGGAGGACATTCACTTGCATTGTTTAGAGGAGGAGGCCTGAAATGAAATCCTAAAAGTCTTAAATTCTGTTTTGATGAAGAAAGAAACATCTTGGATGGCCTGAGGGTGAGTAAATTATCAGCAAATTGTCATTTTTGGGTGAACTATTCCTTTAACACTGCACAAATGAACACAGCTGCAAATGTAAACTGCAAGCAGCTCAGTGATAGTGATGGCTCTCACTAATTACCAGATGTTTCGAGTATGTTGTTATCACACAGGGTGTGGTTTGTTTTCGAGGTCAAAAAGCATGCGCACTGTGACTATATTATATTCACAGTCACTGCAAATATATTATAATATTCCAAGTTTTCTGAAGCAATATTTTGAAAAAGTGCTTGAAGAAACCGTTTGTGTTAGGAAAACCCCATATGACATCATAGAGGTCCCATTATGACATCATAAAGACTGTATTATGACACCATATATCTACCAATATGACATCATAGATGCCCCATGACATCATGTTAGGTGTGTTTGATTTCATGCAGTGCTGCACAGACTGATTGGCTTCTGACTGAAAGCAGTGCATATTAGTTAGAACTTTTGTCCGACTATCGCTGCATCACCATTAGAGGTCTGCACAGGCCTTAAAATGAGGCCTGTACCTGAGACGTGTGACCTGACCAGTACTGGCAGATTTTAAGCCCAAATCCGAAATTGCTCACTCTCTTCATAATTTCTTCTCAAAATAATAGGATTTGTAACAGTTTAGTTACAGTAAACATAAACAGACAGGAAACATCACACAGCACAGAGGCCCCTCAGCATACAGAGCAGATGAAAAAAAAAGCTTACCGTTTATCAGGTGCGGAAATTTTGCTTGGTGCAGAACAATCTGGAATTATGAGTAACATTGTAACTGTCACATGAAGTCCTCTTTTGTAACCTGAACTTCTTAAGAACATAGAATTTGTGACACATACACTAAAAACAAGCTAGACGCAGCACAACGAATGAAACAAAACACAAGTGTCTCGAGATGCATTTTACAGTAACAACTACGGTCCCGCGCGAGATGCTATGCAATGGTCAAAGACGTCCATCCAGCGTAACGATACGTATTCACTGGAGCGGAAGAAATCGGCTTAAATCTCACAATGCCAGAGAGCTGCCACTTTGGGACATTATGTTTTCAGTTCAAGAGTAATGATATAATCTTAAATATGCATGATTACACTAGGAAAGATGCCAGCTTCATGTCCGAATGTCTAAAGCAGGGGTGCACAATTAGAATTCAAAGGTCCAAACCATTAAAATGTCTAACGTGCGCAATGATTTGGGAGCATATGTCGTACTTGTATATGTATAGCTAATAAACAAAGTACTACATTTCAATAACATTTCAACAATATTTATTGCACATTTTCAATGCAGACACATTAAACATGAGGTAAAATAAATATGCAGCCTAATCATAAATAAAAGCAGATTGTACATAAATATACATAAATAAAACTATCACAAATGTTCTCATATCAAGCAACACAAGACTGCATCTTCACAGAAAAAATAACAAAAGTGCCTGTTTCTGAAAAAAGTGCTCTGATTTTTGAACAAATAAGAAAACACAGGTTTAATATTTATCTTTCCTACTCTCTCCAACTTAACTTCTCCATCACTCTTCTTTAGTGAGAGAAATGGGCTTTTGCTTGCCCTGCCAGTAATTTACACCTTGGCTGGAATGGAGTCAGTGCCATTCTCATGCACATAAGTAGGTGCTCATTGGTGAGTCTAGAATGGTACTTATTTTTAATGATGTTCATAGTGGAGAAAGAAGACTCACAACGGTATGTGGAGCCAAACATGGTCAAGGTGTGTAGTGCTACTTTGGTTAGACCAGGGAAAACAGTCTCAGACACAGCCTGCAGCCAGAAAGTGTCATGATCAGTTGGTTGAAAGTGCTGTCTTAGTGCAACATTTGCTTGCAGATCAATCAGTTCCATCTGTAGAGATCCAGCATGTGCCCCCTTAAAGGTCTGTGTCACCTCCTTTGAAAATCCCCTGACATCTGTGATGAGGAATGGATTCTCAATGAGAAGAAGGTGCTGCTGTCCAAGGCTGAAGCTGTCAAAGTGATTTCTGAAGTTTCCAATCAGCTTATCTATGAAGTCAACATGAGGAGAAACATCTCTCTCACCTTGAATCTGTTCCTGCACTTTTGGGAAGTGTGCACAGTCTCCTTGAAGATCTTCCTTGAACACTTCCAGTTTCCTCTGGAAGGAGCGGACAGCTGTCATCAAATCACAAACTGAATTGTTCTTGCCCTGTAGTTTCACATTGAGATCATTAAGGTGTGATGTGATGTCTACCAAAAAAGCAACAATATCCATTTTGCTCACGTCTTGCAAAAAAAGTGAAAACTGTGTTGCCTTCTGACTCTTGAGCTGTACTAGGAAAGCTGTTATTTCCTTTCGAATGGACCAAAAGCATTCCAACACCCTGCCGTTACTGAGCCATCTTATGTTGTTGTGTAGCAGTAGGTCATTTGCATTTGCCTCAACTTCTTTCAGGAATTCTCTCAGCAGGCGATGTTGAAGAGATGAGGATGCCCTGAGGAAGTTGATCAGTTTCATCATTGTATTCATCACTTCAGCATACTCTTCTGACAGACTGGTGCACAGGACAGACTGATGAATGATGCAGTGGTAAGCTGTGAGATCAGGGTTGTCCTCTTTCAGCCGTGCCACAGCTCCTCTCTCTCTTCCTATCATGGCAGGGGCCCCGTCTGAGGTGATAGAGACCACTTGTTTTAGATCTATTCCCCTCTTTCTCAGCATCTCCTTCATGGCCATGTATATGTCCTTTCCTCTTGTATGTGTCTCGAGTGGTGTTACACCTAACAGGTCTTCACAGAATTCCTTCTTCTCTGTGTGTTAAAATCTAACATACACCAGAAGCTGGGCATTATCACTCACATCAGTAGATTCATCAACAGCTAATGCTATGCATGGTGCACTCCGAATAGCTTCATCAAGCTGTGTTAATACATCCTCTGTTATTATTTCACTCTTTCTTGCTGTTGTTTTATGTGACATTGGGATTTGCTTGATCTTTTCATACGGCGCGTGTTTTTGTTTACCGTCAAGTAAAGTTTCAGCAACAGCATTCATGCACTCCATCACCACTCCCCCGTCAGTAACTGGCTTTTGGTGTTGACCCAAAATCCAAGCTATTTTTTGTGAACATTCATTTGCACGTTGTTGGGTAGTGAATGCATGGGAGAGGACTCTGGTGGACCGATCATACTGGGCTTTGAGTTCGTTTATTTTGCGTGCCCTCACCTCATACTGCTATGGATATGTTTGCTCAAAAGATCTGTGCTTTGTCTCGTAGTGGCACTTCACACTGGCACTTTTTATTAGAGCCACGGTCTCTGAACATATCAGGCAGAGTGGTTTGACACTCGCTCCTCTTTGAAAGCTCGATTTTCTGTATCGACTTTCCTGACTTTTGCGCACGCCATTCTATAATTTCTCCTCTCGCTTCCGTTTTTACTTCTCTCGCTGTCTCTCTCTCTGACAACATCAGTCTCCTAACACTTTTCTTCCTAAACTTTTGCTTTGATTGGCTAAGTTTCATGAAGTGATTTATATAACGCATGTGATTGAACAACACACAGTAGTATGGGGCACTGTCTGGGACCTTCCCAGCTGCGCTGAGCCAGCGCAGTATGCGTACATTGAAAAAAAGGGTTGCTTCATCAGTATTTAATTTAACAATTATTTATAATAACTAGATAGAACCTTCACTCGGTCCGGACCCGGGATCCGCCAATTGTGCACCTCTGGTCTAAAGTATATAAACAGTGTTGATTTATTACACTTTTGCTTACCCAGCCACAGTATTGCCACAACGAATGTGTGCAATCATCATTTGAAGGCTGTTTTTATTAAACATAATCATGTGATTAAAGCACTGAATCCAGCAGAAACTTTTGCATTATCACCATGATGTATGCCATCAAAGAACTACGTGTGGGTCGAGACCAGATGCCTGGCCCAGCCATTGCAGTTGCCCCAAAGCAGCTTTTTATAGCTTTGGGGCAACTTTTATTGGTATTAAATAGGTTTTTGGTTATTATTTGTCTCTAAATCTGAATTTCTATCAGATCTAATTAATCTACAATAAAGAAAACAAACACTGTGCGATCTGCCGTAACTGATGTAGCTAATGCCTGTCCATAAATACCGACATTTCTCAAGCCTATCTAAGAGAATCTAAGACATCTATGGTGTCGAAGGCAGCAATAAGATCTAAAAGCACTAGAAGAGAAATGCAGCTGCGATCAGATGATGCGAGCAAGTCATTTGAAAGTCTGATAAGTGCAGTCTCTGTACTATGATAGGGCCTAAATCCTGACTGAAATTCTTCACAGATACAATTTCTCTGTAAAATAGTTCAGAGGACCTACATTTTCTAGTATTTTTGACTTAAATGAGAGATTTGAGATCGTCTATAATTAGCCAACTCTCAAGGATCAAGCTGTGTTTTCTTGAAAAGGGGTTTGATAACTGCCAGCTTAAAGTTTCTTGGGGCATGCCCTAAGGATAACGAGGAGTTAATCGTATTAAGAAGACGTTTTGAGATTACAGGAAACACCTCTTTGGGAATAAACACTTAGGATTGTTGTGGTTGTTTTCTATAAGTTTGCTCAAATATGCAGACCTGGCAGCTTTTAGAGCCTGTCTGTAGCTTGAGACACTACCCTTCCATGCACTATCTCTTCCACTTGCGCTCCATTTTCCAAGCTGCTCTCTTAAGAGCATGAGTCTGATCATTGTACCACGGTCTGGGGCTTTTCTCTTTAACTTTCTTTAACCTTTTCCAGCCGGAGCGTTCAAATTTGGGAACAATTATTCCCATGGTTCCTGTCTTAGTATCTTCGCCGTCCAATCACCGATTTTATTTCTGAAAACTGCCAGATACTCATGACAATATAAGCTAAAAGCACATATGATTGGTTAAGGGGTTACTGGGCGTGAATAATAAACATATCGTCATCATCGTCATCCTCCATTTGCTTGAGCAGAGCCAGAGAGGATATCCCGGGAGATTACCTCCAGTGTGAACTGGAAACTGAGGCAATCTTTCGAAGTAAGACAAGTTATTTAATGTGTTGTCAATACTGTCAATTGAAAGTCAAAACGTTTTAGTTATGAAGCATTTATTTGTAGGAGTAACACTAGTTATTTCTGGAAAAAATGATATGACTGTCGGGGTTCATTGGACAGGCATCTAGCATCTATTTTTAAGCACATTTCTGTGTAACTTGCTAAATAAACATTACCTAGCAATAATATGTAAATTTTTAGCTAAATATCAATAACTTTTTTGGCCAGTTTTGTCGCTTGTGGAAGATAGTCAAACCTTTTTAGTTACGAAGCATTTATATGTAGTAGCGCTAGCTAGTTTTTTTCTGGAAAAAACCGTGACCGTCATTGGCGAGCCTCTTCTTTTTATATAAATGTTTTTTTGGCAGTTTCTGTGAAACTTGCTAAAGAAACATTAACTAGCAATACTATGTACATTTTTAACTAAATATCAATAACTTTTTTTGCCAAAAAAAAAAAAAAAACTTTTTTTTGTCACTTGTGAAAAATCCGCCTGAAGTAATGTGAGGCAGAGAGCAGACCTTTTTTTTTATGCTGTTCAGACCTGCCTGGAAACTGGCCTGCTAGTAAGATAAGTTATCTAGCTTGTTGATTTTCCCATGTATTCATTTTTTTTTTATATCTTTCTGTAATTTAGCAGATAGCCTTACCCATCCATCACACAGACATGATTTTAGATAGTGTGTAGCTTCCTGTTCATAAGGAAAGTGTGAGAGGGCTGTCTGCAGTTGGACATTCTGGTTAGTCTGCAAGCCTTTGGTGACTATTCAGTGTACGGATATGTGAAGAACACACTGCTGGCTACAGTGTTGTACCTCTTATGGTTAAGTTGTTAGAAATGGGAATGCCTGTGGGACATGCAGGGTGAATCGTAAACTGTTTCTTGCAGAATTTAAAGACATCAAAAGATGGGAACGCAAGACAGCTCGTGGGGATATGGGGTGGTGTAGGATTGAGGGGACTGTCCTTCCATTGACTTGTAATTCAGTGGAAGGACACGCGTGCAGTTACATGCCTCTCCAATTTCCACAATGCTAATGGATCAGCTGAAATTACTAGGTTTGTAAAAAATGATGGTGACTGGACAAAAGAAGTAGCCCTCCAGCCCACTGTCATCAGCGATTCTAACAAAAACATGGCCGGTGTTGATAGGTCAGACCAAATGATAAAATCTTACGATGTCCTACAAAAAACTCAGAAGTGGTGGAAGACTCTTTTTTTCCACTTCATAGACATTGCCGTCGTCAATAGTTTTATATTGTTTAAGGAATGGCAACACATTCATGTGGCACCAGGGGATGAGCATAGACCGGTGAACTTAACCCAGATAGATTTCAGAGAAAACCTGGCTTGTTAGCTGGGAGGAATCGATATTCAAGCAAGTTTCCTTTGCATACACTAAAGCCTGTAGTCCCTCCTTCGTCATCACTCCACACAGCCCATGTCCCTAAATTTGAAGAGTCCTCTAAGAGATGTTGGCTATACTATCGGAAAAGTAGGACTGAAAATAAAACTAAAGTAGCTTGTTGCACTCAGGAATGTAATGGCAAAAGACTTTTCTTGGTTCGCGATAGGAACTGTTTTCAGTTTTGGCACTCAGCTGAGTGTGACCAGTTTCGCGAAGAGGCCTAGGTTGGGCTGTGTTAACTGGTGTTGTTGTCCTCCCCCTCCCCTCTTTTCTCCCTCTCTTCTCCCCACAGGTATTGCAGTTGTTGAGTATTTATGAATTTATATATATTCTGTTCCTGCACTCTTTATTAAAAATGTATTTACTGTAGATAGTTCAAAAGTTTGATTTTGTATGTTTTGCTGTGTATTTCGTGTATAATTCTAATGTTCAAATTAAATAAAGTGTGTGTTTTATTGAACACATAAAATGTATATTTCAGTGTTTGTGTCCTTCAATTTCAGATGCAATCTCAATTTATTATTACAGGTGCTCAAAAGGAGTATTTGAGGAGTGGTCATGTGAAATGTATTTTAACATTCTACATGTCTGTTTTATTCCATTTTCCCACTAATCACTAGAATGGTCATAACTTTTAAACAATAGATTATATTTCTAATCTGTCTGCTATTCTACATTGCCCACAAAATTATGTATATTTCATACACTCTAAGTTTCCTTCTAGCTTGTAATTAAAATGGTTGAAAATGCAGTTGTCTGATGAAGTATGGTGGCCGGAGAAGATTTTTGTAAAAATTGCTGTGTGAAATCTTATTGATAAAGGATAATTAGCCTTAAATAATCACACATATATTTATATAATTTGAAAGCCCTAGTTCTTCTCTTCAATATGGGATATACAGTTCAGGTGTGTGATGTTATATGAATATGAATATAATATGAATTTGGATATTAATATCATATTCTGGCACAGAATGGAATTTTTGGAATTTTGGGCTCAGGCTTTAAAGGGTTAACTGAATGGGGGCAATACTATCTAGAGCGCTAGAGAAGACTGTATCCATATTTTCCGTGACTGCATCAAGTTCTTCTGAATATTTTTGGCATACTGAATATTTGAGACAAATCTGGAAGATTATTAGTGAAGCTATTTTAGTGGTTGAAAGAATAGTTCTACCTGATACACCTGCCAGCTTGTTACACCTGTAATGTTCATCCTCACCACCAGGAGTCTCAGTGAGTACTCGGGCTAAGTATAAATACAGGAAGTAGTCTAGATTAACCCGGTTTGCCACATGCTTTCTACTGCTCTCAAGAAGAAACCCTTGTATGAGAAACTTTTGATTGCTGCTCAAATTAGTAAGTGTTGCTATGTTTTTGCTTGCCATCTTGTATTTCCTTAAATGTTGTTAAAAGATGTTTGTTTGCTCTTTTTTAAAGGATACTTGTTATTTGAGTGGAAATACATTGAAATGCAATGAGAATGCTTGGATACTGTGCTCAGGTGATGCAAAGTATTTTATGAGTTTAGTAATTCAATTTTTCATTTTGTGGAGGATTTCTGTTTTCTGTTCTGTTCCAAGTTTTGAAACCTGTGTTACCTTGACTACTCCTTGGAGTTATCTTCGTCCTTTGGTGCACAATTGTAACTGCCTAAGAGACTGTTTGAAAAGGGAATACAAGGACTACCACAAAGCACTATTTCCATACAACAGATAAGACTGTTTCTATCAATTTCATCACCATCACACTTCTATCATCAATTTGTTACTTGCTGTACATTCATTTCACCTGTTTATACCATACCATATTCTGTTCATCATTTCATCTGAATGTCTTTTGTTTCATGGTTTTCTTGTTGAAGGGTTTATTGAATGTTGGAGATTTATAAATACACTTCTTAATTGTTTATACTATATTGTTTATTCTTAATACACTTATGAGAAGAATGTTTGGTTGCTGTTATTTCATTTGTTTTACTTTACATCCCACTTTTAAGCGCTGACTATCCCCTGGATAGTTGCAAAACTAATCTCGTATAACCCTTAATCTTGTATAGCAGCCCGGTTCAAAGCAGTCGGGACGGTTATAGAGTAGCGCCCAAACAGGGACCCATTTCGCAAAATTTTAATGTTTTTGTGTGTAAACTGTTGTTTGTTACCTGTTTTTTGTTGTTAAGATGTCAGCCCCCCAAATACAGTGGATGAAGACGCATTTGAGCCATATTCCCCTGATCGTCATAAAATGGATGAGTTAACAGGATGTGTCTCAGCTCTGGAAGAAGACCTCAAAGACTGCACTCAGAAAGTAAGTCAATGTTGTTCACAGATTGAGTTAATGGATCAATGTCACTTACTGAAAGAGAAGTTGACCTATAAAGTAGAAAGGGAATGTGAGAGAGACAAAAACATCGAGTTAAGAATACAGGATTTGGGAAAATCAGTCATCTATTGTCTGAAATGGAGAGATACACAGATTGACACCAAGTTAAAGCCATGTACCCATTTCACATCTACCCCAGTGATGCCTCCATTATGCACCTCTATCAAGCCACAAAGCTCAAACCAACCTCACCAGCTCAAACTCATCAGTTCACACCCACTAGATGACAAAGCTCAGAGTTCTCCATACCAACCACCAGTGAAAATTGTGTTTCCACAATTTGGCACAAATTACCCAGTTTCATTTATCGAGCAGTGTAAAGAATAGTTTGCCATTTGACCCTCACTGATCCTGAAATATAAGCCTCTCTTACCTTAGTTTTAAAGGGAACAGCGAAAGACTGGTGGTTGGCTGAACGCAGATCTATACATTCTTGGAACCAGTTCAAGAAGAATTTTCTTTGTTCTTTCCTAAATGATGACTATGAAACCAAAGCAGCTAAAAGGTTGTTGGAAAGAAGACAAGGACCCAAGGAATGATTTTTCCTACCACTATTGAGCGTTATGTCTACGTTGGAAAAAGGAGATGAATGAGAAGGAGATTGTACAGGTCATATTAAGGAACTGCAATCCTCATCTCGCAAGTTTGCTAAGAGGTACTGTGAAGAAGGTAAGCGGATTAGTTAAAATTGGAACTCAGATCGAACACAATTTGGAAGAAGTAAAGAAATATTGGAGTCAAGCTAATGCAGAAGTACAGAAGCAGAAATCCCACACGGACAGAGACGTTACCCCCCTAAGTTAACTCCCTCTAATACATGGATCTGCAGTCTGTTAAAACCCATGGCAATTAGACTTGAAGATATTAACTCCACCGATGTTACTTCGTGGAAGATACTTACAAGCCATGATTGACACGGGAAGTTCATTGTCCCTTATCCAAGAATCCTGCTGGAGACAGTTAAAACAAAGAGAACAGATGGAGCAAAGTCATGGTCAAACATTCAAACTCGCCAATGGACAAGTACAAACTGCCCTTGGTCTGTGGAATTGTGACTGTGTGTTGCAAGGAAGGAAGTATGAGCTGACTCTATATGTGATGAGAAACTTTGACCTCACTGTACCCATTATATTTGGTATGGATTTCCTAATGTCATCTGGAATATGTTTGGATTTCCACAAAGCTCAATACTCTCTGCCTGCAGTGAATGATTGTCAAGAAGAGGCATTCTCATTCTCACTCATCCATTCTTCCAATACCTTGCTGTCATTTTACCTCACTTTACCCATCCCTGAAGAAACCCCAGAAACCTGATCATCCGTACATCAATTAGTTCTCAATGCTGATACATCCCCTGAGTTTAAGTCCCAACTAAAATATCTGATGAGAGACTGGCCGACCATTTGTACAAGTGAAATTGGACACCGATATTGTCAAACACCGCATAATCACCAACCGTGAAGTGCCTGTCTGGCGAAAAGCATACCAAGTGTCTCTTGAGAAGAAACATTTCATCGACTGAGAGATCAAGGACAAGTTAGACAAGAAATTGGGCTGCTCTCCTTGTACCCAAGAAGGATGGTGGCTACAGATTTTGTGTCCATTTCAGAGGACTGAATGTCAAAACCTACCTGGATGGATATCCTATTCCTCAAATCCATGAAATCTTGGAGTCTCCACATTGTGCAGAAATTTTTAGTACCCTCGACCTAAAGATTGGGTATTGGCAAGTGGAGATGGAACAAGAGAGCATCCCCAAAACTACTTTTGTAACTTCCTCAGGTTTATATGAATTCTTGTGTTTACCCTTTGGCCTCAAAAACGCCACTGCATCATTCCAATGACTCCATATGTACTGAAGGATGTGAAAGGAAAGAGTTGCTTTGTATACATCGATGACATCGTGGTGTATTCCAAAACAGAAGAACAACATTTGACTCAGCTCAATGAAATCTTCCAATGTCAGTACAAGGCGGGTCTTACCTTAAACCTCAAGAAGTGCAACCTCATGCAGAATTACTGATGTTTTTTGGGACATGTGGTATCAAAAGAAGGAATAAAAACCAACCATGTGAAAGTAGATGCAATTGCTAATTTCCCTGTCCCTCAGTCTCTAAAATACAACGATTCTTAGGCCTCACTGGATGGTACCAAAGGTTTCTCACAGTTTAAAGAAAGCAGCCCCACTTCATGCATTAAAAAAGGAGCGACATGGACGGATGCTTGTTAACAATCCTTCGATCTGATTAAGCATGATTTGATCAAGGCCCCTGATTTGACTAGGCCTTTCAAAGTACAAACGGATGCTAGTGAGACTGGTTTAGGAGCAATCTTAACCCAGGATACAGAAGGAGTGGAATGTGTCATTGCCTATGCTTCACGACTGCTACAAGGTGCTGAGAAGTCATATTCAGTTTCTGAAAAGGAGTGTTATGCCATGAAATGGGCCATAGAGAAATGGAGACCCTACTTGGAAGGCAGACCTTTCGAGGTGATCACAGATCACGTGGCTCTTACCTGGGTATTCAATCATTCAAAGCCGTCATCCAGATTGACACGATTGTCAATTCGCCTACAAGAATTCAACTTCACTGTCAAATATCGAAAAGTTCAATGCAGTATTGTTCCAGATACTCTTTCTCACAGTCTCCCCACTACCTCTACCCCCACTATACTAGTACTTACCAAATCACAGGACTCATCAACCACCTTTTCAAGTTTTCCCATAGAATGGTCTGACATAGCCAAAGCTCAGCAGGAAGATCCTAAATTCAAGAACTAGTTACCAAAGCCAAATCCCAAACCGATCTAGACCCCTCTCGCATTCATTATCTGTTAAAGGATGGATTTTTTTTCATAGTATGCCAGATGGATAGAAAGGACCCAAACTTTAACTTGTCATACCTGCCAGCTGTAGAAAGAATTTCTCACTTATGCTCATGACAGTCTGCTGAGTGGACACCTCGGTAGACTGAAAACTCTACTGAGATTAGCGGACATTTGTTACTGGCCTACCCTGCATTTTGACATGTGGGAGCACTGTAAAGAATGTCAAGTATGTCAGCAACACAAGCCTTCCATTTCCAAACTAGCTGGACATATGCAGTCTACACCTGTAAGGGAACTTGGATACATGTTAGGAATAGACCTAATGGGCCCATTCCCTAGAAGTCCCAAATTGAATGAACATCTTGTTATTGTGGACTACTGTTCAAAGTGGGTGGCATTGTTTCCCTTATGATTAGCTAAGGCACTGCAAATCGGACGCATCTTGATAGAAGAACTATTCACAAGATGAGGTATGCCGGTCTATATAGTGTCTGATAGGGGAACACAATTTACCTCCCAACTCCTCAGTATGATATGCAAGCAATGGGGTGTCATCCAGAAACTCACAACTACAGCACATCCCCAAACCAACCTCGCAGAATGCATCAATCGCACTCTAAAAACCATGATCTCCTCTTATGTAAATGACCACCATTGTCATTGGGATATGTTCTGTTCCCAGGTTAATTTATATGTATTTTATAGGTGTTTATGCTACAGGAATGTGGTTTTGAAAATTATTATTTCTGACAAGGTTTAGCTTCCTTTATAGCCATTATGTGTGCATCTACATATAAGGACTCTTATTTTGACATGTCAGTTGGTAAAACGTACCAAAGCATGCTGGGTAATAGGAAGAAGCTATTTCATGATGCTGTGAGCACACGGAAACATCTGTTATTAAATCCAAACCAATCCTTCTATCAAAACCCTTCAGAAAGCAATGGCTGTGAGTTTGAGTTATTTATTTGTTTAACATAGATTGTTGGAGATTATTTTTTTATCTGAAGCCTTAATTTGTGTGAAGAATTTTATTTTGTTGATAGCCTATACACAAAAGCACAGTGTAACAGTAATTCCTCTAATCTAATATTTGTAGCCTGTTTATACATATTTGTAATCATTTGCACTGTTGATAATGGCAGTACTTTCAATATATGTATATTTTAAGTTTTGGTTTTTGTACTTTTTGCAGTTTTACACTGTTCAGCTGTCCATCATCCTATCAGTTTCACCTGTGTGAAAACATTAAAGGAGCAAGAAGGCTTGTCATCCTGGATCTTGAATAGAGTTTGGTTTGCTGTTTATCTGCATTAACGCTTTGGCAGCAAACATATAGAGAGAACAGTACAGGATAGATGGTTAGCAGAGTTCCGTTTTGCCATAAACACTGCCTGGCAGGAAAGCACAGGATTCACTCCGGCCGAAGTTGTGTTGGGAAGAAAATTGAAAGGCTCCTAGAACGAACCCTTCTCAAACCTCCTGACCCTGACAGTCAGCTTATCCAGTGTTTGAACGTAATGAGGGATTGATGCAATCTGTCAGAAGGAATGTAGAATGAGCCCTAGAGAAATAAGACGATACTACAAATTGAGAAGATAACCAGCACTCTTCCAGGTTGGAGATTTGGACTGGGTTCATACTCATCCTTTGTCAAAAGCCAGCGATGGTTTTATGGCCAAGTTTGCTGATAAATGGAAAGGTCCAGCTAAAATTCTTAAATGTCTTGGTCCAGTGAATTGTTCAGTGTCATTTCTAGATGATCCCAGTTGCACTGATACGTTTCATGTACAGAATTTAAAGCCTTTTTATGGTTGTTTAAATTCTTCCATTGAGGGGAGGGATATGTAACGGTCATATATATAACAAGGCATAATATATATATATATATATATATATATATATATATATATATATATATATATATATATATATATACAGGTGCATCTCAATAAATTAGAATGTCGTGGAAATGTTCATTTATTTCTGTAATTCAACTCAAATTGTGAAACTCGTGTATTAAATAAATTCAATGCACACAGACTGAAGTAGTTTAAGTCTTTGGTTCTTTTAATTGTGATGATTTTGGCTCACATTTAACAAAAACCCACCAATTCACTATCTCAACAAATTAGAATATGGTGACATGCCAATCAGCTAATCAACTCAAAACACCTGCAAAGGTTTCCTGAGCCTTCAAAATGGTCTCTCAGTTTGGTTCACTAGGCTACACAATCATGGGGAAGACTGCTGATCTGACAGTTGTCCAGAAGACAATCATTGACACCCTTCACAAGGAGGGTAAGCCACAAACATTCATTGCCAAAGAAGCTGGCTGTTCACAGAGTGCTGTATTCAAGCATGTTAACAGAAAGTTGAGTGGAAGGAAAAAGTGTGGAAGAAAAAGATGCACAACCAACCAAGAGAACCGCAGCCTTATGATTGTCAAGCAAAATTGATTCAAGAATTTGGGTGAACTTCACAAGGAATGGACTGAGGCTGGGGTCAAGGCATCAAGAGCCACCACACACAGACATGTCAAGGAATTTGGCTACAGTTATCGTATTCCTCTTGTTAAGCCACTCCTGAACCACAGACAACGTCAGAGGCATCTTACCTGGGCTAAGGAGAAGAAGAACTGGACTGTTGCCCAGTGTTCCAAAGTCCTCTTTTCAGATGAGAGCAAGTTTTGTATTTCATTTGGAAACCAAGGTCCTAGAGTCTGGAGGAAGGGTGGAGAAGCTCATAGCCCAAGTTGCTTGAAGTCCAGTGTTAAGTTTCCACAGTCTGTGATGATTCGGGGTGCAATGTCATCTGCTGGTGTTGGTCCATTGTGTTTTTTGAAAACCAAAGTCACTGCACCCGTTTACCAAGAAATTTTGGAGCACTTCATGCTTCCTTCTGCTGACCAGCTTTTTAAAGATGCTGATTTCATTTTCCAGCAGGATTTGGCACCTGCCCACACTGCCAAAAGCACCAAAAGTTGGTTAAATGACCATGGTGTTGGTGTGCTTGACTGGCCAGCAAACTCACCAGACCTGAACCCCATAGAGAATCTATGGGGTATTGTCAAGAGGAAAATGAGAAACAAGAGACCAAAAAATGCAGATGAGCTGAAGGCCACTGTCAAAGAAACCTGGGCTTCCATACCACTTCAGCAGTGCCACAAACTGATCACCTCCATGCCACGCCGAATTGAGGCAGTAATTAAAGCAAAAGGAGCCCCTACCAAGTATTGAGTACATATACAGTAAATGAACATACTTTCCAGAAGGCCAACAATTCACTAAAAATTTTTTTTTATTGGTCTTATGATGCATTCTAATTTTTTGAGATAGTGAATTGGTGGGTTTTTGTTAAATGTGAGCCAAAATCATCACAGTTAAAAGAACCAAAGACTTAAACTACTTCAGTCTGTGTGCATTGAATTTATTTAATACACGAGTTTCACAATTTGAGTTGAATTACTGAAATAAATGAACTTTTCCACGACATTCTAATTTATTGAGATGCACCTGTATATATATATATATATATATATATATATATATTATATTTTTTATTTATTTTTTCAAAAAAGGAAAGTTATTTATTTGAATAAATTATTGACAAAGAAACACTCCAAGGGATCAAATTCAACACAGAAAGAATATTTAAAACTGAATAAGAAGCAATCCTTAAAGTGACGAGCAAAGATAAAAGATGAAAAAACTTTAAAATTCAAGAAATATCCAAAAATCTCAAATACTGTAAAACCGAATGAATAAACAATCCTTAAGATGACGAGTGAAAATATAAGATGACAATTTTTTGAAGTCCAGATAAGTTAAAGTCCAGAAGCGTGAAAACCACCAGTCTCTCACTTTTTTGCCCTGCATCATTCCATAGCCCACGCAATGCTGTAAACCATGGAGATCACCGGCTTAATGACCTTGGGCGGAGAGACTTTGATCCCAGGTTTCCGCTCCACATGTGTTGTCCTCAGCTTAATGGGGGAGATCACCACCACGAGATGTTTCTTCCTCGTAACGTGTGCGAAGCTTGTGTTGTGTGACCTCTTTTGGCTTGTCAGTGACAGGAGGAGTCTGCTGGTTGCTGGACTTGGCCAGCAAGGGGGTGTCGGACACCTCAGACGCCTTGTCTGAGTCCTGCAGAAGAAAATAAATGGGAGAGGAATCAGAAATCATGCCAACCATTGACTCAGACTAGTTATGAAACATGAACTTATATTGGTGGCCTCTGAAGACACCCCATACTTCTGGTACTACACGGCTGTCTCCTCAGGGGTGTTGCTGAGGACAGAAATATAGCTGGTGAAGTGTCTGGTGAAACCTTCCCCCAAGCGCACTTCCTTGGCTCTGCCTTCGGACCAAACACATTTGCGTTTAGGCGCCTCTTTTTCTGGAGAACGATCTGGCCCCTTCAGCACAGCTTCAAAGAGCTGCAAAACATGCGGTAACATCACAAAACACTTACATGACTGGCAATGGAGGTCCTGAGGGTTTTTATTCTGACTGCTGTCTCAGAAAAAGGATAGCGATCAATGGAGCCGTATTGTATTTAAAAAAAAATACTAAAAGAAAATACATTTGAATGTAATATGCAAATGAAATATGGTAACATAATATGGTAGAGGCTAATGTTAAATGAAAATACAACCAGGGCATTAGCCTACCCATATGCTTCAGCTTACATCACCTTAATACATGCTTATATCATTCACAGCATTTTATACATTACTTGATTATTTTATACACAGTACTTAACATTCAAAAGTACTTGCTAATTTATTTATTTGTATACACAATTTACAATCACATTTAAACAAACTACACAGTGATGACTCTAAGACTTTAACAGAAAATTAAACTGTAATATCTATAAAGCATTATTTTCTATAAAGCTGCTTTGAAACTGTGTGTTGTGAATAGTGCTATACAAATAAAAAAAAATAAATCACTCAAAGCATTCTATGCATTTAACACATTAAATCTTTGCATTAACACTAAAATTTTGTATGCATTTCTAAGCTTTAAAAGACATATACTGTATAACAATATAAACAATAAAATTCTCATTACACACATTTTCACAAAACGCCTGTTACTCTTATTCACTAAATTGGAAAACACTCTGGGCTATAAGTCATTAAATGAGATGTGATTAATTCTAAATTTACATACCCAGTCCTTGCATGTACACCAAAATGTGGTCAAACTCCACACATGTAATCCATATGCATCCTTAAAAATGATCCATAACAAACATTCAGTTTTAACATATAACACTTCTGAACACATATTTAATGCCATTTATAAGCATTTTGTTTGAAATTTTATATTTACCTAAATTATTCTCAACCGGTGAACAAAACTGGGAGCTCTCTTGCACAATACATGCTCTCACATCTCTAACACGAGAGAGTGCCGGAAAGCGGGTGTCACAAAACTCCAGTTCTTAAAGGGGCCACATCCAATTTATGACTAGTTAAATTACATGAAATTTCTCCACTTGGATATAACCGCAACATATTTTCACAGAACTTGAACTGAACTGTAATTTGACCTAATCTGTTGATATGATCTCCCAGCTCCTAAAAGGTAGAGGCAGCTATCACTGTAATTCAAGATCAACACTAATTCAGTCATTTGGTTGAGTTTACCTGTTTCCCTTCCTATTAGTGGTCAATCGATATGGGTTTTTTAATGGCTGATGCCAGTGCCGATATCCAGAGAGCAGGGTGGCCGATAGGCCAATACAATGTTAATATCACACAATTTAATATAGTCAGTAACATAAACATAAAATTGCTTAAATTATAAAAATAAAAAAAAAAACTCTTATTTAGCACTATATTTACTCAATTTCACACAAAACTTTAACTTTGTAAAAAATAATCTAAAAAATAATATTGTATTTTAAATGGTAGATAGCAGTTTCTTCTGATTTCTGTTTAGTCATCAAATTTTAGTAATTTATGTGCACATGAAGAAATTGTTAATGTATTTGGAAGGAGATAACAGTACACACAATAGTCCAGCAACCATGGATGGCATGTCCACATTAGCAATTGCATTCTCAAAAAATACCAAATCAAAATGTACACATGGTGCATAGTAAGACATTTACTTATAGCACACGTGAAGCGTTTTTACTTTGAAGTTTTACATTTACTCACAGGCTCATGCAATTCCAGCACGAGCAGCAATCTCCCAACAGTTTAAATGGCCTTGATTGCCTTCTTGGATTGTCATGGAGTGACCTGCGTGCAGTGTGTGACTTAGATCAAAATTGAGCTGTATGTTTGGTAATGGGCTGATCACATGGATGTGGCTATTGTGGATCACGATCATAGTGCCACCAACTTGCAGCAGGAAGATTGGCACTTTCAACAGATTTGGAAATAGTCCTCTTACATTTGCCCAAATTGCTTAAATTGTTTAGAATGATGTCAAGACACTGCTGATGTAAAATTGTGAAGGGATTCTTGACATCTTAAATAGTGTTGCCATGGCAATGGATCAAATTATATAATGTTGTAGTGTATTTGTGTGTATTTGACACACTCAGCCATATGTTTAATCAGGCATATGACATGAATGTGGCTATGGTGGGTCACGGTCACAGGGCATCCAGCTGGCAACAATAGATGTGACACTTCGAATGGACTTTGAAAAAACAACACCTCTTATATTCACCCCTGTCACATCAAATTTACTCAGACTAGTGTCAAATTTAATAAGGTAAAGGGATTCTTGATATCATACATTATATTTTCATAGCCATAATTCAAATAACAATATTCTTTTTTGGACCTTTCAAGGGTTCACACTTGCCATAATTACACATTTATTATTATTGTTAACCATTATGTCTGAGCAGAAGGTAAGACATGATGTGTTACTTGTTTACTCGACCAAATGCATGTGTCCATCATGCACTGTTTTCCGAAAGCCACTGGATGGAAATGGACCCATTGTTCTAACAATTAAAAATGGAAAACAAATGCAACAAAACCATGTTTTTACATGTTTTTATAACTATATAGAAGCAAATGTATAAAAAATATAATTAACCTGGTCAGATTGATTCTATTGATCACAGCTGCTGTTATTTTAGTTGGATAATTGATAATCCAGCTTTACATTCATTAATAATTATTTATGTTGGTTTTACTCAACAGTCTACCATATCAGAAAATGAAAAGTTTAAATGGATGAACATAAATTTAATAATGTAGTCACCTTTATATATCCATTTACATTATCATTTCTATTTCTGTTGGTTTTACTTAACATATTGTCTACCTCAAAATAAAAAGTTTAATTAGATGAACAATCTAATAATTGAGTCACCCTCGTATATCTATTAACATGAAAATTAATTTTGATGTTGGTTTTAATGTAAAGGAATGGTTCACCCCAAAATTTAAATTCTCCCATCATTTACTCACCCTTATGCCATCCCATATGTGTGACTTAATTTAATCTGCTCAACACAACTGAAGATTTTTTGAAAATTTCTCAGCTGTTTTAGTCCATACAATGCAAGTGAATGGGTGCATAAATCAGCATAAAAGTAATCCATAACACTCCACTGGTTTAATCCATGTCTTCAGAAGCGATATGATAGGTGTGGGTGAGAAACAGATCAATATTTAAGTGCTTTTTTTTTTTTTTACTATAAATTCTTCTTCCTGCTCAGTCAATCTCCACTTTAATTTTAACTTTCACATTCTTCTTGTTTTTGGTGATTCACATTCTTCATGCATATCACCCTCTACTGGGCAGGGAGAAGAATTTCTAGCAAAAAAGGACCTACATATTGATCTGTTTCTCATCCACACCTATAATATCACCTCTGAAGATATGAATTAAAACACTGGAGTCGTATGGATTACTTTGATGCTGCCTTTATGTGCTTTTTGGAGCGTAAAAAATTTGGCACCCATTCACTTGCATTGAATGGACCTACAGAGCTGAAATATTCTTCAAAAAATCATAATTTGTGTTCTGCAGAAGAAAGAAAGTCATACATACTGTATATGGAATGGCCTGAGGGTTAGTAAATGGTGAGAGAATTTTCATTTTTGGGTGAACTATCCCATTTACATTCCACCACAACTGAAAATAAGAATCCTACAATAATTTCATAGAAATAAGTCTGTTTAACAAAAACAAGCTCATTTCACTTACTTACCAATATCTTACTGAAAAAAATGAGATGCCAAGGTGAAATATTTTTAGAGCGTATAGTTGTTGATCCTGGTCTTAATTTGTCTCTCTAAACTAGTTGATGATGGTTTCTGAAAAAGGATCTCCATTTTATGTTTGATAAGTGTTTCCCTTATGCACACAAGATGTTTGTTGAAAGGAAAGTTGTGTAAACCATTTTTTAGCTGCTTTTTAATTGCAAGCTTTATTCCCAATCAATGTGGCTGTCTGAATTCCTTGAATGAGCCTTAAACCTATCTCTAAACCCAACTTAAACCCTAAAAATGTGAGAAATTTTTTGCGGGTTTTACTGGTAGTCTTTACAATTCTTAATGGTCTTGGCCCATCCATATTTAAAAGAGTACGTGAATAAAAATAAAATGAAGTTCTATATTTTTATAGTTGAATATCCTTAAGGACACTTACATTGCAGTTATTTCATCCAACAATGTAATTACCACTCTGTTAACAAAAGTGATGTAGAAACATTTCATCTGATTTTGTAAAGGACTATACATTGCTGTTTAAGTTTGGAACACTAAACCCTGAAAACATTTCCATACATATTCACTTTTTATTTTTCTAACACAACACAATACAAGATGTCAGTAGCTATTAAAAAATAAATAATAATAATAATAATAATAATAATATGTAGACTGCAACCCATCAGCTACATTCTACACATTTTTGCAAGGTAATTGTGCACAATATTGAACTTTTTCACAAAAACTGAAAAGTCTTAAATATGAAGAATGTAAATAAAAAAAATTTCTGAAAAGTTGAAAAAAAAAATAAATTATGATTAATAATTATGGGGTTGTGTTGCGTAAAACTTAAGGACTGGGGCCGGTGAGTGAAAGATTTAATGTTTAATTAAATTTTACATTAATGTAGTCTTTGTGCCAATATAAACAATTTGTTTTAAAAGTAATTTTCATTAGAGTACAAAATGTGACAATTAGAACTGACCTTTTATTTTAATAAGCTTAAACCTACAATTTGGTTACCAAACATAAATGCAAAAGCTTGAGTATTATAAAAGGTAATTTTAACAGTTTTTGTTGATGGAGAAATTACATTAGAAAGGGACAGTCCATGAGTCCAGCAGGTGGCATTCTTGTAGCATAGTTCTATTAGTCAATTAGTCAGTACTGTAGTACTTCACTGCAATTTGTAAACGACACATTAACAATTGGTGTGTTTGGCATAAAGCATTTAAAACAAAGTCACATACAAAACAGAACTCTCCTGCACATCACGGTCAGTCACACTCTTATAATTGTCAAACAATGAATATAAACAGTATGCAAATATGCCTAAGAGGTGTATATATACAGCAGCAGGTTTACAAGGTGGGTAGGACTTGTCCTGAATATGACACCTGGTTCTTTTGATGAGCATGTATGTAACTCTAGGGAGGGGAGGTCACTTCCAACTATCTTCAAAGTTGTTTTATCTCTGAAGCATCCAGGTCATTCTCAAAGGAGTTGCTATAACAGAGTGAATCAGTCAATAGAAATTAGAGCACACTCACATAGTTGTGTGGTTGAGCTGCACCAGACATTCCTGACTGATTTTAAAGTCATCAAAGAAAGAATAAACACTGCTGTGTTCTCTTCTCAAACTGGTGGGTATGTATGGATTAGGCTTGTGCACCATTTTCATTTGAATTGAGAATGACTTTTTATATGCAATTCAGTTACTGAATTTGTACAGAATGTTATTTGAGGTGGCAAGCATAATTGTAATTTGAATTAAAAGTATAATTAAAAAGGAATGTTATGTGTTCAATGGAATAAATATGCACTGTAAAAAAAAATCCAACTTGCAAAAAGTTTTCAGAATAAAAATAATAATAATAATAATAATAATCATTAAAAAATAAAATATATATATATATATATCTTTCACTGGCTTGAACAAAGACTTTTCGGTAGGAGGATTCCATTAATTATTTTGTATAAAATGAACCAAATTTGCCTACACATGTTGTTAGGGAAGTTTTTTTTTTTTTTTTTTTTTTAAATACCAAAGTATTTGCTTCAGAGGAAGCATTGGAATTGTTGAAAGTTTATTACAACAACAATATTTCCCCAAATTATTTGCCCTAACCCAAGCTTAATTTGTATGAACAAACAATTTCATATTGCTCATTGTGTTAGCAAGTTCTCAGCATGTATTGCAGTTAAATTATGTGGTTACTATTAAATTATTATTTTATTGCTTGCTGGCTTTATTTTAGCTGCTGCTGTTGTTTTTATTATCACTGTTATTTACCTGTCACATGGTTAGGAGGTCATCCTTTTACTTCATGGCGTTTGTAGTTTGTCTCTGTGAGGTTTGTGTGTGAAGTGTTGAGCTCTATGTGCATCTCGTTTCCATGAATAGACATAGTATATTGTATTCTTAAGAAAATATCTTAGCTTCTAGTGTTTAGAGGCCCAAAGTTGCCTTGACAACACTGTCTGTAGAAGATGAATACAATTTTAGTTTTCTTATGTTTGAACAGACAGCTGAATTTTAGTTGAGTTTGCTCAAAAATAGCTAAGTCATAAGTTAGCTTAACACACAACATAAGGGGTATTTCCAGAACCATGAGATGATACTAATAATTAATGTATGTAATTCCACATATACAAATTTGAATTTAATTAAAATATAATTCATTAAATATATTTCATACAACATGTAGCAGCTTTCAAGATGAAACAGAGCACTTATGAAATGATCTGTTCTTGCCCATCTTGTTTGTGTTGTGTGTTTGAAATTCCTCTATTGTGTGAGTGTTAAATTTCCTTGAATTTTAATTATTAATACCGCTACCTGTCATTCCAATTCAGTATTCAGTCAGGGGTTGACAATTCAATTAAAAGTTCCTAAGTATGGATCTTCTCCTGATAGTTAGAAATAAAACGTTCCACTTTTCCAGTCATTCCCAATAATTGACAGAGGCATAGGGATATCATTATTTTTCCTTCATGCATGGAAATCATGCATCCATACTGTTCATTGCACACCATGATACAAGACTATTAACATCATGACAATATATGTTAATCATTGTTTCCCCTTGCAAAAATAAAATGTTCTGGTGAACACCTGTGGTAAACTTCTGGCAAACATTGCCGCAAATTTGCCGTAAGGTCATATTTTCATAGGCAAATGAACTTTGCGATGAACAGTGTGCAGTAAATTTACTGCAAACAGTTGTGGCAAACATTTGGTGAACTGTATTTTAATGTGAATTGTTTTACAACAGGATAGAGTCACATGGGGTAACCTCCTTGTGGTCGTGATTAGTGGTTCTCGCTCTCAATGGGGCGTGTGGTAAGTTGTGCGTGGATCGCGGAGAGTAGCATAAGCCTCCACATGCGGAGTCTCCGCGGTGTCATCTACAATGAGTCACGTGATAAGATGCACGGATTGACTGTCTCAGAAGCAGAGGCAACTGAGACTTGTCCTCTGCCACCTGGATTGAGGTGAGTAACCGCGCCACCAGGAGGACCTACTAAGTAGTGGGAATTGGGCATTCAAAATTGGGAGAAAATGGGATAAAAAAAAAGAAAAAAAATGAAAGAGAATCTGAAAGTCAAAGTTGACCTTGACTGGGAATTTATAGTAGAAAAGGACTTTAATATTGATCTGTTTCTCACCCACACCTATCATATTGCTTCAGAAGACATGGATTTTACCACTGGAGTCATATGGATTACTTTTATGCTGTCTTTATATGGATTTTGGAGCTTCAAAATTTTGGCACCCATTCACTTGCATTGCATGGACCTACAGTGCTGAGATATTCTTACAAAAATCTTCATTTGTATTCTGCAGAAGAAAGAAAGTCATACACATCTGGGATGGCATGAGGGTGAGTAAACGATGAGAGAATTTCATTTTTGGGTTAACTATCCCTTTAGTTTAAACTCTTGATTGGATCACAGAAACACAACTTAATACCAGGTGGAAATGGGGTCATTGAAGCCTGGTGCTTCATTAGAACCACTGAGTTTGTGCAGTGCAGTTTCTTCTCTTTATTTAGTGCCTAGTGTGCTCCCAGCTGCACACTGTAAAAAATAATCCTGTAAAAAAACAGTAAACTACTCGCAGCTGTGGTTGCCAGCATTGTACTGTAAAAATACGGTGTGTTACCGTTCTTGAAATTAACAGTAAGATACTGTTTTTGACAGCTACAGTATACAACTGCAATTTAGCAGCATATTGCTGTTAAATTACATACTGTCTACTGTTGTACAGCTATGTTCCCAGCATGCACTGCGGCATGAAGAATTTACTTCGATTTTTTACTATTTGCTGGTTTATTTTGACATTGTTTTTATTGTAGTCTAAGTTACTTGTATTTTAATGTTCAGCTGTTACTTTTTTATGTTAATTGTCACCATTGTTGCATTTTGTATGCCGAGAGTTGATTTCTGTGTGACTTGCAGATGTGCAAAAACCATATATGCAAGTTATGCAATGCATAGGGGTGCCGTGTAAAGGGGGGCACCAGCAGCTCACTAAAGGTGGTGCAATCGGCCTCCTTGACCCATCCAACATCCACCCAACACCCCCCCCCCCCAAACACTAGATGGGGCAGGACTTTGCTGTGAAGCTGAAAAGCCAATACTTTGTTGTGAAGCTGAAGAAAACTGCATTAAAAGTTGACTCACGTGGACTGTGAAACCGGCTCCCATGTCCTTCCTATTCGAACCCCTCTACAATCTTATTTGATTGTACGCCATCAACAAGCTAAAGATAAAAGACGCAGACTTCAACAAGGCAGTCAGCGCAAAAGTACACACTTGCAAGAGGGCTGTCCTGCTGAACCGGGTGTAGTTCTATAAATGTTTATTTATTTATTTTTATGTTAGTTGTTGTGTTGACTATATATAATAGTGTATGTGAATTGATTGTTGTTTGTTGGATGGGGCCGGATTCACGAAAATGTTCTTAAGATAAAAATTAAGAAAGTTCTTAGGATAAATTATAAGACGTTTGTAAAAACATTCCTAAGTGCAATTCTTGAAAAATTGTTAAGAAGTTCTCAAATATTTTCTTAAGAACATATTAATTGTTTTCTTAAGAATAAAAAGACATTGTCTGATCAGCCTGCTAATGGAGTTGCCTTGTCAAATAGCCTACAACAAATTCAGTGCTTCAACACTAGTAAAGTGTAATGATAAATGTATCTATTAACCTTTTTTTTTCTTTTTTTTTTTTTAAGTAGCAAGCACCACGATATTTTTTTTTTAATGTAAAGTGCGTGAAATGTGTTAATGAAATTAACCATCAAAGAAGAATTTACTTGCTGCTAACCATTTTATAACTTTTAATTTGACATGGAGGAAAAGAAGACAAGAGCTGGATGTTCTTGTTGAGGAAATTACTGCAAGGAAAATTTTCTCCTTGGGAAGCTTGATAATAATCACGTCAGAAAGTATGAGGCGGGTGTAGCGCGGAGGAGTGAGGGGCCGGGCCGAAATGATGCACGCCCAGACCCCAATCAGCCTGAAATTGTTTTTGTTTTAGTTTATTATTAAACTTTATTTATATTGTAAAGCCGGTTCTTGCCTCCTCCATCCCGGGTTTCGGCACCAATGTGAAGGGGTTATAAGGGAAAAGGAGGAGGCGAGAACCGGCTTGATAATATAAATAAAGTTTAATAATAAACTTAAACAAAAACAAAAACACACAAACATAGACACATACAGCGCAGCTGCCATAGTTCTCTCTCTCTCTCTCGAACTGCCATCTCCGGTCACCTTTATCCCTTGCTCGCATCATCAGGCTGATTGGGGTCCGGGCGTGCATCATTCCGACCCAGCCCTGCACTCCTCCGCGCTACAGCGGGTAAATGGGAAAAGGTGGTGGAAGCTGTCTTTCAAAACAACATTTATTGTTCTAATATGGTGATAAGATTTACATGGTTTACAAGCTGAAAATAAAAATATAATTAAACACAAAACAGTCAAAAAAGTTTTTTGGTCTAAAATAACATTTCTACGTAAACAGCCCACTGCGACTTCAGACTCAACATGAAAAACCCAGTAAATTCAGTAAACATCTTACCTTGTAGAATTTAAGATAACTGTGAGGTTATCCTAACTTGGAGATGTTATTTACGACGATATTTAAGAACATTTTTTTTTTTCTTTCTTAAGAAGTTTATTCGGGCATACAAAATATTCTTAACTTTTTCTTAAGTTACAAATTAAGAAGAAAATGGTAGTTAAGAAGAAATTACTTCTAATAACGTTTTGTGAATCCGACCCCTGGTCACTTTTCTGTTTGTTGAAGTTAATAAACATGATCTAAAAACAAAAAGTACTGTTTGTGACTTAGAATATGTGTTAATATCAAGAGATATTATCAGGGTATGATATATTTCAAGGTAGTATTAAACGTATATATATATAATTAAAAAAAATACTGCCCTGAATAATGTGGCAAAAAGGGGAACTAATAAAACAATTCACATTAAAATACACAGTTCACCAAAGGTTTGCCACAAATGTTTGCAGCAAATTTGCCGCAAACTGTTCCTCGCAAAGCTCATTTGCATATGAAAATATGACCTTGCAGCCAATTTGTGGCAATGTTTGCCAGATGTTTGCCATAGGTGTTCACTGGAACATTTTATGTCTGGGTCATATCTTCAGCAAATTCCAGAATATCAGAGCTGTCATGGTGCAAGACAGTTGTGTGTAAAAAGGTAGTGCAAACCAGGGAATAGCTTAAACCCTTGAGCTAAGAGTAACAGACATAGGCCTGTTTCATACCACACGTGAAATGCCAAACACACTCTGCTAGTCTGAAGCTCTTCAACCCGTGCACATTTAAAGAGTTTCTTGTTTGCTGTGATGTTGGTCGTCCTTGACTAGTTGCGAACCTAAGGAATGAAGGAAGGGTTTGTGGTAATTTTTGGAGGAGACAAGGGCAGCAGTTTGATGGTTTTTTTGTTTTTTTTTTCATATTCCAATGACTCACTTTCCACTTGCGCTGTTCTCTTGCTATTTTATTGGTTGTTGCTCATTGCTGCTCTCTCGGTCCTATGTACAGAGCACACACCTGATGACTGGTTAGCTAAATATCAACTAATTTGAAATGTTAGCATCTGTGACTGGTTGCAGTGTATCTCTAAAGTATACACTAGAAGAGCACTTGTGATGGGAAGACGCTGCGAGCAGATGACACCATTTACACTGCAAGCGTGAGTCGCGAGGTGACGCGACCCAGAAGTGGCTGTGAGCGGATCGTTTTGGTGTTGAGCTTCTTTTTGCAGCTCGGCTCACACTGAGCTCAGTGGCTCTGGGTGCAGTACAACACTAAAATAATCAGGAAATTATATAAAAGAAACAAAAGCAAATCAAAATTATTCA
The DNA here is from genome assembly GCF_019703515.2 of Myxocyprinus asiaticus. Taxonomy (NCBI): domain Eukaryota; kingdom Metazoa; phylum Chordata; class Actinopteri; order Cypriniformes; family Catostomidae; genus Myxocyprinus; species Myxocyprinus asiaticus. The sequence continues at coordinate 4,091,350 of NC_059383.1, read as the reverse complement.
AACAAAACCTATAGTACACTACAATTTATATGTCTGCATAAGTAAACTCAATAAAATTACTTAAATGAAAGAATTAATAAACTGCCGGTCCTTTTGCCATTCTGTGTATATACTGTAGGTGTACAGTGTACAACAAAGTGTGCTGATAAAGAAGTGCACATGACTGCCTGCTGTTGTCTTTGAAGCAGCAATAACCTCAGCTTATTATGACCTTATTAAAGAAAAAAAATTGCATAGGACCCCATAGATAACTATTTTCTGTGCAGAGGCGCTGCTGTTTATTGTGAAAGAGATGCGGCCAATGTGAATGTCCAACGCAACCGCTCACGCCCCGCTCATGGAGGTTGTGTGAACCGGTGTAATCTGGGGCTTGCAGACTGAAAACATTCAGTGGACAATCTTCTAATGTGCACTTGGCTAAAAGATCTTTTAAGGCCACAACTGGAGTTTGTGGCTTTAGCTGTATTAGATTTGAGGCCAATAATGTGCTAGTGTACTCCTAAAAGATGACAAAATGAATTTAAGCAGATTTAACAGTTTTGTTGTTGTTGTTTCGGGAAAACACTCTAAAACTTGATGACTAAACTTGATTTTGTCCAATCAGATTCTTTCTAGAATGAGAATGTTCCCAGCAACCTGCAACTAACTACTAAGTAGTACATCATGGTTTACTGTGGCTTGTGACCTAACTAAAGCCTATAAGCTATTTAAAAAAAAGGGGGCGCGTCCTTTGTCACAAGCTGCCCGAACTTAATGTTTCAATAGGAGATATTGCAATACAGCTACTTTTCTATTGTTCGAAAAGTCGTGAATAACCTGTAACCATAGTGACAGTGACTGAAGTAAAGGTGACCTCGATTACATTGGAAAGTTTTATCAAATTTTGTGTTACGTTATTTAAAAAAAAAACAAGTACATTTAAAACACAAGTGAATCCTCAAATCTTAATTTACTGTCAGTGTCTTTAAAGGGATAGTTCACCCAAAAATTTAAATTATCTCATCATTTACACACCCTCAATCCATCCCAGATGTATATGACTTTCTTTCATCTGCTGAACAAAAATTAAATTTTTAGAATAATATCTCAGCTTTATAGGTCTACACTTTGTAGTTCTACGAATAGATCAATATTTAAAACTTTTTTACTAAAAATGTTTGCTTCCGGTCATGAGGGTGGAGTTCACACTGCCTCTTAAGTGTGTTGGCATGTCGATATCGTCGGATCTATGGTCAGATCTCTCAGCTGGTCTGAAATCAGCAGAGGAAAATGTTCACTGCGCACGATGTATTGAGTCAGCGAGGAGCCATAGCCTCGTCTCCTTTTTAACAGCAGATTGCAAACTAATAAGTGCATAACCAACCATCAGTTGTTTGCATGGACCAAAGACTTCCCCTTTCCTCACTATCTTCCTCTCCTCCACCTCAAGACCCATCAGGACCCTGGTGTCCGCCAGTGTAGCGTGTTCAGCTCCTCCGGCATACACATCAAGTCCCTCTTAGTCCAGAGGGAGAGAAAGAGGAGAGAAGAAATAAATAATAGTAACAATAATAATACGAAAACACACACTATTTTCTTCCAATTACATTTATATTTTTAAGACCTAAATAACATTTACTTTATTTCCTGATACTTTAATTTCTTTTTGTTTCATACTTTCTGCACTGAATTAGTACATGCTCTACTGTTTCACTTACCCCACACCATTCACACAGACCTGTTGTATGTTTTGCAATTAGATACTTTTTGCTATTGAGACCTGTGTGTCCCAACCTGAGTCTTGACATTATGCTTTCTTCTTTCTTATTTCCTCCAGTAGGTCTAAAGTACTTCTTCCCAGCTTAGGTTGTATCTCATATAAATGTCTCCCTTTCACCTCTGAATCCCAATTAGTCTGCCATAACTGTTTAGCCTGCTTCTTTACTATTGATTTATGTCCTATTCTACTACAGTGCATTCAGAAAGTAGTCAGACCCCTTCATTTTTTTTTCACATTTTGTTATGTTGCAGCCTTATGCTAAAATGCTTAAAATATTTTTTTCCCACATCAATCTACACTCCATACCCCATAGTGATAAAGCAAAAAGCAGATTTTTGATAACTTTGCAAATTTAATTAAAAAAAAAAACCTAAAATATCACATTAACAAAAGTATTCAGACCCTTAACTCAGTTTCAGACCCTTGGATCTGACGGCGCATTTCAGCGGCTTCTCCCTCCTCTGCACTGGTGCACTGCAGAGAACGCCCCTGGGCGCTTCGGCAGAAAAACTAGAGAGTATATTTTCTAAAAGAGCGTTTTTCCCCTCTAAAAGAGTATATTTCTCTAAAAGAGCGCACACACGGAACGTCTTTTTAAAGACGCGTCTTTCTAAAGATGCCTTTCCGTTCGTGTGTTATTCCTGGTTGCGGTCGTTTTCTCTCAACTTCGGATGGTCATGATCGCTGTCTTTCGTGTCTGGGCGCGACCCACACGGAGGCAGCGTTTATGAATGGTTCATGTTCTCACTGCGAGAACATGACCATGGCAACGTTGCGGTCGTGGCTTGCTTTCGTAAGGAAGCAAGCCACCCCAGCGGCTCCCCGCCTTGGTCCTCCTACCTATGGGTTTGAGGTCAGCGCGGCTGGCGCTGGGGGCGATTTGGGGACCTCAATGGGATCGCCTCCGCCGGGTATCCCCCCGCAGACCTCCCATTCCCCAGCACGCTCGTCTGCCCCAATCGGGCTTCCGGATGAGTTCGCCGGCTCATCGCACGGCGAGTCTGGCTTCTTATTCGAGGCCCGCGAAGATGATGAGCTCTCGAGCGCAGCATCGGAGAGCGGGCTTGTCCAGTCGGACGCAGAAGCCTCAGCTGGGCTTCCCCCTTCGGGGACGGTCGCCCAGTTACAGGCCGATGCCGAAATGACGGACATGCTTTCCCGGGCGGCCGCGAGTGTCGGGCTAGAATGGAACCCTCTGCTCTCCCCTGAACCCTCGCAGCTTGATGATTGGTTTCTGGGCTCGCAGCGCCGCTCAGACCAGCCGCGCCCTGCTCCAGTGCCATTCTTCCCGGAGGTGAATGAGGAGCTGACGAAGTCTTGGGAGGCACCTTTTACTGCCCGACCCCGACTCCGCAGTGCCCCTGCTCTCACTACCCTCGATGGCGGGGCGGCCAGGGGCTATACAGCGATTCCACCGGTGGATAAGGCGCTCGCGGTGCACTTATGCCCGCAGAGCGCCGCCACCTGGCGTGGACGCCCTAAGCTCCCCTCCAAGCCCTGTAGGCTCACGTCGTCCCTGACGGCCAAGGCCTACAGCGCTGCTGGACAAGCCACTTCTGCCCTGCACGCCATGGCTCTCCTGCAGGTCCACCAAGCCAAGGCACTGAAAGAACTGCACGAGGGTAGTTCCGCCACAGATTTGATGCAGGAACTGCGCTCGGCGACCGACCTCTCCCTCCGGGTCACGGAGGTCACGGCGCAGTCTCTCGGGCCGTCTCTTCCTCCCTGGGTCACATACCCGGTGTGTACGGTCATCACCACGACGACCGTCCACGGGCTTTATCTTGCAGGATTGGCGCTCCAGTGGTGCCCTTTCCGCCCCTGAGTGCCCAGCTGTGGCACAAATCCACCCGTGATGTGACAGCCTCCACGGGTTGTGAGGACAGGCCTCTTCCTCCCCCGTCCCAGGCTGTTCCGGGGGTGGTCACAAGGAGCCAGGTAAGTGCTTCGATGTCCCTAGACTCAGCACGGCCACGACGTGCTGTGGCACCTCGCGCTCCGCCCCGCCGCGAGGTCCCACCTGCCGGTACGTCCGACGACGTTGTCTCCTTGGTCCCCCTCGCACGGAATTTGGACGCATGGCTTGCGCTTCCCAATCCATCGCGGTGGTTGATCCGGACAGTCCGACTCGGCTACGCGATTCAGTTCGCCAGGCGCCCGCCCAGGTCCAGCGGTATTCACTTCACCTTTGTCAAGGGCGAAAATGCTGTTACCCTGCGCGCGGAAATCGCTACCCTCCTACGGAAGGGCGCAATAGAACCTGTCCCTCCAGCCGAGATGAAGAAAGGGTTTTACAGCCCCTACTTCATCGTACCAAAGAAAGGCGGTGGGTTGCGGCCAATCTTGGACCTGCGAGTACTGAACCGGGCTTTACACAGACTCCCATTCAAGATGCTGACGCAAAGACGCATTTTAGCGAGCGTCCGGCATCAAGATTGGTTCGCGGCGGTAGACCTGAAGGACGCATACTTTCATGTCTCGATCCTTCCTCGACACAGACCCTTCCTGCGGTTCGCGTTCGAGGGTCGGGCGTATCAGTACAAAGTCCTCCCTTTCGGCCTGTCCCTGTCTCCTCGTGTCTTTATGAAGATCGCAGAGGCTGCCCTTGCCCCGTTAAGGGAGGTGGGCATTCGAATTCTCAACTATCTCGACGACTGGCTAATCTTAGCTCACTCTCGAGACGTGTTATGCGCACACAGGGACCTGGTGCGCTCGCACCTCAGCCGACTAGGGCTTCGGGTCAACTGGGAAAAGAGCAAGCTCCTCCCGGTTCAGAGCATCTCTTTTCTTGGTTTGGAATTGGACTCAGTCTCCCTGACGGTGCGCTTTACAAACGAGCGCGCCCAGTCGGTGCTGACCTGTTTGAAGGCGTTCAAACAGAAAACAGCGGTTCCACTGAAACTTTTTCAGAGGCTCCTGGGGCATATGGCATCCTCGGCGGTGGCCACCCTGCTCGGGTTGATGCATATGAGGCCGCTTCAGCACTGGCTCCAGACTCGAGTCCCGAGACGGGCATGGTGCCACGGGACACACCGCGTGGCCATTACATCGGTCTGTCACTGTCTTTTCAGCCCTTGGACCGACCTCTCGTTTCTACGAGCAGGTGTTCCCCTAGAACTGGTCTCCAGGCACGACAGACGCCTCCAAAACAGGCTGGGGCGCTGTTTGCAACGGGCACACAGCCACCGGCCTCTGGACGGGTCCACGGCTGCGTTGGCACATAAACTGCCTCGAGTTACTGGCAATTCTGCTCACCCTGCGGAGGTTCCGGCCGTTGATCCAGGGCAAGCACGTGCTAGTTCGGACAGACAGCATGGCAGTGGTAGCATATGTCAACCGCCAAGGCGGTCTGCGCTCCCGCTGTATGTCACAACTCGCCCGCCGTCTCCTCCTCCGGAGTAAGCAGCACCTCAAGTCGCTGCGAGCCACTCATATCCCGGGCAACCTCAACGCTACAGCGGATGCGCTGTCATGGCAGCTTTCCCGCAGGGGAGAGTGGAGACTCCACCCCCAGGTGGTCCAGCTGATTTGGAGTCGATTCGGTCAGGCACGGGTGGACCTGTTCGCCTCCCAAGAATCCTCCCACTGCCCACTCTGGTACGCCCTCACCGAGGCTCCCCTCAGCATAGACGTGCTGTCACACAGCTGGCCCCCTGGCATTCACAAATACACGTTTTCCCCAGTGAGCCTACTTGCACAGACTCTGTGCAAGGTCAGGGAGGACGAGGAGCAGGTCGTCCTGGTAGCACCCTACTGGCCCACCCAGACATGGTTCTCGGACCTCACGCTCCTCACGACAGCTCCCCCCTGGCAAATTCCCCTGAGGAAGGACCTTCTTTCTCAGGGACGGGGCACCCTCTGGCACCCGCGCCCAGACCTCTGGAATCTCCATGTCTGGTCCCTGGACGGGACACGGAAGACCTAGGTGGCCTACCACCTGCGGTGGTAGACACGATCACTCAGGCTAGGGCCCCCTCTACGAGGCGCCTGTATGCCTTCAAGTGGCGTCTGTTCACTAAGTGGTGTTCTTCTCGACACGAAGACCCCCAGAGATGCGCAGTCGGATCAGTGCTTTCCTTCCTGCAGGAGAGGTTGGAAGGGAGGCTGTCCCCTTCCACCTTGAAGGTGTACGTTGTCGCCATAGCAACACACCACGACGCAGTTGACGGTAAGTCCTTAGGGAAGCACGACCTGATCATCAGGTTCCTAAGAGGTGCTAGGAGGCTGAATCCCTCCAGACCGCCCCTGGTTCCCTCATGGGATCTCTCCGTAGTTCTTCAGGGCCTACAGAGAGCCCCCTTTGAGCCTTTGCAGTCAGTCGAGCTTAAGGCACTCTCCCTGAAGACTGCCCTCCTGACTGCGCTCACTTCCATCAAGAGGGTAGGTGACCTGCAAGTGTTCTCTGTCAGCGAAACGTGATCCTGAGACCCCGACCGGGCTATGTGCCCAAGGTTCCCACCACTCCTTTTAGGGACCAGGTGGTGAACCTGCAAGCGCTGCCCCAGGAGGAGGCAGACCCAGCCCTGGCGTTGCTGTGTCTGGTGCACGCTTTGCGCATCTATTTGGATCGCACGCAGAGCTTTAGAATCTCTGAGCAGCTCTTTGTCTGCTTTGGTGCACAGCGGAAAGGAAGCACTGTCTCCAAGCAGAGGATCGCCCACTGGCTTGTTGATGCCATATCTATGGCATATCTCGCCCAAGACATGCCGCCCCCGGTAGGGCTATGAGCCCATTCTACCCGTGGTGTAGCGGCTTCTTGGGCCCTGGCCAGAGGTGCCTCTCTAACAGACATTTGTAGAGCAGCGGGCTGGGCAACACCCAACACCTTTGCAAGGTTCTACAACCTCCGGGTGGAACCGGTTTCGTCCCAGGTAGTGGCACGCAACCTAAGCGGATAAGCCCGGGATAGCCGGTAGGGTGTATTGCTTGCACATAGCGCCTTCCACCTCCTTTTGAGCTGAAGACGTGCGCTGTTAATTCCCAGTAGTGTTCACAAAACTTGTTCCCTGGTTGACTTCCTCCGAGCCCTGTGGCAGTCGAGTTTTCGGAGAGACTCACTGCCGGCCCAGTACACGCGCTAACTAAGAGCCCGGTTCTGGTGTAGGTGCTCCGCATGTGGCGGTTCCCTGTAAGGCTAACCCCATGCGATCTATATCTTCCACTAATTCGTTTCCCTGCTGGCAAACTGCGTCTTCCTTGGGCAGAGCCCCTCTGCCCCAGTCTCCATGTTGTAGTAACTCCTTCCCCATTGGGCAGGATCTACCTTGAAGGCTCTCCACATGGTTGGAAAGACCATGTGACGTATTTTTCCACTTAAATATCCCCCCCTCTCTGTGGTGAGGTGTGGTCTCCACGGTGTCCTCCCCTTGGGAGGGACACCCCCCGACTAGACCTGGCGGCCCAGTTGGATAATCCCCCTTCTTTTTTTAGGGAGTGGAAAAAGAGAAGGGGAAAAGAGGCCACGACTGGGTTAAGCCCGTCTCTATCTTTGGGTAGTCGACTTGTCCCCAAAAAGGGCCGTTCGACACTCATAACTGTGTTGGGGGAGGTTACGTGTCGACCTGGTGTCCTGGCTATGAGGCACACAGCAAGTCTGCCCACCACACACCGCCAGTTCACGTAAAACAGTTCAGCCTTGTGGCGTTTTGTATAGGGACCCCTAGTGTCACTACATCGACACCAACGTCGAGTGAGTGACAGATAGGGAACGTCATGGTTACTGGTGTAACCTCCGTTCCCTGATGGAGGGAACAAGACGTTGGTCCCTCCTGCCACAACGCTGAACTACCCGCTGAAATGGCCGGGCCTTATATTGGCTCCTCAGCGTAAAACCTGAATGAGTGGTTGCATACCAGCTCCTTTTATACCCGTATGTTCGGGGGAGTGGCATGCAAATACCACTTGCCAATTTTCATTGGCCTTTTATCAAAGACCAGAGGTGACTCGGGCTCCCAAGAGTGACCCCTAGTGTCACTACATCGACACCAACATCTCGTTCCCTCCATCAGGGAACGGAGGTTACACCAGTAACCATGACGTTTTTGTTTTGTCATTATGGGGTATGGAGTTTATACTGTTGTGAAAAAAAATAAATAATTTGAAGCATTTAGCATAAGGCAAAACAAAATGTGAAAAAATTGAGGGGTCTGAATACTTTCTGAATGCACTGTATATGGAATTTTAATATGTACATCACTTCTTTCCATTGCTTTCCATTATTTCCATGTTTCTTTGATCCAAATTATAAAATATAAGTATCTCAATTACTATATCCTGTCTAGTATTTAATTATTGAGCATCCAGACTAAAATAAGGCAGAACTAGAATCTGAGCAAATAACAGCTTGCATAATCTTTAGTTTGTTTAAGCTTTGTATGGCCATCATAATGGGATTAAATATTATCTGATTATAAATGATCTGATATTCTTTTCTTTTCTGCTATTTTCTTCTTTGGAGTAATATATGCTACCCCTTTCTGACTCATTATAGGGTCTTTTGAAGCATCTGTATATATTTGAGTGCAAAAAACAAAAACAAATTTGTTCAAATATATTACCTTACCAAGTTATCTTCCTGACCATAATTCTCTGTATCTTCTCTAGCTTCCAACACTGTTAAATCAGCTATTGGTATGGACAGAATCCACATAGGAATAGTTGGAACTATCATTCTTGGAATACATTCAACATTTCTTATACCCATTTCATTAATTATATCTTCAGTAACCCATCCATAGCTACTGATTTTACATTCCCCATATTCCCAACATGCCTTTATTTTTTTGTGTGATGTAACTCATCCTGACCTTTTAGATTAGTCCAGTATACTGCTCTCTGTTGTTGCGTCTTATATATAGTGGCATTTCACCTACCTCCACCTGTAACACCGATACAGGTGTAGATAGATAAGCACCACAGCAGATTCTCAAAGCCTGATTTTAATTAATGATTAATTAATTAGTTTTGTTGGCTGATCCATACACTACACACCCATAATCTAAAACTGATCTTATCATTTATATATTAAATGTTTGAAATGTGTTTTGTAGACAAAAAATAATTGTGCTACCATATTAATTTATTTCATTATAAAACTAAAATTTAATAAAAAAAAAAATAAAAAATTTTAAGTTTTTGAAATTGATGACTTGGACCAAATAATAAAGAAAAGCAGCCAATAAGTGCCCAACATAGATGGGAACTCCTTCAATACTGTTTAAAAAGCATCCCAGGGTGATACCTCAAGAAGTTGGTTGAGAAAATGTCAAGAGTACATGTCTGACAATTCTAGGCAAAGGGTGACTACTTTGAAGATGCTAAAATATAACACAGTTTTGATTTATTTTGGATTTTGTTTAGTCACAACATAATTCCCATAGTTCCATTTATGTTATTCCACAGTTTTGATGACTTTACTATTATTCTACAATGTGAAAAAAATTATAATAAAGAATGAGTAAGTGTTTCAAAACTTTTGACTGGTAGTGTATATATATATATATATATATATATATATATATCAAACCACTGGCCAAGAAACTTCACTACTGATACCTGACACACTATCATATAAATGAAGATTTACATTTTTGTCAACTTTCCTATTTGTGAAAACCATTGAACAGAAATCAAAAATTTAAATCCCCATTTACATGATTACTTGATTTAATGTTACTTGAATTTTGTAAAAACTATGCTGTATATTCCTGCCTCGATACCAGAGATTTACTTATACTCATCAATTTATGCAAAGACAATTTATCATTATAATAAACAGTAAAGGACTTATAACACTACCCTGTGGAGTTCCATTCTCTGCCACACCTTCATTTGATATATCCTCTCCTACTTTTACTTTGTCCAATTATATATTCTACCTCCTATCCCCAATTGCTCTAATTTTATTAACAATCCCTCTTTCCATAGCATATCATATTCTTTTTCAACATAAAAAACACAGCTACCACTGATTATTTGTTTAATAATGCTTTCTTTGTATCAGTCTCTAAACATACAGTTGAATCCATAGTACCCCTCCCTCTTCTAAACCCAATCTGGTATGAGGAAAAAATATATCATTTTTTTCCAAGTGATAATAATTTCTTATCACTCACTGCAATTTCTTCACCCATACTTAATACAGTATAATATTTTTATCATATTTCAAACCTGTTCCACTGGGGTGTTATTCTCCATTTGACTACAAAAATTCCTCCAGTACTCTCTCTTATATTTCCTTACTATCCTTCTTACTTCTGCTTTAGCTTGTTTATACATTATTAAGCAATGATAATAATGAATTTTTTCCCCTTTCTTATTAACTGCTATTGTACATTCCTCATTCCACCATGGAACTATCTTCTCTTTCCTCCTTGTTTTACATCTTGGAATACTTTGAGGTGCAGCGAACTGTATAACTGAATTTATTTCTTTATTCACCATTTCTATAATGCTTTTTCACTTACCTCAACTTTTTTAATCATTCTTCACTCAACCTAATACATTTTCCTCAATCAGCTTTCTCTAACATCCACTTCTCTAGTGCCCTCTGATCCCCCCAATTTGATCTGACTTCATTCATGTTTGAACTCCTAATTGTAAAATGATCACTTCCTACAGTACACTCATTTAATACTTCCCAATTAGTTATCCCTCCTAATGAACTTGAAACAATTGTTAAATCCAGTGCTGATTCCAATCCTGTTCCCACATCTATTATTTTTGGACACCCATCCTTTAGACATACAATATTTTTTTCTTCCATAAAATTCTCAATTACTTGTCCATTTATATCCATCTTTGCCCTCCCCACACAAAATTACCCTATTGCCATCTAGTCCCTCAATTGTTTCTAGATCATTCAAATCTAACCTTCGACAAGGATTATAAAAATTACTTATTATATAATTCCTCTTTTTGACCCAGACCTCTACTACCAAGTACTCCATATTCAACCCTTTCCCTATTACTCAATATGTAATCCCTTTTTAAATAGAAATTATATGTCCACCACCACTACCTTCTTTCCTATTGCTCCTTACACTTGAATAACCCTTCACAAAAAAAAAAAAAAAAAAAAAAAAAAAAAAAATCAAGCCTTGGCTTAAGCCACTTTTCCTGGATGCAGATCACATCGGGTTTAACCTCCTACTGATTCAGATAACCTTTAAATTCCTGTCCGTTTGCCAATAAACTTCTAGCATTCCACTGTAGGATTACTAACATCGACCTATCATCCAAAACATGGATCCTGACTAGGCTGTGTGTCTGATGTCAGACCATCTCTTACCATTTCCCAAGATATTCCTCTTACATCCAGATTTTTTTCAGCCACTTTTACAATGATCTGAATCTTTCCATTCTCCTTTCTGTCTGGACAGTGCAGTTGACTACTTCTGCCATAAACAATAAATGTTTTTCTATTCACAATCATTGTATCTTCAACTAACCTCCCGATTCCTGATCTTGTTAACTCTTCATGTCCATCAGTACTCACTCCTCTTTGCTTAATCCTTGAATCAACTACTTTCAGTGCTTCCAAGTATGACATCTTAGTCATAGTTCTTTCTTTATGTATCTCCACTGCTCTTTTACTAGCTTCACATCCTCCAAATTTTACACAATGAGCTCCTCCACGATTACAATACTTAGCCTCCACTCCTACTCCAGACTGTCCGTAATCATGCTCCCCTCCACAGCAAGCACACCTCTTCCTGGACTTGCAAATGTAGCAATATACCCATATGTCTGGCATTTAAAACACCTTAGAGGTGGTGGAACATATTCTCTCACTGGGAAACTAATAAATCCTAGTTTAATTAGATTAGGTAGATTCTTTCCTTCAAGCCTTAAGTGAATGGATAAACTATCTATTCTGTTTCCTTCTTGATTTATTTGTAAGCATCTTGCTTCTACTACAATTCCTCCCTCTACATTCCTTTTTAATCCCTCTGTCGACATTTTTCACCAGGACTCCAGTAATCATACCACTTACCTACAACTTTTGTCCTATTAATCTACTGCTAACTATCACATGTTTGCAAATCATTTTTAGTCTCATCACTTTATTTTTTTGTTCCTCATTACTACATGACATCATCAGTCCTCTATCTTGAAGTACTTTTGCACATCTTATTTCCCCTACCTGCTTTCTCAGTTCATTAGTTAGTTATTGGACTAATTCCTAGCATACCATTTCCTTCTCTGAATTTAAAATCATTTTATATGCATCCCTACTTCTGTCCTCTATTTCTCCCTCCTCTCCACTTTGTATATTTCTACTTGCCAATCCTTACTGAGTATTTTTTTTCCCTTTTCTTTGTACCTTTACCTTTCCCTCCTCCTTTTGTGTCCATCCTACCTCCATCTCATCCTCACCATCATCTACTGACTCATCCACACACTCTTTAGTCTCTAACAGTTTTATTCACTATTCTTTTTTCTCATGTCCAACACCAGTTTCATGTCTTATATTTTGTCATGTCTTTTATTTTGAAATTTAGTTCATGTCTTGTCTTAGTTTATTGTTTCCTGTTCCTATCATGTGATTTCCTTGCCCTGTCATGTGACCTTCATGTTTCATCATGTTTATTAGTCTTGTCTTTTGATTGGTTTTGGTTCATTGGTCTTATCATATTTATTTGTTCTGGTCTGTCATTGGTTCTTGTTTCATTGTCTTGTCATCTTGTTAACCCTTGTGTAGGCCTATATAAGCACTCATGTTTGTCTTGGTCCTTTGTCATGAATTGGTAACATTGTCTTCGCTTATTGGTCAAGTCAAGTCAAGTCATAGTCTAGTTTTGTCATGGTTCATGGTTATGTTCTGTTATGCTCTTGATTTATTGTTTTGTGAATTTCACAGTTTTGGATTTATTTAAATAAACTGTACTTGGGTTCATTCTCACCATGTCTCTTCAAGATTCCCAGTTCATCATCTGCTAGACGTTATATAATATACCACCACATCATGATCACACCAGTTCAGCAAAAGACTCCCTGCTTAGGGGAGGTTCCTATTGAGGACTTTGTTATTGACTTTTGCAAACTTTGCATCCGGGTGGATTTCAGTGAGGTCGCCCTCAAGGATTTCTTTCCATGCGGGCTTAAAATAACATCTCTGTTCTATTTTGCCTGAAGGTGGAATCCATTGGACTCTTATAGACAATGCCCTTTTACTGAGTGGTTTGGCCTTTACTGTTAGAGTGGCTAATGAGGACCTCAGCACTCCTATAGAGGGTTCTATTCTTGCCACCATGGCCGCCATGCCAGAGTCCCCCATCATCATGGCTGCAATGCCAGAGTCCCCCATTATCATGGCTGCAACGCCAGAGTCCATTGTCTTCATGGCTGCCATGCCAGAGGCCCCTGTTTTCATGGTCCACCAGATCCCCCGTGGTCTCCTTCTGGTACCTGTGGTCTCCAGCTCAGTCGGGTCTTTACATGGGTGGTTACACATGGTCACCAAGGAATCCATGCAGGCAGGTTCCAGAAAAATGGATGTTACAGCAGTCCCTGAAAACTATTCTAGTTGCCAGAAGGCTGCACAGTTCATCATATTTATTACTGAGTGAGCAACCCTTTGCTAGATTCAGGCTACACAGGGCTTTTTGAAATTGTCTTCATCTGTGTATGTTGCCGAAGACTCTGTCCTCTGTTCCTTGCTTGTGCACAGGCTTATTGTTAAAGTCTCATAAAAATGTCACTTGAATTTTGAAAAAAAAAAAAAAAATGATGTTAAAGGTTAATTTACCCAGAAAGCCATGGATCATTATTCAAGAAATTTTTATTTGTATAGCGCCTTTCACAACACACATCGTTTCAAAGCAGCTTTACAGAAAATCATGCATTAACAGAAAATGAAACCGTAATATCTATAAAGTCTTAGAGTCATCATTGTGCAATTTGATTAAATACGATTATGAAGTGTGTAAAAATTAAATAATAATTGTATTTAGGAACCAATTAGCAGGATATCATGTAAGTAATTAATGTGAGTTGTTCATGCTCAATGAAAAAACAAGGCAGAAATAAAGTAAACAGAGTGGACAGTAACTACCTAACTAACCCTAACCACACTATGGGTTAAGTTGTCAAATAAAACATGCAGTTAAACATGACAGCATATAAAACACATGTGACAATTTGCCATGATATACTGTAAGTTTGACAACACACAAAAAAAGAGAGATTGTTGGTCTAACTTAATTTAATGATGACATACATTTCAAACAGTTGAATAGATTCATCTGAAATTAAACTGGGCAAATGGAATTAAGAGGAAATGTTATCTTAATTCAATCAGATTGCATAATTTTAATTCGATTAATGGTGAATTGTAATGGTAAGCACGTTAATCTAGTTGATTTAACTAATTTTAACTGCTTCAGTGAGACATCGTGAAATTGATTATTGCTTTTGAGTTAACAGAATAACTTTATTTACTTCAAATGAACATTTCTCTTTTATTATCAGTTTTCAACGCAACATTTAATAAGCAAAAAATAAATAAATAAATCTATAAAAATAAAAGCAAAATAAATAAATACCAAATAAAAAATATGAACTACGTTTGAAATATAAAATATAATACTGTACATAACTTGTCTGTCAAACACTGTCAATAAACTTTTGTCAGATTCCAATCAAGTAAATCACATGATTTTATATAAGACCCCCTAGAATGCACAAATTAGCTTTCCAGGGGGTCTCCAGTCACATTCAAGAGGTCTGAGACCCCCGGAGACCGCCATGTAATTCTCACCGTGCATACAGGTGCAAAGCAAGTTATTTTAAGATGGAATGATTCCTTATTAAACAAAGCAAACCAAATAAAAAGAAAGATGCCTGTTTCAGGTGAGGCTGTTGATGACTGTGGGCAGAATACAACTCAAAATCTAGGCTACCTCCTTCATGATGATGGAGAAGGGGCCTAATGTTCAGATGGATGCATGTGGTCATGCTACTAAAAGGAAAAAGGTACGAGACATACAAGATGAACATAGAAAGTTTCAGGAGTAGTGGTCAGATAAATGTTTATTTAACCTCCATGGACTCCCTGTGTTTAATATGAAAAAAAAAAAAAAAAAAAAATCTGCTCTGGTTTCAAACTAAGTAATTTGGAACAGCACTTTCAAAGCATGCTCACAAAATTCAATGACAATTATCCGCCTGGAAGCAATCTCAGAAAAATAAAAATCAAGCAGCTTTTAGCTTCTCTTTGTAAGCAGCAAAAACTCATTTACAGAACAAACTCCACGGCCAAGCACTTAACTGAGGCATCTTTTGAGATTGTGTGGATTTTTAGCAAGGGTTAAGAAACTCTTTTCTGATGCAGAGATAGAAAAACACTGCTTTTTGGCTTCAACAGAAATACTGTATGTAGATTTCACCAATAAAGATACAATTATAAAGCAAATAAAAGGACTACAGATCTCTGATTCAACCATAACTAGGAAGATAGAAGATGTTGATAAAGACATCATTGGCCAGTTAATCATGCATTTGTCTTGGATGATGAAAGCACAGATTTGAGTGATGTTGCCCCGCTGTGTGTTTGGGTTAGATACCCCCCCCCCCAAAACAATTTATTTAGAGATTAAATTTTGTGTTTATTGCCACTCCTTGGCTAGAGGAGAGGAGATTCTGAATGCACTTCT
Organism: Myxocyprinus asiaticus; assembly: GCF_019703515.2. Lineage (NCBI taxonomy): Eukaryota > Metazoa > Chordata > Actinopteri > Cypriniformes > Catostomidae > Myxocyprinus > Myxocyprinus asiaticus. The sequence continues at coordinate 4,075,936 of NC_059383.1, read as the reverse complement.
GACATTTTCCAATGAGAAAAATCTCAGTTGGTCAGGTCTTTCAAGTGTATGTCCAGACAGAGCCCCCAATATGACAGCACAACAAAATAACAACACTGTATATACCTGACAAAGAGCTTGTTCACTTCCCAAGACTTGAGAGCTGTCACAAATGACCCAGCACTACCGAGACACTTTAGCCACAGTGAATCTGGACTGAGAGGAGAATTTGAATCCAGGATCAGTGATGTCATAGATTATGCTGAGATTTTCAGTTTCATTGACAACCCATTTCTTGTGTCTGTGTCCTCTCCTTCCAGGCAAAGGATATACTCAAAACTGAACTCAGAGAAGGTGTTAGAATTTAGTTTCTGAGTCAGATTTTCCCACATTGAAAAAGTGATCAAGTCCTTTATTGTGAACACATTTACTTGTGAATCAACATTCTCCACCATGAACACTGTAAAGATTTCGAAACGATTCTCTACCTAAAGATCACGATGCATCATGAAATCTGAAACCAGTAATTACAGATAAAATGTCATGTGCAGATACGATCCAGGTTTTAATCGAGCAGGCTCAGCAGGGTCATAGAATGAAAAACGGACTATTAGTAGCACGTAAAGTCAGTAACACAGGATGTGGTAACCGTGAGTTCTCTATTCATTTTGGGATAGGGAAAGAGGCGCCAGGTAGCTAAACAGAGACACCTCCACTTGTCAAGCCTGTTCATGAGAATTCAATTGGATTTTCATGCAGGACTGTTTGCGGCACACAATGCACAACAAAAAATGTTTTTATCTTTTTGCGGCTGCCGCGTGTTATTCAATAATCACAGGTGACTGTAATCAACTGGTTAGTTCCCTTCAGAACAGTCTGAAATCGTTCCCTATTCTGTGACATTCACTATGAATTAATTAGTGAGTGTTTTTGTTCACAGCCAATGTCTGCCCACCAGTCACGTTTATTTAAGCCAAGTCCTATTTGTGGTTAAACAGTTTCATGGAGAAGTGACACATTTTATGGAGACACAAAAGCAATATTAACATAATACAGTATATCGTAACTGGGGAAGAAGGCAACAACAATTAACTTATGTTGGTCAAATGGATGCAAAAAGTTCAAACTCGGCAGTATCCATCCATTCATCCATTTTATCTTATGTAGGTTTGCAGGGTGAACTCGGCTGAATAAACATTCTTTATTTCAAAGAGCGCATTCTTTTCCTTTAATCTTGCGTGCTCTGCTCCGTGTCTGTTGCGAGAAGGTATGTGTAATATGAGATGGACACATTGGGTATTAATATATAATGATAATCGATTTTAAAATTTCGTAATCGATGCATCAACATTTCTTTGACCGATGCATTTTTCCACCCCTAGTTATAGATTTTATGTTGAGTAAGAAAAACAGATCTATGTTTATCTTCTGATAACTGCTCTGCTCTCCTATTGGCTGTCTCTTGCCATGGTATAAAATAGTGAGTACCACTGCTATGAACTGTCACTTTATGAAAAAAAGCTCTGTGGAGATTCTTCAAAAATTCTCCTTTTGTGTAAAAAAAGAAAGAAAGAAAGAAAGAAAGAAAACAGCATACAGAATGGCAATCACATGAGGATTAATAAATAACATAGTTTTCATTTTTTGTTGAACTGTTTTTTCAAAATGGACCTTCTGTGGGGTCTGAATGAGGAGGTGACAGGCCCAAGAAGGTGAACTGTCTGAACTGTTTTGTGTACGGAGTCTGGTATATCACTAAAGTGGAGCAGTTTGGGGACAGCTATGAGCCCTCGACCCCTGCTGCCAGACATTGTCAGGAAAAGAAGCTTAAAGGGCTGCAAGGTTCTAAAACTGATTTCATCATGGTCCTAGCTCCTAGTCCTAGTCCAAAGAGAAAAGCGTATCTCCTCATTTATGATTGCAGAGGCTTGGTTTCAAAAGTGTTTTCATATATTTAATTGATTAGAATAAATCATACAGTTGTTTTGATGTAATGCAGTTTTGAGGACAGTGACAAGCCGAGCAAAATTGATTAAATATAAATGACTCATTCTAAATAAGTCATGCCAACAGGCAAACTGCTTTAGCAGGTTGATGAAATGGTTTGTCAGCACTACATATTACAGCTGCAGGGGTGGTTGCAGTTTTTGGTGTTTTGAGGCAACAGCTTTGACAAAAATATCTAGCAATATTTGAATTTGTGCCACTTTAACTGTTGCTGAGCACACTTCTTGTGAAAGTTACAGGAGAACTCTGAAAAATGTTGATGCTGGATGTTATTTATTTATTTATTTTTGCTCTGGTTAGTCAGTGTGAGGCCACTCTAAAGGTGGTTGCACACCGGACGCGAAGTGCCACGCCACGTCGTGGCTAGGACACGGGACAGATATCAAACACAGGGCACGTCGATGCGGTTCAGGTTGCAGACAGTACACACAAAAGTTACCAAGTTTTTTCCCTTGTTCAAGAATGAAGAACACTAAAGTAAATAATCTATGTCCTTTGATAATGATTTGGGTTGAATTTAATGGAAAATATGCGAGTTGCGCTCCGTGATGTGGCAGAAATTTGAGTAGCCTCCGGAGCCGTAGCTGGGTGCCGCCAGCAGATGCTGAGTGGCAGCGGTGGAGTCCGTACCTTCATTGAAAACAATTGTTTCGAATTTTAGAACGTGCCATGTCATCCGGCAGATGCGTCCAGTGTGCGACCCCCTTAAGGAGAGAGAAACGTCATGGTTACTTTAGAAACCTCCGTTCCTTGATGGAGGGAACAAGACGTTGTGTTGATGTAGTCACACTAGGGGGTCACTCTTTGGAGACCCAAACACCTCTGCCTTTTTTGAAAAAAGGCCAATGAGAATTGGCGAGTGGAATTTGCATGCCACTCCCCCGGACATACGGGTATAAAAGGAGCTGGTATGCAACCACTCATTCAGGTTTTGTGCTGACCAGGTCCCGGCCATTTCAGCGGGTAGTTCAGCGTTGTGGCAGGAGGGACACAACGTCTTGTTCCCTCCATCAGGGAACAGAGGTTACACCAGTAACCATGACGTTCCCTGTCTGTCACTCACTCGACATTGTGTCGATGTAGTGACACTAGGGGTCCCTATACAAAATGCCACAACTATCTGAACTGTGTTATGTGAACTGGCGGTGTGTGATGGGCAGACTACTGTGTGCCTGGTAGCCAGCGTACCAGGCCATCACATAACCTCCCCCAACGCTCTTATGAGCATCGAATGAAGGAACAAGTCGACTGCCCAACAATAGGGACAGGCTAGCCCAGCTGAGTCATTTTTTCCTCTTTTCTCCCCAAAAAGAGTGGAATTTGTTAACTGACTGGGAGCCATAAGTGTCTACATCGGGGGGTGTCCCTCCCAAGGGGAAGACACCGTGGAGACCACACCCCGCCCAAAATGGGGGGGGGGGTATTTTGAGTGGAATACATCACATGGTCTTACCGAGTCTTGTCGGAAGTATGTCATGTAGAGAGGTCCCATGGTAGGTCCTACCCGAAGGGGGAGGAGTTTCTACAGAGCATGGCGACCGAGGGGCAGAGGGGTCTCTGCCCAAGGAAGACGCAGTTTACCGACAGGGAAAGATTTTGCGGAAGATATCACACGGGATCGCCTTCAGGGAACCAGCACATGTGGAGCACCAACCTCAGTACAGGGTCTCATTAGCACACGTACTGGGCCAGCAGCGAGTTTCTCCACAAACTCAACTGCCAGAGTCTGTGAACACGACTGGGAGTCAAGAGCGCACGTCTTCACCTCAAGGGAGGGGAAAGGCGCTATGTGCAAGCGGTACACCCGGCCAGCTGTACTTACCTGCTCGTGCCTGCCAATACACGGGACGAGACCGGCTCAATCACGTCTGGGTGGGCCAGTAGGGTGCTACAAGGACGATCTGCTCCCCGTTCTCTCTGACCTTGCACAGGGTCTGTGCAAGTAGGCTCACTGGGGGAAATGTGTATCTGCATAGTCCAGGGGGCCAGCTTTGTGCCAGCGCAACTATACCGAGGGGAGCCTTAGTCAGGGCATACCAAAGCGGGCAGTGGGAGGATACCCGGGAAGCAAAGAGGTCTACCTGTGCTTGACCGAATTGACTCCAAATTAGCTGGACCACCTGAGGGTGGAGTCTCCACTCTCCCGAGGGTAACCTGATGTGACAGCACGTCCGCTGCAGTGTTGAGGTCGCCTGGGATGTGAGTGGCTCGTAGCGACTTGAGGCGCTGCTGACTCCAGAGGAGGAGACGGCGGGCGAGTTGTGACATGCAACGGGAGGGTAGACCGCCTTGACGGTTGATGTACGCTACCATCGCTGTGTTGTCCATCCGAACCAACACGTGCTTGCCCTGGATCAACGGCCGAAACCTCCACGGGGGCGAGCAGTACTGCCAACAACTCTAGGAAGATGATGTGCCAACACAGCTGCGGGCCAGTCCAGGAGCCAGCGGCTGTGTGCCCATTGCATACGGCGCCCCAGCCCGTCTTGGAGGCATCTGTTGTAACCACGATGCACCTGGAGACCTGCTCTAGGGGAACCCCTGCCCGTAGAAACGCAAGGTCGGTCCAAGGGCTGAAGAGGTGGCGACAGATCGGCGTGATGGTCCCGCGATGTGTCCCGCGGCGCCAGGCCCATCTCGGGACTCGAGTCTGAAGCCAGTACTGAAGCGGTCTCATATGCATCAACCCGAGCGGTGTGGCCGCCACTGAGGATGCCATATGCCCCAGGAGCCTCTGAAAAAGATTCAGTGGAACCAACTGTCCACTGACAGTTCAGCATCGACTGTGCATGCTCATTCGTGAGGCAAGACTGAGTCCAACCCCAAACCGAGAAAAGAGATGCTCTGAACCGGGGAGAGCTTGCACTTTTCCCAGTTGACTCGAAGCCCCAGTCGGCTGAGGTGCTGGAGCACAAGGTCCCTGTGTGTGCTCAGCAACTCTCGAGAGTGAGCTAGGTTTAGCCATGCGGATGCCCTCTTCCCTTAGCGGGGGAAGAGCTGCCTCTGCAATAAGGACTGGCCGAAGGGGAGGATCTTGTACTGGTACACCTGGCCTTCGAAGGCAAACCGCAGGAAGGGTCTGTGTAGAGGTAAGACCGAGACGTGGAAGTACACGTCCTTCAGGTCTACCGTCGTGAACAAATCTTGATGCTTTGACGCTCGCTAGAATGCGTTTTTGCATCAGCATCTTGGACTGGAGTCTGTGCAAAGCCCGGTTCAGTGTTCGCAGGCCCAGGATTGTTCGCAACCCACCGCCTTGAAGTGGGTACGATGAAGGGCTGTAGAACCCTTTCTTCATCTCGGCTGGAGGGACAGGCTCTATCGCGCCCTTGCACAGAAGGGTAGCGATCTCCGCACGCAAGGTAGCGGCGTTCTCACCCTTCACTGAGGTGAAGCGGATGCCGCTGAACCTGGGCGGGCGCCTGGCGAACTGAATCATATAGCCGAGTCGGACGGTCCGGGTCAGCCATCGCGACAGGTTGGAAAGTCACGTGCCCAAACTCCGGGCGAGGGGGACCAAGGGAATTATCACGCTGGACGTACCGGTGGGTGGGGCCTCATGGCGGGGCGGAGCTCGAGGTGCCATGTCGAAGGGACTCAAGCCCCGTGGCAGTGCGTAGTCCAAGGACATCGAAGCACTTACATGGCTCCTGCCGCCCACCATAAGATTGGCTGAGGAGGGGGGGAGGAATCTCGTCCCCGTAGTCCACCAGAACCAATCCCGTGTGGGAGTGGGGGGGGGTCCGTCGCTGGAGAGCCATACCTGCCAAAATGGGACAGTAGACGGTGGTCGTGACGACGGCCGTGCGCACCGGACATGTGACCCAGGAGACAAAGGAATCATTCTTTTGTCAGGCTTTTGGGTGTCGCAGCCTCCTGGGCATGGAGCGACAAAAGATTCTCCTCCTGGCCCTCCACCATGGGATGGAGTGGTCTGTCGACCAGCCCCAGAGAAGCAGGTCTCCTCGCTCCTGGGCTTCGAAGCCTTCCTCAGGTTATTAGCGGCCAGCCGCGAGATGGGTGGCGTCTGCTTCCTGCGGAGGGCTCCACGCCGGAGATGGGCCATGGGGACGGGCTGTGGTTGAGCAGGAGTTGTTACTGCAGGAGGACACCCTTTGCGACGAGCAGACAGGGTGCGGGGTCTTAAGCCACACCAGGGCAGGATATGTTGTAAGGCCTCCGTCTGCTTCTTCACCGCTGAGAACTGCTGGGAAATGTCCTCGAAGGCATCGCCAAATAGGCCAACCTGGGAAATGGGGGCATCAAGGAACCGTGCCTTGTCCGCCTCTCCCATCTTGACCAAGTTGAGCCAAAGATGGAGCTCCTGGACCACCAAGGTGGACATCGCCTGCCCGTGAGACTGCACGGTGACCTTCGTTGCCCGGAGAGCGAGGTCAGTCGCCGATGCGCAGTTTCTGCATCAATCCCGGGTCAGAACTACCCTCGTGCAGTTCTTTTGGTGCCTTGGCTTGGTGTACTTGCAGGAGAGCCATGGCATGCAGGACAGAGGTGGCTTGTCCAGCGGCACCACAGGCCACAGTCGTCAGGGACGACGTAAACCTACAGGCCCTGGATGGGAGCTTCAGGTGCCTTATCCACCTGGGGGATCACCGAATACCCCCTGGCCACTCCACCATAGAGGGTAGTGGGAGTGGGGGAGCTGAAAGACCGGGACCGGGCAGTAAAAGGTGCCTCCCACAATCTTGTCAGCTCCTCATGCACTTCCGGGAAGAAAGGTGCGGGGGCGGGGCGTGGCCGTGTGCGGTGCCCCGAGCCCACGAACCAATCGTCGAGCCACGAGGGTTCAGGGGAGAGTGGAGGGTTCCACTCTAGCCCAATGCTCGCGGCCGCCCGGGAAAGCATGTCCGTCGTTTCCGCGTCGGCCTGAGACTGGGCGACCGTTCCCGAAGGAGGAAGCCCAGCCAAAGTCTCTGCATCAGACTGGACGAGCCCGCTCTCCAATGCTGCGCTCGATAACTCATCGTCTTCCCGAGCTCCGAATGAGAAGTCGAACTCACGCTGAGACGAGCCGGCGGTCTCGTGCGAGAGCCCGACCGGGGCAAGCTAGCGTGCTGGGGAATGGGAGGTCCGTGGGGGGATACCCGGCGGAGGTGGTCCCATTTATGTCCCCAAATCGCCCCCAGTGCTAACCGACATGGCCTCAAACCCGTATGTAGAAGGACTGATGTGGGGAGCAGCTGGGGTGGCTTGCTTTCTTAGGAGATTAAGCCGCAACCGCAACGTTGCCATGGTCATGTTCTCGCAATGAGGACATGACTCATCCACGAACAAAGTCTCTGCGTGGGCAGTGCCCAGACATGTAAGACAGCAATCGTGGCCGTCAGAAGCGGAGAGATAATGACCGTAACCAGGAATAACACACAAACGGAAAGACATCTTTAAAAAGACATTCCATGTGTGCCACTCTTTTTGTGAATGAAAATATACTCTTTTAGAATATACTCTCTTATTTTCGCTCTGCCGAAGCACCCAGGGGTATTCTCTGCACTCCACGGGTGCAGAGGGGGAGAAGCCACTGAAATGCGCCATAAATCCAGCAGTTTTGAGGTACGTCTTTGGAGGGAATTGAATTCAGTGCACTGAATACAACCGCTCAGCTCCGAAGAGAAAATCTGAATGAGTGGTTGCATACCTGCTCCTTTTATACCCATATGTCTGGGGGAATGGCATGCAAATTCCACTCGCCAATTCTTATTGTGTTGTCAGGCCCAGTGTTTGGGGCTCCCAAGAGTGACCCCTAGTGTCACTACATTGACACAACATCGAGTGAGTGACAGATAGGAAACCATTTTCTCCAATAGATTAAATTTTCACACATTCATTAGTTTTCCAAGATCAGAGAGAATTAAAGTGGTGAGCTGCAATGTGATATAAGTAAGAGATGCTTTTGCTACCAGTGCAGAAATATTTGTCTGCTTAATGACCTTATAATAAATAATAATAAAATCACAAATTGTATGTGGTTATGTTTTTATATTTAGAAATGTATATATTGAGTCACAGCAACTTTCCAGTATATATGAAATATGTAAGGGATAATGCACAGTCGGCTGGTCATTATCGCAAAGTAAACCTCAATAGGTTGATCAGGACCCTAGCATGTAAAATAGGAATATTGGACATGACAGTAATGCTGGTTATTAACAAATATATTTCTAATGTTCATCTGCCTGTGTTTGTTTGGTATGTAAAGAATTGTACAGTCAGCCATTTTCATCTCAAAATAAATCACAATCAGTACTCCAAAATGGAGCAGATCATGCTTATAATATGATTACTTTGCAAAGAAATACACAATAGCTAACAAAATATTAATGAGAGATTAAATTATTTTATTCTGTAAGAAGAACATACAGCACGGAGCACAATGAAAAACAATAGTGAAGTATATGATAGTAAAGCTTTCAGCTTTCTCAACTGTTTCGTATTAGCCAGGACACTCCTTATTTTGGCCGAAATTAATGCATCGGGATGCCCATATTCCCTTATTTAAATGATCGAGGGAGACCCCCTCCCCCAGTCAACTGAAGTAATCTGGCTCCCCACCCAGAGAACATCCCGTATTTCCGGACACGACAGGGAAACCACGGGCCAACAGTAAGTTAGAACTTATCAGGTGCCAGACAGGTGTCTTTGAAAAATAATATCTTGACCCAGGATAGCTCTAAAAGCCACCAGTTATGAAAGTGTGTAAATGAAGTAGTGATGTCCAGTTCGTGAATGAATCATTCTTTTGAACCAGTTCTTTTTAGTGAACGAATTGAACTAGTTCACCAAATCGGACTGAATCTTTTGAAACAGTTCACATCTCGAGTCAACACTGATCCACAAGTTACTCTATCTTAACCTGTCTCTCGGATGTGCTTGACACTCCGAATCAAAATGAGCCAATAACCGAGAGTAAAATTATCCTAGAACTGTTGATATATGCTTTTGCCAACTCTTCTTTGCAATTAACCACTCCAACTAGTTCACAAATCGGACTAAACGCTCGGGTCGCAACAGTTCTCGAGTCAACAGTACAATGAACTAAGAATCGCCTCTTTCGGAGGTGTCCGACATACTGAGAACTGCTGAGCTGCTGACATTGAGCATGTGTGTGATTAAGGGGCGAAATATATGTTTCATGTGTATTTTGCTGAACAACAGAGAGTGTCACAAAAAAAACATACTGGAAATATGTTTATGACTTGATTGTATTACCATTTTATCAACGTATGAAGATGATCCAGTCTACAGCTCTCAAGTCAACAGTACATTGAGTCATTCGCAGCAGTTCTCAAGTCAACAGTACACTGATCCGAGGACAGCAGCTCTCGCTTCAGCAGTACATTGAGTCAATCGCAGCAGTTTGCGAGTCATCAGTACTCTGAACTGAGAATCGCCTCTTTCGGACATCAGTGAGCAGCTGATGAGCATTCGTGAACCGAGGACTTGAATGAGGAGGCAAACATTTCAGTTGAGAGATGTACTAAACAAATTTTACTATTGAGTATTGTGCATGCAGATTATATCTGAAGTTCCCATCACTAAAATGAAGTAATTGTATTTTCAATGAAAACAAAATGAGAAGAGGGTTCAGATTTCTGAAATGTATTTTCTTCTATAAACAGCAAAACAATATTATTTCTGAAAACAAACAAAGACTAATAATTCCCAATTACACAAACAAAATATGATCAATAACAGCAAATCACAATTAACAATACAAAACAACAAAGTTCATCACAGTGTGTTAGTGGGTGTGTATATGTGTAATTGTATGAGAGTGTGAGAGTTCAGGTGGGTTGGGATGTATGTGAATCATGTACACTGGGCCTGGAGCGATTAGATGTACCTTAGTTGTATGGGCAGTGCAGCTGGAATGCAGAGGGAGAGTCAACAACTGGGTGAGTCTGAAGATCCAGCAGTCTGGCACTTCAACTTGAGACCCCTTTCACCATCACACCTTGAGAGTCAAGCTCTTCGGTGGATCCTTAGACTGCTTGCAGTACCTTCCAACTCACACCACTCCACTTCAAGTAAGGTGCATTCAACGGCTTTGAATTTTCAGGCCACTCTCAAATGATGAGCACAGCTTAATTTACTCCCTTTGATTTACTCCTTTCTTTGTTTCTCTTTCCTCAAATCACATTCCATAACTCCACACGTGTACACCAAGAACTTTCCAGGAACTTTCTTCCTCCTCACACCAGCATGGCACACAACTCAGTGTCACCCCACACCTGTCATTCTCAGTGCTTCTTCTTCTTCTTCTTTGGGGTTTTATGGCAGTTGGCATCCGGATTGTTGCATTACTGCCATCTTCTGTTCTCCTCTTACCTAGAGTCCATTTATTTAAAGTTGCTTGTCCAGTCCAGTCTTTTTTTTTTTAATTAAATAGACACATCCTCCCTTGTTTACTGTCTGCACATTCTAGTATACCTTTAATATTGACCTCTATCTGTCCTATTTCCCGTAGCTGTATCAACAATTCTTGTCTTTCTTGATTTAATTTCTCACATGACGTAAGAATATGTTCCACTGTCTCATATTCCTGGCACTGAGTGCACAGACCTGTTGGATGATTTCCCATGATGTGAAGTGTACCATTAAGGTTGCTATGTCCCATTCTTAGCCTGCTTATTATTACTTACTCTCTCCTACTCACTTCTTTATTTCTTACAATCCCTACTGTGCTTTGTATTGAGTATAAATGTCTCCCTTTTACTGCATTATCCCACTGTTGTTGCCATTTTTGAATTATTTTCCTCCATACAATGCTTTTCCCTTCAGATATTGATCATTTAATATTAAATTCAACATTTTATTTTTTGACTGCTTTTTTGCCAATTTGTCTGCTCTCTCATTGCCCTGGATACCTGAATGAGCTGGTACCCACATGAATGTAAAATGTTTCCCCTGCCTAGTTAATCTTGAATAGCTAAACAAGATTTCATAGAGCAGACCCTGATGGTTTCTGGTTGCGCCTGATTCAATGCTTACAAGAGCAGCTATAGAATCACTGAATATTAAAAATGTGTTACCCCTGGCTTGTTCAATCCATTCTACTGCCATCAAAATGGCAAATAATTCAACAGCATAGACACTAAGATAGTCGGACGCTCTTTTACTAAGCTCCACTTGGAAACTAGGCACATTAACTCCTGATCCTGTTGCATTTGTTTTATGTCTTTTGATACATCTGTGAAAATCTGAATTTTGTCCTTGTATTTACAGTCCCTATACCTATAATTCTCATCTTCAATATCAGAAGTCTTGTTGTTTTGTCTAAACTTCAGTAGTTCCATATCTATGACTGGATACTCCAGCACCCATACTGGTTTAATGGGCCATACAACAGTTTCACCAAATCCTATACCAAATACTCCCACATCTTTTGCTATTTGATCTCCTGTCCACCCAAAGCTTTCTCTATGTATCCTCTCCTTCTCCCAACATACTTGCAACACCTTTTTTGTTGGTAATCTCTATGCCCCCTCAGATTAACCCAGTAATTGGCTTCCAGCTGATTTCGGCGTAACCCCAGTGGCATTTCTCCAGCTTCCATTTGCATTGCACACACTGGTGTAGTCCTTATTGCTCCTAGACAAACTCTTAAAGCTTGAGCTTGCACAATATCTAGAACTGCCAGTGCAGACTTTGATGCTGAGCCATAAACAATACTTCCATAATCTAGTCTTGATTTTATTAAAGATATATATTTAAAAGCTATAAAACTAGCCCCCTATTTTAATCCTGAAAGATATCTCATAACATTTATCACTTTTTTACATCTATCTACTATATATTTTATATGTTGTTTCCATGTTAAATTAGTATCAAAATATACTCCCAAGAACCGAAAGCTTTTAACTTGTTCTAAACAATTCCCATACAATTTTAACTGACCATCTCTGATTTGTTTTCTAGTAAAGAACATAACGTTTGTTTTTTCAACTGAAAATTTAAAACCCCATTTTATTCCCCAACTTTCCACTTGGTTAATTCTATCTTGTACTTTCTTTACTATATACTCAGCATTTCTTCCTCTTTTCCATAAAGCCCCATCATCCACGAACAATGATCTTCCCAAGTCTATTCTGATACTAGAGAATATATCATAATGGAAAACAGAGTTGGGCTTAGTATGCTCCCTTGGGGTGTTCTGTTTTTTACTATGAACTGTTTGGAAATCTCTGTTCCCAACCTCACTTGGATTGTTCTTCTGTCTAGGAAGTCCATTATCCAATTAAATATTTTCCCCTCAACACCTAATAAATGCATTTTGATTAGAAGTTCCTCTTTCCATAGCATATCATAGGCCTTTTCAACATCAAAAAATACAGCCACTACTGTTTCTTTATTTACTTGGGCCTTTCTTATTTCATCCTCTAAACATATTATTGGATCCATAATACCTCTTCCTTTCCTGAATCCACTTTGATAAGTTACCAAATTTCTACTCTCCAGGAAGTACATTAATATCTTATTTATCATACGTTCCATTAATTTACAAATGTGTGAAATCAGGGCAATATGTCTGTAATTTCCTGGTTTGCTGTCATCCTTTCCAGGCTTCCTCATTGGTATTATTATTGCCTCTTTGCAACTTCCTGGTATTCTACCTTCTTCCCACACTTTGTTATATAGCAATAGTAATTTCTCAAGCCTTTCTACGCTTAGGTGTTTAATCATAGTGTAGCATATCTCATCTTTACCGGGAGCTGTTTCTTGCTCTACTTATATCTCCCATGTTAAAAGGAACATCAAGCTCACCATCACTGTTATCTTTCCTACACAATATCTCCCTGTACTCAGATTTTGTTCTCTCTCTGCCTCTTCTTCATTCTTCAGATAAATTATTAGAGCTATTTACCTTAGCAAAATTATTTGCCATCATCTCCACCTTTTCCTTATTAGTTACTGCTGTTTCATTTCCCTCATCCAGCACTGGATAATTCCAATCCTTTCTATCCCCTCCCATCCTTTTTACCATTCTCCACACCTCTCCTACTGGAGTTTCATTTCCAATTGTATCACAGTACTCTTTCCAGCATGATCTTTTTGCATGTCTTACTGTCCGCCTTACTATTGCCTGTGCATGTATATATTGGATCAAATCTTGGAAATTATGAGTTCTTTTCACCAGTTTAAATGATCTGTTTCTGTTCCTTACTGCTTCCTTGCACTTATCATCCCACCACGGCATTATGTTTTCCCTTATATTTCCTATACTCTTAGGGATAGCTTCTACTGCAGCCAACCTTATGCCCTGCTTAATTTTGTTATCTAATGTTTCTATATCCATTTCATTATTAATCTGGTTTAAGTAACTATTACTTATTTCCTGAAATTTCTCCCAATTAGCCTTCTCATATTTCCATTTCCCACCCAAGCTTTCTATGGTCAGGGGAATTTCAATATTTATCTTACACCATACAGGATAATGGTCACTTTCTATAGTTCCTTCTTGATATACTGACCAATTGCAAATTGCTTCCATGCTCTTTGATACAAATGTTAGATCCAAAACTGATTCCTTTCCTGTATGAACATCTACTCTAGTACTACTTCCGTCATTTAAACATACTAAGTTCATCTCATCTAATATTTCTTCTATTACCTGACCATTATTGTCTGTTCTTTCACTTCCCCATAAAGTATTGTGCCCATTAAAATCACCACACCACACTACACTACCATTACTCTGACTTTCTATTTCCTTTAGTTTCCTAACCTCTAGACCTTTGCATGGATTATAATAATTTATAATTACCAGCTCCTTACTTTTAGCCAACACTTTTACTACCACATACTCTTGCTCTCTTCCTACACCTATTATTCTATATGATATTCCTTGTTTTATAAAAGTGGCACATCCCATTCTCAGTGCATTAAGGAGCAGCCATTTTATGTGCTAGCTCCCTCTCATGGTAATTTGATGGTGGATACTTAAAAGAGTGGTGCACATTTTTACTGTGCCACAAACATGATTGGCAGCCTGCATTTTATGGCAAAAATCACAGCCATGCCTTCAATACCTTCCTTCATTCTTTTAATTTGTACAAAAGTACACTTATTAGTCATGATCTGCTAATAAACCCTTGTGACATGCATCCAAGATGACTCGGTCAACATGCAATACTCAGCATGAAGCTACACTATCATGGCTATAGGCACTTGTACCTGCCCAATTTAACCTATCTGTGACCAGCTGACCTACTAAAGGTCTCAGCTGGATCTTCCTCGCCCATCACTATTCAGCTTGATAAATGTGGCAGCATGACTGGAGGTCAGTTGCACCAGCCGTGCATTAGACTTGTTGTGACATGCAGTATATTGGCTCTAAACTGCAATGCACAACAAAATATTTGTGTTGCATCATTAAACTTAATCTCAACATAACCCCATAGTATGTACAGAACTTCTGTCCAGAGTAACAGTTGGAACACAATGACAGGCCGACTGAATTACATCAATGAGCTGATATTTTGTGTGACATACTTCAATCCTGCAGACATACTGTATATATTATGGACAATACAGGCCGGTGTTAGGATTTCCATGGCCCTAGGCTACTCCAAGCTGGTCAAAAAAGCATCATAAAAGTTGTCCATATGACTTATGACAAATGCTCTGTATTCAAGTTGTCATCTTTATTTGTATAGTGCTTTTCAAAACAGACATAGTTTCAAAGCAGCTTTACTGTAAAATATGCTTTAACAGAAAAAAAGCTGTAATGTCTTAGAGTAGGGTGACCATACGTCCTCTTTCTCCTGGACATGTCCTCTTTTTCGGACCTTAAAAAAGCGTCCGGCCAGGATTTCTAAATTTGCTTAAATGTTTCGGCTTTAGTTGCATTATGATGTGTATCTGGTCTAATACTTCATTGTGTGTGTGCGCATATTTGCATTGCTTTAACACCTCTTTGTAAGTCCCGCCTTCTCGCACACCAATTGGTCGATTATAAGAGGCTTGCAGCAACTATTGGCCAAATTCCTGCCTGTCAATCTCTCCGGGAACGTGTGAAGCGCTGTTGTGTTCGGCATCAAACAGTTGCTTGACAGTAGCAGCAAATGACAGCTGAGTGGAAACAATGCCCAAACGAAAGTGCATATTTACAGAAGATTTGCACAAAAAATTCCCATGCTTTCGTCCAGGTTGAGATCTGTGGGAAGCAGAATGTATGACATGTATAGCTGTCACTTATGTGTCAATTGCTAATAAAGGTGCAATTTAGGTGATTTAGAAGCACACATTAGCTCTGAGAAGCATAAAGGGTCAGCAAAAGGTGAAAGTTAAAGTGAAAGGTAAATTAACAGACTACTTTTTGTGACCAGGTAAAATTGTTATCACATTGCTTCATTTTCCATGGCCATTCAAAATAATAGTAATAGTAAATGAAGGTACACTCATGTTGGAATTATTTATTTATTTATTTATATTTATGTTATGCTAATAGAGTGTCTTTTTCACTGTATTAAAGTTTGCATTCATGGTAACACTGTTTTGAACCCTATTATTACCCTCCCTCTGGTATTTTGGAAAACCAGAATATGGTCACCCTATCTTAGAGTCATCATTGTGCATTGTGTTGTTGTGCACGTGATTGTAGATTGTGCCTAAATAAGTAAATAATATTTGTATTTGGACCCCCAGTGAGCAAGCCAAAGGCGACTTCGGCAAGGAACAAGAAAACTCCAAAAGATGTTACCTTGGGAGAAACAAGTCAAGTCAAGTCAAGTCATTTTTATTTGTATAGCGCTTTTCACAACACACATTGTTTCAAAGCAGCTGTACAGGAAATCATGCATTAACAAAAACAAAAAAATGAAACTGTAAGATCTATAATGTCTTACAGTGATCATTGTGTAGTTTGATTAAATATGATTGTAAAATATGTATAGAAATTAAATTATTAAATTATAATTGTATTTAGAACCCCTGTGAGCAAGGTGAAGGCGACTGTGGCAAGGAACAAAAAACTCCATAAGATGTTGGTTAATGGAGAGAAATAACCTTTGGAGAAACCAGACTCACTGTTCCCCTCTGGCTAAACAACATGAAAATAATGCCAATATTACTTATTTATGTGCAGTGCAAGTCGTGGTTTTAAATTTGTAAATTAAGTAAGCATTAAGATCCAGTGTTTTAAAAATAAAAATAAAAAATATTTTATGAACTGTAAGATTAATGACTAATGTCTTTGAAGTCCATCCTGGATTAACTGCAGAAGTTTACACAGATGCATGGTCCTTTGTTAGCTGGCTGATGAAGGCTTTTGTTGGCAATTAAATGATAGTATATGTATTCCATTTCAAGAGTGTAGTCCATCAATAGACAAAGGTGATGCAGGCAGAGATAAATGATGGGGTGCATTATAGTTCAACCTTCAGGTCATTTCAGTGAGGTTCAGTGGGGTCCATCCTTAGTCCAAGGTTCAGGCAGTGGCATATGAAGTATCCAATGTTTTACAGTTGGAGTTTGTATCATTTCATCCTCTGAAGTCAAAAAACTGAAGTGATGTCTGGCTAGCACTGGCTGTATTTTGTCATCATCTCTCAGCAACATGTAACAAGGCTAACTTTGGGGGCCAGTACCCTTCTAGATGCATTGTCCTTTGTTATTTGGCTGATGAAGGCTTTAATTGGCAATTCATTTATTGTCTATTTATTCCATTTTAAGAGAGTGTAGTCCATTCTTTGACCAAGATGATACAAGTAACAGTCAGTGAGGGGCATCACAGTCCAGCTGGAAGCTTGAGGCATTTAATTTCAGTGAAGTCCATCCTGAGTCCAAGGTTCAGGCAGTGGCCAGTGAAGTATCCCATGTCTTGAGGTTGGCATCAGTTAATCCTCTGTGGAGTCCATCGTAGACGACTGAAGTGTTATCTGGCTGGCACAGGCAGCAGATAGTCATCATCACTCAGTGACATGTACCAGTGGGAGTCGGACATCAGGCAGGACCGAAGCTGGATCTGGCAGGCTCCCTGGCCCAGCTTCTATACTGCCGGATGTTCAACTCCCACTGGTATGTGTCGCTGAGTGATGACGACTATCTGCTGACTGTGCCAGGGAAACTAATTTAATTCATTAGTGTAGATGCCATTCACTTTAAAGCAGAGTTATAGAATATGAGAAGTGTGTCCAGTTCTGGCAGACCTGACTAATGCAGCATTACTACGAGTTGAGGGACAAATTAGGTGTATGCCTGGCTGAAGAGATGAGTCTTCAGTCTAGAATTAAACTGAGAGATTGTGAGTCCCGAACACTGCTAGGAAGACTATTCTATAGGAACCATAGGAGTTTAGGAGCCAAATAGGAAAATAATATTTTGATATTCGAGGCATTATTAACAGGCCGGAATTTTGCGATCATAGTGACCGTGATGGATTATAGCGTGATAGAAGGTCACTTAAGTACTGTAGTGAGAATCACCCTGGCACCAATTGAAATGAACTGAATACACCAAAGTATGTGGTTATTTTTGATCACACTTCACTTAAGGTGTATATGTGTGTGATTTATTAATATCCCCCTCCATCCTCGGGGGACCAGCTAAGGAGTTTCACCTTAACAGTAAAAGAATGATCCAAATGGACCACTCAATAAATTAAAATTATGTAAATTAGAGGGAGTTGTTCATCTGAATAATCTGAAGGATTCGAGAGCAGCCTAACCCTTTAGAGCTCTTCTGTATCATCAACACAAGGAACACACAGTTGTAATAAAATGAGTTTTATTACAAAAAGACAAACTAACAAAAACTACAAAATGGTACTAATATGTTAAAGAATAATATAAATGAATAGGTAAATAAAAGTGCATAGAATGGAAAGATGCAAGTGGTTGAATTTGACGTAGCAATGGCAAAGTATGACTATTATCTAATGGAAAGATAAATTGCTGTTTCTCTGTTAATTAATAAGGTGAAAACCTTTGATACACAGGTTACGCAATCTTAAGAACATTAGAAAATCATAAACTGACAGTATACACTAATGCTAAGGTCTCATTTACATTCTCCTTGATTGATCGATGTGTTAGGTGATGGCGATGTAAAATAATACCTAAATTCTTTGCTGCCATCGAGAGTCAAATTATATTTTACCGGCTTATTTTTAGAGGTTTTTGTTCCAATAACTATTACCTCTGTTTTGTCAGAATAGAGTAGAAGGAAATTTTCAGCCATCCAATCTTTGGTATCATTGATACTCTCTGCTAATTTGGAGAATCGTGAAATTTCATCAGGTTTTGAAAAAATATAAAGTTGGGTATCATCTGCATAAAAGTGAAAACTAATTCCAAGGTTCCTGATAATGTTTCCCAAGAGAAGCATACAGTATATAAGGAGAAAAGCAGAGGCCCTAAGACAGATCCCTGTGGCACTCTATACTTAACTTTAGATAGCAGCTTTTTGGAGCTTGACAGATGTGCTCACTATGAACTGTCTTTGTATGTAAAAGAGTTGCGGGAAGATTAGGGCTGCATAACTAATCATATTTTAACCAGGATCATGGTTTCTGCCTCTCAAGGTTAAGGATAATCATCTGTGGTGTTAGCAAGAAAGCAAAAAATAGCAGACAGGTAAATTTGCAAATTGTTGATCTTTCTCAATACGGGCTGTGTCTACAGACGATTGACTAAATTAGAAGTAAATTTTTCCTCCTAACATTTGCTCCTGACCAGTCTGTTCACTTTCAAGCACGCTCAGAAATACGTAGTCGCACGTTGTATGACTCATATGTGCACTGGTCTGTTCTGCCTGTAGCGTATTAATCATATGCAGAACACGCAAAGGCTCTGATACAGTGTTTTCAGCAGTCTCATGAGCGCTTCTTTGAACAGATGTGCTCAGAATTCAGTTCGGTTCATGCGGTTCGCTAACCGCATTATGTTTAAGGCACTGGAGAGTTACTTTAATTGCACATTTGCGTAATTCCAAATATGACTGGTCGGGGTTTTGTGGACCAAGGAAGATCTGAGAGTATTTCACTATGTTTGGAACAGGGACTAAAAACAAAATGTTTTTCATTTCAGTTTGTTCTGAGCAAAAACTGTATTTTTTCATTCCGGTACAGAAGTTCCTTTCCAAATGGTAACCGGCTTGAACAAAATAATATAAAGGTTAATTACATTCTTTTTAAAATGACAGTACTCTGTGCTAAGGGGTGGGTGAAATATCAGTTGCAGTTATGCCAGATCTAGCAAGAGAAACAAGCAAAGTGTTTTGGAAAAATAAGCACAAAATAAGCCATTGCCTCACAAAAATAAGCGAAAATAAGCAATTACATTTTTTCTTTTGTAGTGGATTAATTAGCATAGAAATCATAGCATGCATACAGTTAATTAACAGTAAAGTATCATTTTATTTACAGATCTGCTTCTCAGTCAAAGTCAACAGCATCAAATCTGTATTAATGCATCATATCTAACAATAATTCAGTTAAGAATTGTAAACAACTTAGAAATGTACTTTTTACCTCTAATAATGTTTTCTTTGTATCTGGATTAACTGTGCGTGTACAGTATATGTAGTGATTATACACAGTTGTTATAAAGGTCTTCATTCACAGAATGTGACATCCACAACAGGCAACTAGGCAAAGAAATGTGTGATGCAGCAGTTTCCCTCAGGGTCACAGCACATGTTTGATTTTTCCAGGCAGCATGAAGTGGTGTATTTCCAGTCATTTACTGTGATTAAATCCTCTGGCCGTTGGTTTCATTAAAAAACAATTAGAAAAAAAATTAACCTGTTATGAACGGTTATTAGCATTTAAAAATAATGTTTTCACTCCGGAACAAATTTTGTTCATTTTCAGTTTTCGTTCCTTGAACCGTTTTTAGTCCCTAGTTTGGAATTAGCACAGATGTGCTGTGAACTCAACTACACAGAAACTCAAAGGTCTTCCATCAGTGGCCCACTAAAATAAAGGCTTGAGACCACATAGCATTGCATGTAAATGGCAATACTAACAATAGGAGACCCTATCACGAAGTGTTTCACAGTTTTATTTGTATTTTTTTTTAATTGATACCATGTTTTATTGACTTGGGCTAACATGAAAGTGCAGTAAATCTGTTTCAGTAATGAAGCATGTTCTTAAATGATAGAATAAGCATGATTAATTTTTTTGTAAGTAACATTTTTTATTGATTCAAAGAAAAAAACACAACTGAGAAAAACACAACACATACACACCGAATCAACATTTTAACCCTCACTAATATCCCTCCCCAAACACCAACCCCAAAGAACACCCCCGTGGTCACATAAAATAATACACACAAAAATAAATAAATTAAATATATAATAAACATACATAATTAAAATAAGAGTCCCCCAAAACTGCCAAATACAAGTCCCCAAACCCCAGCCTTCTACCTGCCATTTCTTCAAAAGCTGCCACCCTCCCCATCTCCGCACACCACTCCAGAAATGGTGGCGCTCTGTCCAACTTCCAACCCCTTAAAATAATTTGTCTTCCAATCATCATGCTAGTCAGAACCCAATTTTTAATATATTTGTCTCCCAAATTTAAGTCTGGGGCAAAGTAAAATTTGAGTGCCCAAAACATCACACAAATAATCCAAAAGACATGGGTTGTGTCTCCAACTTTTGATTGGCATCGTCAGCAGGTGGGTGTGTCTTTAAAACCAAGCCTATATAATCTAGAGGGGGTCCAATAAAATCTATGTAAAGTCTTAAATTGCATAAGGCGAACCCTTGCATCTCTAGATGCAGACTTGAAATTTTTTAGAATCTTAGTCCACACTCCTTCCTCCAATACCAAGTTCAAATCTTTCTCCCATAATCTCTTGATAGAAGTTAAAGCTCCATCCCCCAGACTCTGAATTACCAGGGAGTAATACACTGATGCCTTATGACCTTTTCCAAAAGCAGTAATCACCTCTCCCAAAGTATCTGTCACTTTTGGGGGGGGTGTGCTACTCCCAAAACCAATACAGAGCAGGTGGCGCAGCTGTAAATACCTATAAAACTGAGATCTGGGAATCCCAAAATGATAAACCAAATTCTCAAAAGATTTCAACACTCCACTCTCATACAGGTCACTGAGTGTAGTAACCCCCCTCACATTCCACTCTGACCAACAGAAAGGGGACTTATTAATACATAATTTAGGGTTCAGCCCTATGCTCGAGGCAACATTTAAATAAATGTCAGAATTAAACACTCTGGACACTTTTGTCCCTACTGAGTGCAAATGCAAGATAATGGGGTGTAAATTAACTTCTCCATTTAGTTTGATAGAAAGGCTTTGCAATGGTGAAATAGGGGCAAGAACTTCCCGTTCAGTACAAAACCAGGTAGGGGCTCTCTCTGGTGGAAGCGACCAATGTCTGAGACCGAATGCATAATAATAAAACAAATTCTTGGGTAGGCCTAGCCCAACTTTGTCAATCGGCCTATGCAGCTTACTGAAATGTAATCTGGGACGTTTACCATTCCAAATAAAGGACTTTGCTATGCTATCAAATTGCTTGAAATGAGAGATTGTAAGATTGTAGCAGGTAGTTGAATTTTTGAATACAATTCATTTTAATAACATTAACCTTCCCAATCATAGATAAATATAATGTAGCCCACCTACTCACATCACTCGAAAAACTTTTTTATTAAAGGGTCAAAATTAACTCTAACTAGATCACACAAATTAGCTGGGAATAAAATGCCCAAATACTTAATGCCCTGTTTGGACCAATAGAAGGCGCCTGGCTGAAAATCCGTTACTGGGCAGTATGCTGTCAGAGCTAAAGCTTCGGATTTAGACCAATTGGCTCTGTAACCTGAGAACTTAGAAAAGGAATTAGTAATTCTGTGGAGCAAGGCATAGATCTAGTGGGGTCGGAGACGAATAATAAAATATCATCTGCGTAAAGCAGAAGTTTATGCGCCAGACCTCCTGCCATCACTCCTGGAAAATCATCCTCTTTTCTTATCACAGCTGCTAATGGTTCCAGGTCAAGACAGAACAATAATGGGGAAAGAGGGCAACCCTGCCGGGTGCCCCTATCCAGAGTAAAATAATCTGAAATTAATCCATTTGTTTGTACTGCTGCTACCGGATGATTTAAGTAACTTAATCCATCCAATAAAAGTGTTCCCAAACCCATACATTTCCAAAATCTTAAAAAGATAATCCCATTTTACCATATCAAATGCCTTTTCAGCATCAAGTGAGATGGCAGCGACCGGAGTCTGATCATTCACTACTGACCACATGATATTGATGAAATGCCTAATGTTATCAGAAGAGCTGCGGCCCCAAATAAACCCCACCTGATCTATATGTATAAGAGATGTCATAACTTTACTTAATCAGTTAGCCAAAATTTTGGACAAAATTTTAATGTCTAGCTGGATCAGGGAAATTGGACAATAACTCTTACACTCGCTTGGATCTTTGACTTTTTTAAGAATCAGACTGATCCGGGCTTGTGTCATGGTTGGCGGAAGTTTTCCATTCTTTAATGATTCTGTATAAACTTCTAACAAAAATGGAGCCAGTTCTGTATCATAAGATCTAAAAAAAGTCAGCGGCAAAGCCATCTGGCCCTGGAGCCTTGCCTGTAGGCAGGGCCTTAATTACCTTGTCAAGGTTCTCCAAGGTTATCTCAGAATCAAGATAATTTTTTTTATCAGTTTAGGAAGATCTAATGGTTCCACAGGATGAAGACGTGGAACTATAAAGATCAAGATAGAATTCTTTAAAAGCATTATTAATATCAATGGCTGGTAAAAATTTCATCACCAGCAGATTTTAGGGAATGGTAGAAAAAGAATCTCTCTGCTTTATATATCTAGCCAAAAGCTTCCCTGCTTTGTCCCCTGACTCAAAGTATGACTGTCTTGCCCTAAATAGCCAAAACTCCACCTTCCACGACAAAATAGTATTATATCTGTATTTCAATCGGGTCAATTCTCTGAGGCCATTAGACGACATTCGGCGCTTCAGCTCTGTCTCTGTACTTTTAATATTCTCTTCCAACTCCACAAGTTCTCGTGCTTTGAATTTATTGATGAATGAGGCATACTGTATGATCCGACCCCTAAGAACTGCCTTAAGTGCCTCCCAAGCCCAAATAAGCATGATTAATAATCATGAGTATAATTTTAAGCAAAATAATAGTGATTATAATTTTAAGCAAACTAATAGTGATTTTTATTTTCACCATTATCGTGCAGCTCTACAGAGAATTCTTCAAAAATTCTCCTTTAGTATTCCATAGAAAAACAACAGCATACAGATTCGGAAAGGCATGAGGGGGAGTACATAATTTCCACTATTGGGTGAACTATTCCTCTAAAAAAGCTGTTATGATGGCTGGTGTAACCTCATCCTATTATTGGAGCCCCTATTTACATTGTAGCTCTGATGTTTGAAAGTGTAATGAAGAATACAATCTATTTTATTGTGTCTCAGGATATAGTTAATGCAGTAAAATAGCCAATAGTTCTTCCAGGAGAAGTCAGCTTATTTATGGAACAGCCAGAAATGTGTCTGAATGTGAATTTCTTGTCTTACAATGCATCCGCTTCCCCTGTCCTCCTGTCATTGTCTCTTGTGACTTGTTAGTTTTGCCATGGCTGAGGCGAGCAACTCTCATTTATTTGCCCCATCGCCAAAAATGTATGTGCATAGTGAGCACAGTGATTTGTGCTGGAGGCCAATATAAATAAGCTCACCTTACCTTATCAGACTAACCAGTTAAACTGATTAACTCACTTTTGAATGATAATTAAATAAGTCAATGCATATTTATGTAAAATGTAAAAAAAAAAAAAAAAAAAAAGAAACATTTAATTATATTGTTTACAATTGATATGTGATTGGCAAGATTATGTTGTTTTCTTTAAAGAGATCTTTTTGCAGGTACATGTACATGTTGAAATGGTCCAGTAATACATGTTAATTTTCCATTATACAGACCTTACCCATACAGTATCTCACAGAAGTGAGTACACCCCTCACATTCTAGTAACATATTTTATTATATCTTTTCATGTGACAACACTGAAGAAATGACACTTTGCTACAATGTAAAGTAGTGAGTGTACAGCTTGTATAACAGTGTAAATTTGTTGTCCCCTCAAAATAACTCAACACACAGCCATTAATGTCTAAACCACTGGCAACAAAAGTGAGTACACCCCTAAGTGAAAATGTCCAAATTGGGCCCAAAGTGTCAATATTTTATGTGGCCACCATTATTTTCCAGCACTGCCTTAACCCTCTTGGGCATGGAGTTCACCAGAGCTTCACAGGTTGCCACTGGAGTCCTCTTCCACTCCTCCATGACGACATCACGGAGCTGGTGGATGTTAGAGACCTTGCGCTCCTCCACCTTCCGTTTGAGGATGCCCCACAGATGCTCAATAGGGTTTAGGTCTGGAGACATGCTTGGCCAGTCCATCACCTTTACCCTCAGCTTCTTTAGCAAGGCAGTTGTCGTCTTGGAGGTGTGTTTGGGGTCGTTATCATGTTGGAATACTGCCCTGCGGCCCAGTCTCCGAAGGGAGGGGATCATGCTCTGCTTCAGTATGTCACAGTACATGTTGGCATTCATGGTTCCCTTAATGAACTGTAGCTCCCCAATGCCGGCAGCACTCATGCAGCCCCAGACCATGACACTCCCACCACCATGCTTGACTGTAGGCAAGACACACTTGTCTTTGTGCTCCTCACCTGGTTGCCGCCACACATGCTTGACACCATCTGAACCAAATAAGTTTATCTTGGTCTCATCAGACCATAGGACATGGTTCCAGTAATCCATGTCCTTAGGCTGCTTGTCTTCAGCAAACTGTTTGCGGGCTTTCTTGTGCATCATCTTTAGAAGAGGCTTCCTTCTGGGACGACAGCCATGCAGACCAATTTGATGCAGTGTGCGGCATATGGTCTGAGCACTGACAGGCTGACCCCACACCCCTTCAACCTCTGCAGCAATGCTAGCAGCACTCATACGTCTATTTCCCAAAGACAACCTCTGGATATGACGCTGAGCACGTGCACTCAACTTCTTTGGTCGACCATGGCGAGGCCTGTTCTGAGTGGAACCTGTCCTGTTCAACCGCTGTATTGTCTTGGCCACCATGCTGCACTGTTTCAATCTTCTTATAGCCTAGGCCATTTTTATGTAGAGCAACAATTCTTTTTTTCAGATCCTCAGAGAGTTCTTTGCCATGAGGTGCCATGTTGAACTTCCAGTGACCAGTATGAGAGAGTGAGAGCGATACCAAATTTAACACACCTGCTCCCCATTCACACCTGAGACCTTGTAACACTAACGAATCACATGACACCGGGGAGGGAAAATGGCTAATTGTGCCCAATTTGGACATTTTCACTTAGGGGTGTACACACTTTTGTTGCCAGCGGTTTAGACATTAATGGCTGTGTGTTGAGTTATTTTGAGGGGACAGCAAATTTACACTGTTATACAAGCTGTACACTCACTACTTTACATTGTAGAAAAGTGTCATTTCTTCAGTGTTGTCACATGAAAAGATATAATAAAATATTTACTAAAATGTGAGGGGTGTACTCACTTCTGTGAGATACTGTATGTTATGGCCCCGCTCTGCATCACAACAACACTCTCAGTCTAGACTCCAGCATTGCAGATGTTGAGGTAAGGTTACATTCTGCCATCCCATGCCACACTGTGATAATGTAGTGCAACATCAGACTGTCACAACAACATGTGACACCTGTTGAATGTTGTTTTAATAATGGTTAGTTTTTGTGTATAATCACAACTGACCATGACTCAGATGACAACTTTGACTGTGTTTCAACTAGAAAGTGATCTCAACACTCTAGAATATGATGCATTTGGACAGACTGGCCCTGATGCAAGCATGGACTCCATCCTCATATCTGCAGCTGAGGCAGTGGTGATGATAATGCAGCTAGACATAATGTAATAGGGACTCAACTACACAATTTGTTAAAACTTATAAACACTCTTTTTGAAAAAAAAAAAAAAAAAAGACATCTGTCCAATAAGGCATTCAAATATAATTCAGAAATACTTCCATTTCAATTTAATTGTACTGTAAGTCCTGTAAAACATACATTGGCACTCAACAAAATGTTACTGACAAAAACATTACACAGTGCCTCCAGCGTAGTGAGCCCATAGATATCTGTACCTTGAATAGTAGTAGTTTTTTCATACATGTTTCAATTACACCTCAAATCTAGTCATTACTACAAATTCCTCACATTTCAAACAACATTGCCTACAGATATGAAAGGTCACAAATTGAACATGTCATCTCTGACATATGATGATGAAATGTACAGTATGTGCAGTTGTCAAAACAAGCTGGGGTTCTGTAAGATCAAAACAATTTCTCATTTAATTTCAATTCAGATGGCTCACCCCTGTACAAATCTTCAAAATGTTCAATATGGCCTATACAACTCCATTTGAATGAACTACAGCCCAAAATTTTATTCCACAATGTGATGTTGGCAGGCTTTTGGTTTGGTGCCCAGGAACCAGTTATGCAAATTTTTCCCAAACTTTTTGTTGATCAGGCCAAAGATCTAGCATGCCAAGGTGTGACATGGAGAAAAAACGAAGAATGTATGACTAGCAAGTTTGTGGGGATTTGTTGCTGTGTGGATTCAAAAGCAAGACCAGCCATACAGAACACAACACAATTCAAAGGGTATGTGACAAGGAGGAGGGAGTGTGTGTGTGTGTGTGTGTGTGTGTGTGTGTGTGTGTGTGTGTGTGTGTGTGTGTGTGTGTGTGTGTGTGTGTGTTTTACAATTTGTACATGTAAGTAAATTATGTGAAAACTGAATGCTGATAAATGTTGCACAAAAGTTATGAGTGTTGATTGTATTATCAATCTTATGTTATATTGTATGTACAGTACATCTTAAAGATTTTTGTTAAAATGAATGACTTTCATTGTTCGTTGCCAATAGGGATCTCGCCTTGCATGCTAAAATAGTCAGAAAGGACCCTGTTCTCGCCACACATAATTTTAGCACTTGTCAAGTCCATTGATACAAGGTTCAGACACAAATTGGCCTCCCATGATGCACTAATAGCAGCATTTACCATACCAAAGTTTTGGATGTGGTAGCTTTCTGCTGAAGAGAGGAAAATTATGAAAAGTGTAATGGTCCAAGAAGCTACTGTTCTGTACACTGACTCCTGATAAAGTGACCACAAGTGAAAATGCACAAATGTGTGGAGACATGAATGACAACTGTGTAACTGGAATACACAGATGACAAGCACCACAGAGGATGAAGTACTGAACTATATCCATGGTCCAGAAAAGACTCTGGATTCATTGAAGGTCTATCCAATTATCAGATCCCTCTTCTTGAAATACAACACCACCCTGCCTTGAAGTGCCCCTATAGAATGGTTGTTTAGTCAGAGAGGGCTCATTTTCACCCCACAGTGTAATCATATGACAGATGAGCACTTTGAGCACACTCTCATGCTGCTTTACAATTGTCATTTTTGGGCTCAAGTTACAGAGTAAACAAATGTTATGCCTTGTTTAATTTCTTGCACACTTAATTCATTCTTTGTAGTTTTTCAACTGCAAACTGATGTTGCTGTTTACATTTTTTATGTAATTCCTATATGAGAAACAGTATGACTGAAAAGCTCTTTGAATATATTTGTATATTGCATAAAAATGACATTTATTGGTATCAAATAAAGTAAATATTTTGCTTGCATTGAGTTACTGTTCACTAATTGCATTTTGTGCATTTATGTTCTAGAAATGCTGTGGTAAACTGATGCTGTTCAAAATAAAAGGTAAATAAAAACAAAGGCCTATTTTTGGTGGATGTCATTTTTATTCAGAGGTTGTTAAACTGCAAAACAAGACAACACAGTTAGCATGCCCCTTTGTGTTACATAACCTCATGACCTGTACTAAAAGACATACTATAGTCCTTATATATATATATATATATATATATATATATCAACTTTTTACAGCAGGCATTTTGTAATCTGTAGTGGAATATACTTTAAAAGTAACCCTCCCAATAGATGACCATGGCAACCAATGATTGGATTTACTGATTCCTCCACCAACCCACCATCCCCCCCCAAACATTTTTCCCAACATCGGATTTACAATAAATGCCGCCATCTGGTGGGTATGTAATGAATAGCACCCAAGTGCCCAGAGATACCAATACTGTGTGTGTAAACTAACTTAAAGGGATAGTTCACCCCAAAATGAAAACTAATGTTGGGCCTCATGTGCTCAGATAGGAGACAAAGGCAGGCCTACACACAATCATAAAGCCTGACTGAGGCCTGTAGGAAAACTCAAAGCCTGATAACACAAAACAACAGCGCCAAAATCAAACAAAGGGTGACCAAACGACTACAGATCCCATTAAGCCTTGCTCACTTTACACCTAGGTGTGAAATTCTGAAGGATCGAACTCTCAACTCCTATTGGATGAAACGCATGACAGAATGCGTCCCTCAACCATGATGTCATAGAGAGATTCCTCCTAAGTCTTGCTTCCAGCAACAGTATTCGCTGCATCTTGTTGCAGCCCTGCTGCTCCCAGGTGTAGCCTTGCTGCCCAAGGAAGTAACGTACGTATCTGAACTTTGGCCATAAAAGTTCCATCTCGCTGGTGAGCTGAGATTCTCCGTGTTTCACCGAGCATGCTAACAGATCCGAAGGAGACCGCTGAGCAATCCGCGTCTCCCCCTTTTGCCTGCAGAATTGAAGGAGATTTCTCTTCCTTCTTCAACAGTGTCGACTTCACTGATTTCTCCGCCAATCCACCGAGAATCAGCCATAATACCACCTGCCAACAGCCTACCGTCATCACCTGAGCTCCAAGTCAAACAACGGACGAACACACATTCTACCCACGTCCTCACACGACTCAAATAAGAGATTTACGTCTGGGCAGAGATAGATTATTATAGTGTAGTATGTAGTAATATAGTTATTCTTGTGTATCAATGTTATTGCTTGTACAGTTTACGGATCGCAGATCCGCTCATTGCTGCTAATAATACTCAAGGTATTACTGTAACTTACTGTTACCACGAATGAGATTTGCTGTGTTGTTGTCCAACCATGTTGGGCTGTTTGTGCATTTCCACCACCACGGGTGACTGGCACACTGAGTTTATCCATTTTATTTTATTTTATCCCCTTTTTCTCCCAATTTGGAATGCCCAATTCCCACTACTTTGTAGGTCCTCGTGGTGGCGCGGTTACTCACCTCAATCTGGGTGGTGGTGGACAAGTCCCAGTTGCCTCCGCTTCTGAGACCGTTAATCCATACATCTTATCACGTTGCTCGCTGTGCATGACACCACGGAGACCCACAGCATTGGAGGCTCATGCTACTCCCCGTGATCCATGCATAACTTACCACGTGCCCCGTTGAGAGCGAAAACCCCTAATTGCAACCACAAGGAGGTTACCCCATGTGACTCTACCCTCCCTAGCAACCGGGAGTCACTCAGCATGCCCAGGATTGGAACTCGTGACTCTAGGTGTGTTAGTCAGCGTCAATACTCGCTGAGCTACCCAGGCCACCTGAGTTTATCCATTAAAGAACCAACGACCGGGGGCCTTGGTTGCTCAGCGAGTAAAGACGCTGACTACCACCCCTGGAGTTCGTGAGCTCAAATACAGGGCATGCTGAGTGACTCCAGCCAGGTCTCCCAAGCAACCAAATTGGCCTGGTTGCTAGGGAGGGTAGAGTCACCTGGGGTAACCTCCTCATGGTTGCTATAATGTGGTTTGTTCTCAGTGGGGTGTGTGGTGAGTTGTGTGTGGATGCTGCAGTGGATGGCATGAAGCCTACTCACGCGATATGTCTCCGCAGTAATGTGCTCAACAAGCCACGTGATAAGATGCAAGGGTTGACTGTCTCGGAAGCGGAGGCAACTGAGATTTGTCCTCCACCACCCGGATTGAGGTGAGTCACTATGCCACCACGAGGACTTAGAGCGCATTGGGAATTGGGCATTCCAAATTGGGGAGAAAAGGAGAGAAAATCACAAAAAGAAAGAACCAACGACCGCGGCGGACAGATTACGAGCCGTTCACTGCGTCTCTGAGTGATAAAACTAACGTCTCTGTCTCTCCCATATATCACTAAACCGGCTTTGGTACCGTTATCCTGTTCTCTCTCTCTCATACTAACCGCACACACATACACGATCCCCTCACAAACATACCTGCACACACATTTGGTGAACATATAACTTGGCAATAGAGCCCAGCTTTGTTCCTAAGTTATCGTACCAGCGGAGACGCGTGTTAAATGGGCAGGCGCCATTAACCAGTCTCCACATTCGTGGCCACATTCTCTGGCGACGCACTATCCACGAGAGCCACGCCCGCCATTTTGTGCACTCCTTCTCTCCTTACACACACACACACACACACACACACACACCCATTCACACACAAACACACACGCACTAATCTACCCTCCTCTCATGTATTATAGGCTTCTCTGTTACCATATCTAATCATGTTACTGTTTAGTTTGTAGTTGGAAGTCAGAAGTTTATCGACTGCATTGTATTGATTATTAATTGATATTACTGCATCAATAAACTTGTTATAGTTTAAAGAGAAGTGTTTTGGTATTGTTCTGCATGCACCTGTGCCAAGGGCTTGCAAGGGAAATGTTCATGCTCGGATTGAAGCCTTCATTGTTCCCTTTTTGAATGTCAATGTTCTCCGGACCTCGACTTTCCTAAGAGAACAATCCTATATTGAGACTGCTGTACTGTCTGGTAATTAGTCCCTGATTCCAGGGTGGTGCCCTGGCTATATTAATTCTTATTAATATTCTATTGATTTTGATAATTGATAGTTATCTTTGATGATTTGATTTGAAGGATTAATAAACTAATGTTGATTCTAATCAATGTTCTATTGATTTTAATAATTAATAATTATCTTTGATAATTATTAATTATTACTAATAACCAAACCCACTCCTGAATGAAGCCCCAACATTAATGGTGCCCTGTGTGAGGCATCCTACGTGCCAGTTTTGTCACAGTGTGTATGCATAAGAATCCAAAGTAATAACTTGAAGCATTAGTTCAAAGTTTGGTTCTGTTTGACGATTGACTTCTCTCACAACTTGCCAAGCATAAGCCAGTGTGGTGTGAAAGTGCTCTTAGAGGGGATTAGGGGTTGGTAAGTTTACGATAGTCTGCTCCAAGCCTGCTGCTGTTGTTATTTAACTCCTAACGCTTTTGCCTAGATGTTACAAAGAGGCATTTCATAACAGTAACCCGCAAATCACTGGTCGAAGCCTCTCACCTGTGCATTCGTGTCAGCATTATAGCAACTGTAACACAACAAGATATCAGAGCCACTGTGTCACGAGCATTTTTACTGCCCCGGTAAAATGAGTTGCCAATCGGAGAGAGATAACCTCAATGGCTACAATGTTAGTCGTTGTGATGAAGCATTGCAGGAACTAGTTGATTATGTCAACAACGCGGTCGGGAAGCCAGAGCGCACAATCCCGGACCTCATGGGCCAAAACGGCAAAACACTTGCCAGCTGAAAGGCAAGGTACAGTTCGAACAGAAACCCAAAAAGGAGGTGAGTGGGAAGACAAGGTATAAACCCCCCCAGAGGACAAGGTTTGAGACAGGAAATGGAGGTTATAATCAGGAGATGCCTGACGGAGGCAGTAACGCAGCTTGACATGCTCCATCGGTCACCAGGGCTGCTGAACTCCTCAAAGGAACATGGTGCTGATCCCCCATCAGCATGACTAGACTTTGTACCCCTTCCCTTTAACACCAAAGTTTACTTTGTAGGTTGGGAAAGGGGAACAGGGGAGGCCAAGTTGCTCCCCAAAACAGTCACTCCTAACACACCACACCCTCCTTTTCTGACCTTCTTGGGTGATCTGGTCTGTAAGAGCAATGCCCAATGCATATACACATCAGTAGTGGTAGGGGGCTGCATCAGCTTCCACACACTACTCGACACTGGTTCTGAAATAAGTCTGATGAGTTCCAACACCTTGGCAGAGGTGGCTAGAGCAACGCTCTCCCTCGGCAAACCAGTACAGATCAAGACCTGCAACGTAAGCATCACAAGCTACACGCAAGATCTATCACAAAACAGGCATGGATCGACATTTC
Organism: Myxocyprinus asiaticus; assembly: GCF_019703515.2. Lineage (NCBI taxonomy): Eukaryota > Metazoa > Chordata > Actinopteri > Cypriniformes > Catostomidae > Myxocyprinus > Myxocyprinus asiaticus. Next base: position 4,043,762 of record NC_059383.1, on the reverse strand, counting down.
CTTACAAGGGATGACACTGGTACACCCCATTTACATATGTCCCATTAATATGGAACCACTGAAAATTGGCCAGGACCTACTGGACCGACTGGCTCCACTTGTTGACTGCCATCGTGGACACATGTGGGATCAGGTTGACACACTGAGGCCACTTGGTCCAAAAAAACAATTCACCAGCTTTAGATGAACAAGTCGCCATCATCCAAGAGTCCAGAGGAACCCTACCAATGATCATGCCTCCTCCAGAGCCTGACCCTGGTTCTGATCCTCCTATGCCACCTGTGAGTCCACAGCCGCCGCAGGTTGATAGTCAAAACTCATTTCATGACCACGAGTCTTTACTTTGTTCACTGAAGAACACAAACTTAACCCTGTACAGCCCCCACATAGTGGGAGGCATGCACATCAACGGTATAGCGACACCAGAAGCGCCTGTAGCGAAAAGACCGCTATGAGCCAGGACCTATACGATGACTTGTGTCGACACTCTCTTCCTCCGTTCTTCACACCGCAAAGTCACCACATCCTTTTGGCAGGGTCACCACAAAGTCTCCTCAAAGTGATTGGGGTATGCGCTCTCTCCGTACGGATTGGGAAAAGGCAGGTCATGCATTTCGTGAGTGTAGTCCCTCAACTCCAACCCCCCTTCTTTGTGGGGGTGGACCTTCTGGTCAGACTAGGTGCTCAGTTGGACACAGTCAACCAGGTTCTGTGGTCCCAAGCCCGGGCTGAAAGTCATTCTCTGACCATTGAGGTAAAACACATGATATCAGGCCAGACCATTCCCTAGGTGTGCCAGGTTGCTAGCGAGGTAGATATTACTATCCCTGCACGAACAGTAAGTGCTCCCATCTGTCTGGTGATTTCTAAAGGACAGAAGATACCTGGCCCACAGGCATTCTTCCAATCCTTGCCCTGCTTCTGGGAACTCAATCTGACTGTCTGCGGCATGCCTCTGCTCGAGTTGAGCCACCGCTCAACCTACTTGTTGATTCATAACCTGACGCATGTCCCAATTCAGATGATGGTGCGGCAATCACTAGGGATGTTGGTTGGTAACTCGTTTCATGATTTCGAACTGACACTGCCAGTGGTAGGAGAATTACCTCCATCACTAGCCAGGGATGACAATGTTGGGCCTCATGTATTCAGATAGAAGACAAAGGCAGGCCTAACAGTCATAAAAAAACATTCCTCAAGCCCCCTCCTTCTAAGTCGTAAATTTTACTGACAAAAAATCGCGCCAAAATCAAACAAAGGGAGTCCAAAACAGACTACAGATCCATGAAGCCTTGCCCTCTAAAGGATCGAGCTCTCAACTCCTATTGGATGAGGCACACCACAGAACATCCCTCAAACATGACATCATCAGGACTTCAAATAATTCTGAAATGCTTCCAAAGTGTCTTCCAGCGACTTAGTTCACCGAATACGGACGTAGCTTTTTGCTGCTCTCCGGTGCAACCTCGTGGCATAAGGAAGTAATGTCCGACTTGAAACTGTAGCCATACAATCTCCATCTCGCTGGACGAGCTAAGATTACTCTGTGTTCAACCGAACACTCTAACGGATCCGAAGGAGACCGCCGAGCAATTCGCATCTTCATCCGTTGGCCTACAGAAGTGAAGAGATTAAAGATTTCTCTTCCATCTTCAATCAAGTCGACATTTCTGAGTTCTCCGCCAGCCCGCCGAGAATCAACAGCCGTACCGCCCTCTGAGAATCAACAGCCGTACCGCCCGCCGACAGCGCGAGGAAACATCTTCTCGTCATCACCCGAGCCTCAAGGAACCGGGTCAAAGTTAAAGGACGGAGGAAAACACATTCTACCTGTGTCCTCATGCGATTCAAGTAAGAGGTTACGTCTGGGCAGAGATAGAATATTATAGTGTGTTATTCTTGTGTTTCAAGGTTTTTGCTTGTACAGTTTACGGACCGCCATGTCCGCTCATTATTAATACTCAGGGTATTAATTATCATGAATTTGTTTTGCTGTATTGTGGTCCAACCAAATTGGACTGTTGTGCATTTTCGCCATCACGGGTGAGACAGCAACTGAGTTCATCCATTAAAGAGTCAAATAACAAGGGACTTTTACGAGCCCCGCTCGTAAAACCGCGTCTCTGAGTGATGAACACGGCTGCTTTATCTCCAGCTATCGCGAAATCAGCTTTCGGGCTGTCACTGAATAATCTCTCTCTCTCTCTGTCTCTCTCTCTCACTAACCACACTGACACACACACACCTTATGTGTTATAGGATTATTTTATTTCCATATCTAATCATGTCACTGTTTAGTTTGTAGTTGTAAGTCGGAAGTTTATTGACTGCATTGTATTAATTATTAATTGATATTACTGCATAAATAAACTTTTGTTTACATTACAAAGAGAAGTGTTTTGGTTTGTTTTGCATACGCCTGTGTCATGCTGACGGGATGTCAGTGCTCGGATTCAAACCTTCATTCATTGTTTTTTTTCCCGAAAATCGATATTCTTCGGATGTCGATTTTCCTAAGAAAACAATCTAATATTGAGACTGTTTTAATATTCGGTTATTAGTCCCTGATTCCAGGGTGGTGCCCCGTCAATGTTAATCCTTATTAATATTCTATTGATTTTTGATAATTGATAATTATCTTTGATTGAATTTGAATGATCAACAAGCTAGTGTTAATTTTAATTAATGTTTCATCGACGTTAACATTTAACGATTATCTTTGATAACTGTTGATTTAAAGGATTAAAAAAAGCTAACATTGATTCTCATCAATGTTCTATTGATTTTAATAATTAATAATTATCTTTGATAATTATTAATTATTGCTAATAACCAAACTTGCTCCTAAACGTAGTACACTACATTTACTGGAGTCCCATATGAGGTTTTAATGAGTTAGATACAATTAATTAATTTAAATATTGATTAATAACTACAGAAATAATTATTAATTATTTCTGATAGTAACACTGATCTAAACAACCAGTAAAGCCCTACAACAACCTGGACTGTGTTCTGTCCACTTTCCCAACCAAAATGATCACGGTTGCCCGCCACGAAGCACTACAAGGCAAACCAATCTGCAGCACTACCCTGGGCACCAGAGGTGACATGGTCGTATACTCTCTTGTGATTCAACCCGGAGACACAACCCCTGGTGATGACAGAACCTGTTCCTCACCAGAGGAACCCTACGTTGGCTTTGAGGTCAATGAGTAGCTTGCCAAAGCAGATGCTTTTATGTCAGAGGATCAGAGAAACGCGCTTCGGAAACTCTTTCATGATTTCCAGCCGATCTTCTCGAGAGATTCCCATGACTGTGGGGTCATCGACCTCCACACCGTTCGCATTCCCACTGATCCAAATGCGCCACCCACATTTGCATGCCAGTACAAAATCCCCCTGTCTGCCTATGAGTCGATCCAAAGGATTCTCGAAAAGCTTTTGCAAAAGCAAATAATTCAGGAATGCAATTCAACCTACAATTCACCTATCTGGCCAGTGTTAAAGCCGACGGGCAAGTGGCATCTCACCATTGACTATCACCCTCTGAATAAGCAGGTACCATTTCTTCCCCACTGGCCCATGATCCATTTGGACCAAGAACTAACCAAGATCAAAGGGGCCCGCTTCTTCTCTACTGTGGACGTTGCTAACGGCTTCTTGACAATGACCCAGCTGACCAGTACAAGCTGGCTTTCTCTTTTGGTAACTGCCAGTACACCTGGAACCATTGCCCATTCGGATATTTGAACTCCCCAGCCGAGTTCAATATCTTCCTTCATAAGGCCATGAGTGATGTCATTGCCTGCGGTAACCTCATCTATGTGGACGATATCCTCATGAGGAACTAGACCTTTTGAGGAACACTTGACTGAGATCCGACATGTATTTAACCAACTTCCACCGCTGAAGCCAAGTTTGCACTAGCCAAGGGCCAGTGCTGCTGCACCAAGGTTGAGTACATGGATCCAACAGTGAGTGCAGATGGCATCGAACCCGAAGCTGGGAGAGTTAGAGCCATCCACAACATCTAAGCTCCAATAGGTTTGTCAGAACACAGAAGCTTCCTAGGTGTCTGCAACCTATTCCCGACAGTTCATCAAGGACTATGTGGAGATAGCCAGACCCCTCATGGAACTACTCCATAAAGACAAAACATTTGAGTGGGGAGAGCCCCAGGAACAGTCTTTCCGCCAGATGAAAGACAAGCTCAGCTCTGTGCCTGTCTGGCCTACCCAGACAAGGATAAAGAGTTCCACCTCGAGGAAAGTTTCTCGTCCCATTGTCTCAGTGCCGCCCTGACACAGAAACAAGACACAAAAACAAGACACAGACAAACGTGTCGTCGCCTACGCGAGCCGACCTCAGTGTTGTTGAGATGAAGTTCTCTGACTGCGAGAAGGCCCTCCTGGCCACCTTATGGGCTGCGGAACACTTCCATAGCTACACTGGGGGTCAGAAGAGGCTTGTCACCAACCTGTCACTTCCTGAACAGCCAACGCCTGAGGAAGGGGCGGTTATCCAACAGCCGCATTGCCACTCGGATGATGGCACTGCAAAGCTACGACATTGAGGTCAAGTACGCCCAGAACAATAAAATGGCCTTGGGCCAGGGTCTGGCTGAATGCCAACACTGTGACTGTGAAGGGCAACCAAGCCCAGAATCTACTTGTCACCACTCCGTTGCTCCCATCAAATCATCGTTACTATGATGAGAATAGCTGCGCAGACCTCCCAAGGGTCTACATGGATGGCTGTTCATTCCACCATGAAAGTCAGACTCGGGCAGGAGCCGGTATTGTTTGTTTCAACCGCAACGTCGACGAACCAAACAACTACCAACTGGGCAACATGACAAGCCAGTACGCAGAGACTGCAGCAGTGCTCATCATGCTCCAGCAAGCCGCCAAGTTGACTACTGAGCAACTGACGATCTGTTCTGTCTCAAACTATGCTAGTCATAGTTTTATCTCTCACTTTCCCACATGGAAAGAGAATGGCATGAGGAATGCGAGAAATAAGGAAGTCAAGCACTCGGAACTCTTCCTGGCTTGCGACCAACTTGGGAATGACAGTGTACTGGGAAAAGTTCAAAGGTCTGTAGCCAGTTCCAGCCATCCAGACCACTGGATCGGGCCACACTCCAGAACCGAGGGATCATGTTCCCGTGGACAAAGGGGGTCATGACATGTTCTTTTTGGTCAAAATACAGCACATCCTTGCTAACACAATAGAGTTAAGACAGCTGCCTTACTAGAATATACCTCACCACTGTCTTTTGTTGCACTTCACATTCTTCTAAGATAATACATAATTTAATCTCAAATTGATACTTTGTGAACAATGATGTATTTCTTTGGTGAGTAACCGTGTAATAGGCACGATCCGCTCTGCATTGAAGTTCTGATCATGGGTTATTATGCATTAAAAATGGCTGACTATATAATTCATATTAAACAAACTCATTAAACATATTTTATTAACTATTTTATTGTTTTTGTTCACGTGATACTCCTGTTGTCAAACGCAAATTAAACATTAGAATTACATTCGTTACTCACCAGCATAACTGTCGGTTCCAATACAGTTGGCTGCTCAATCTTTTAATACAAGTTTCTTTGCTAAGCCTGACTTATGGTTCTTAAAAGCAACAGAGAGAGAAAAGAAAACAGCTGGTATATTGTGAAGAAAGTCACATTTATTAATCCTAAGCATCTTGATGCTGGGCTGGGTCAGGCCAAAGAGCCCCATCAACATCACATGCAATGTTAACCCTGGCCAAGTAGTGGGGGAAGTACCCTCTGGTATGCCTAATCCAACCCTGAAAAGAGTCTTAAGCAATGTCATCACAAGCCTTCTCCATTGCTTGTAGAATTTTTTCTCACTGGTAAGGATTTCAATCATATACTTTGACACCTCCATGCCAAGAAGAACTACTATGGGGTTGAGGAATGGCACTGGCGGTTCTAGCTTACTTGGTGCCCTAGGCGAGATATGACATGGAGCCTCCCTTAACGCAACCACCCCTGAAATAATAGAGCATGAGCATAATGACACAAATAAGCACAAGATAAGGAGGGTGATCCTGACAGGCCAACAATGCTCCACCCTCTTCTCCTCCACCTCTCCATCTTCCATCTCCATCTCCTCTTCCACCTCCATCTCCTCCACCTCCATGTCACAACTTCCTCTTCCACCTCCAAATTTTCTTCTTCCTCTTCAAACTCCACCTCTTCTATTCCCTTTCCATCTTCCTCTAACCTGACCTCTCTCTAAGTTGTTGGAATACATTTTTTCCAAAGCCAGTATACTCACCTGTAGCACTTTTTATACATTGTAGCTCTAAAGAAGGGGCCCTCTTCTACTGGTTGTTTAGATCAGTTTTACTATCAGAAACAATTAATAATGATTTTTTTAGTTATTAATTAATATTTAAATTAAATAATAGAATCTAACTCATTAAAGCCTCATACGGGGCACCAGTAAATGTAGTGCGCTACGTTCAGGAGTGGGTTTGGTTATTAGCAATAATTAATAATTATCAAAGATAATTATCAATTATTAAAATCAATAGAACATTGATTTGAATCAATGTTAGCTCTTTTAATCCTTCAAATCAACAATCAAAGATAACCATCAAATTCAATAGAATATTAATTATTATCAAAGATTAATTATTAAAATCAATGGAACATTGATTAGAATTAACACTAGCTTATTGATCCTTCAAATTCAACAATCATCAAAGATAATTATCAATTATCAAAATCAGTAGAATATTAATAAGGATTAATATCACCGGGGCACCACCCTGGAGTCAGGGACTAATAACCAGATAGTATAACAGTCTCAATATTAGATTGTTCTCTTAGGAAAATCGACATCCGAAGAATATTGACCTTCGAAAAGGAAACAGTGAAGGCTTGAATCCAAGCACTGACATCCCCTGTCAGCATTTGACACAGGTTTTATGCAAAACAAACCAAAACACTTCTCTTTCAAATATAACAAAGTTTATTTATGCAGTAATATCAATTAATAATCAATACAATGCAGTCAATAAACTTACAACTTACAACTTCAAACTAAACAATGACATGATTAGATATGGTAACCAAAATAAGCCTATAACACATGAGAGGAAGGTAGGTGTGTGTGTGAATGTGTGTGTGTGTGTGTGTGTGTGTGTGTGTGTGTGTGTGTGTGTGTGTGTGTGTGTAAGGTGTGATGCACACAAAATGGCAGACATGACCCTTGGATAGTACGTCACGCGAGATTTCCAGCCAGAGAATTTGGCCGCGAATGTGGCCGAAGAGAAGCCGGTTAATGGCGTCTGCCCGTTTATTGCGTGTCTCCGCTTGTACGATAACATAGGGACAAAGCTGAGCTTTTTTTGAAGTTATCTACTAGCCAAAAGTGTGTGCGAGAATGTTTGTGAGGGGTCGCGTGTGTGTGTGTATGGTTAGTGAGAGAGAGAGAGAGAATAAAGTGGCAGCACCAAAGCCGGTTTCGCGATCGTGGGAGAGAAAGCAGCTGTTAGTTTATCACTCAGAGACGTGGTGGATGGCTTGTAAACCGTCCCGCGGTCTTTGGTTCTTTAATGGATAAACTCAGTGTGCCGGTCTCACCCGCGATGGCGGAAATACACAGTAGTCCAACGTGGTTGGACTACAACACAGCAGATCTCATTCGTGATAACAGTACATTAGGTAATACCTTGAGTATTATTAGCAGCAATGAGTGGACTCGGCGGTCCGTAAACTGTACAAGCAATAACCTTGATACACAAGAATAACACCCTATAATATTCTATCTCTGCCCAGACGTAAACCTCTTACTTGAATCATATGAGGACACAGGTAGAATATGTGTTCATCCGTCCTTTAACTCCGACTCGGTTCCTCGAGGCTCGGTGATGACGGGAGGTTTCCTCGCTCTGTCGGCAGGCGCTATGGCTGCTGATTCTCGGCGGGCTGGCAGAGAAATCAGCGACGTCGACTTGATTGAAGAGGGAAGAGAAATCTTTTCACTTCACTTCTGCAGGCAAACGGATGAAGATGCGGATTGCTCGGTGGTCTCCTTCGGATCCGTTAGAGTGTTCGGTGGAACACAGAGTAATCTCAACTCGTCCAGCAAGATGGAGATTGTATGGCCACAGTTTCAAGTCGGATGTTACTTCCTTGTGCCACGAGGTTACACCTAAGAGCAGCGATGAGCTGTATCTACACACGGTGAGCATAGTTGCTGAAAGCAATGCCCGGAAGCATCTCAGAGGTATTTCTACTCCTGATGACGTCATGGTTGAGGGGCATTCTGTCGTGTGCCTCATCCAATAGGAGTTGAGGGTTTGATCCTTTAGTGAGCAAGGCTTCATGGGATTTGTAGTCTGTTTTGGACTCCCTTTGTTTGATTTTGGCTCGGTCTTTATCAGTAAGATTTATGACTTTGTGTGTGGGCCTCAGTTAGGTTTTACGACTGTGTTAGGCCTGCCTTTGTCTTCTATCTGAATACATGAGGCCCAACAACATTCTGGGACAACATTCTGATTGGTGTGTGAACAATTTAGCTTAATAGTGTTCACATGATGAGAACTGAGTGATAATTGAGTTCGGGTTGTGATGACATTGTTAGAGTTTTTGAATGCTATTGCTTTCTACATGCTCAGATAGTGTAAAATGCTGAATTTGTGTTAAGAGTTTTAAAAAAAAACTACGAGATTTTTATAGTTTTGAGAAAGTATTTGTTTTGGAAAATAATGGTACGATTTAGGGCAGTGTTTCTCAATCATTTCCTGAAGTACTACTAGCACTTCACATTTTGGATGTCTCCTTTATCTAACACACCTGTTTCTCATGAATAGCTTATTAGTAGAGGGCTCTATGATCTGAAATGGGTGTGTCAAATAAGGGAGACATGTGAAGTGTTAGTGGTATTCCAGGAAATTTCAGAATTTCTTACTTAAAAAGAAATTACACATGGTGAAACATAGGTTGTTTATTCAACTGCAATTATCATTTACCAGTAAATCGTTTTGACCACTGCTGAAGCTGTGAATAAATGGGGTTGTCACAAGGTACCTGTTACTTTTCTTAGCCCTGGTCAGGTTGGACCAGTCACAGTCATTTGTAATTACTGGATATTTCAGTTATAATTTATAGATGTTACAGGGATAGATTTCCATTTTGTATCTCCAGTACAAATCATTTGTAAGCCAGAAAGCCCCTTGAGGAACACAGGTTATGTAATAATTTACCGTCAAAGGAATGTAGGACAATACAGATCAGCTTGCTCATATTTGTGATTCAAGGCCACGGAACATGAATCTCAAAACAATCCACAAATACAAAAGCACATTCACAGATTTCCTTGAGGCAGAATACCAAAGGAAAAAGTTTCTGCATTTGTGTGCACATTTGTAGACTGTATGGTGAGCAAATATATCACTGTATATCTTATATTTGTGCATTCTTATGCATGCATTTGTGAATTAAGCAGATTAGTGGACCTGTTGCATGCAATTGTGGATTGCTGTGTGTGTGTGGATCTATTGCGTATGTTTGTGGATTGAGCAAATGTGTGGATCTGTTGTGTGCATTTGTGGATTGCCTTGGCTTGTGAGGATTTGTTGTGTACATTTGTGAATTTAGCAGATGTGTCGATCTGTTGTGTGCATTTTTGGATTGCAGTGTGCATTTGTGAGATGTTTTGATACTATTTTATTGTTTTTGTTCACGCGATACTCCTGTTGTTATTTCGGCGAGCTCCACGTGACAGGGAATCAGAGAGAGAGAGAGAGAGAGAGAGTTGCAGTGAGTTGGTATGTTTGTCACCACCCCACCATTTTGTATCAGCAAGTATGTCATACCTCCGACTACAGAGAAAGAGATCTCAGCAAAATAGTCTGCATGTGTGACACCCTCGGCTAAAATCAAATTGTACTGAGTCTGCTAGTGTGGTGCCGGCTATATACATGCTGGGTTGCTCGAGTATGTAATAATGTATGGTGAAAACCCCATGCATTTAAGGGTTAATATAGCTTTAAACTATAGAAGTTGTGAAATTGAGACTGATAAATGTTCTATATTTGTGTAAATATATGGAGAACAAAAGAAATGATTAGGACAGATCAAAGGTACTGCCAATAAAAAACACAGTTACAATAATATATGGTTTGTCTGAATTCTTCAAGCAATTTCAGTTATTTTTATTACTTTTAAAAAAGATTTATTAAAGAAAATGACAATATTCCAAATGAATATTTGCTTGCTAGCTTGAATTATGTAAAAACAGTTTTTTGTTGACATCAGAACAAAACTACATCGTTCTGGGAAGGCTGTCAGTTCCAGGCACCAAGAGAAAGCACACAGTCTCTCAAGATGAACTTAAAAGAAGTATCATGGCAGAGAAAACATGTCTAACAACATGTTAAGAAGTCTGATTAGGGTTTGTATTCAATCCAAGCTAACTGTTTAACACTTTGCAAACCCCTGCTTTAACACTGAAGTGCTGAAGTGTCTTGGTAGAAATTTGAATTATGGATAATTGGACTTGTTTCGGTCATGAATGACTTGTTCAAAATGTAAAAAAAAAAAAAAAACAGTAATTTGGTGTCATCTAGTGGAGCAAAGGTGTAAATCACAGAAATGGTTAATGAATTAATCTGAACAAATCTATTTGGCAAACGGATTCAGAAGACTCAAGTCACTGAGATGAATCAAAATCACTGCCACTAATGTGTTCACAGACAAAAACTGAAGAAACAGAACACAAAACAACAAAAATGACAGCAGAGCACATGGCAAAGGAAAACAAGGAGTAACCATGTGACACAACATGGATGTCAGGATCCTGACACACAAAACTACAAACAAAGCAAACTCTTGTGACAGGATCCTGACATATTCCCCAAACAAAAGGTGATGCTTACTGCTGGCATAACTGAAACCTGTCTGTTAACATTAGGTGGACATGTGGTAGTCATTCATAAGTTACACAAACAGCAATTCAAACAATTTATTCAAGCAAATGATTGTTTTTTTTTGTTTTGTTTGTTTTTTCACAAAAGCATTATGTTAACTGTGTTTTCTGAAACAGTGAGCTTCACACTGGCCCTCTTAGCAGCATGAAGCAAAACTGTTGTTTACATTTTTACATACAGAATTGGTGAAGGGAATTCCAAATAATTTCCGCGAACCGGTTCTTTCTGATGGTTCGTTTCATTGAACCGGTAAAAAACAGATTCAGCGGTTCTTTTACGTCATCAGATAATGATGTCATTAGAATGTAATTCTAACATACCAGTGTCATGATAATTCACACTTATTTTCACATAAAGTCATATGTGAATGCATACTGCTGATTATTACCTTTTATTCTGTTAAGTTGTAATAATAAGGGTGTTTATTGTCATCAGTGTTTCATTCTGTGATCCTGCATATCGAATAGCCTACGACTGACAAATATTGATTACATTTTTGAAAAGTTTCCTGCATTAAAGTTTTCAACTAAAGCAACCAATACACACACTGATGCACAAACGTGGATATGTCCTACATCTATAAAGCATGTAAAGAGAATAAACTAGTCTTAATCAACTCAACAGAAACCATGATACTGCTTATAAAAATGTAAAATATAATCTGCATGCACAATAAACAACAATAGTAAAATTAATTTACATGGGTTAGGGTTAGGGAGGTAGTAGATTCCATATACTTAACTAAGTCCTCAACTCAGAAAAAGAAACCTGGTGAAAACTATGAAAAGTAGCAGAGACAACTGAACAGTCTGACAAAATATCAGAAGAAGGATTGGTGAATGTAGATAGAATATTCTCAGTTTTATCAATGAAAAACTTTTCACAAATGACAGTACACAAAAGACGAGGATTAATTATTGAATTTATATTTGTAAACAAAATTTTAGGTCTATGACAATGTTTGCTGATTAAATCTGAAAAAGATTTAGCCCTGGCTTTCTTGGCCACATTCTGAAAATTCACCAGGCAATTTTTAAAAATCTCAAATGAGACAGTGTAGTGATCTTTCCTCCATCTCCGCTCAGCTTTGTGACAAGCCTGTCAAAGAGAATGAGTATGGTCGTCCAACCACTGTTGAGATTTTGTTTTAGGATGTCTGTATTTAAGAGAAAAAACAGAATCTGAGATCATTGAGCATGAGGAGTGAAAAAGATAAATTAATTAATCTGGGTGTGGCATGGGGGGGGTGTGGTCATGAGTCTGTCTGTGGGAGAGGGAATGCGGTAATGCTCGTCACCTGGGCTGTAATGACCCTAACACCTGTCTCTCATTATAGTGATGGCAGAGGGAGACCTGATAAGGCTCGCCAGAGCAACAGAGGAGAGAGAGAGACAGACCAGAATCTATGTGTCTGTTAATAGAGAACAAGTGTTTTTGGATTTAAGCTGAAAAGCATACTTTTTGTTAGGCTGACCTTGAACCTGTTTTGTTGTCTCCTGTCTCCTCCACTGCCCACGAACTCAATCTTATCACACTGGGGTAGAAAGAAACTCAGCAGTGATTGAGGTTGCAAGGGCATTTTTCTGATAGGTTTCAGCAAACTGAGTGGCAACAGAAGAGTTTATATAACGAGAGTAAAAATCAGTGGATCTGTCAGTACACAGAGGACTAGACACAGTGATTTTAAATACAAAGGGCTTATGATCAGAGAAACATGCATCTTCAATATTTATATTGTCTATAGGAAACCCATGAAACATAAGATCGAGTGTATGCTAAAGTACTTAAGTAGCTTTATTTATATGTTGAAGAAAACCAAAGGAGTCCAGAACATAGCAAAACTCAGTGACCATGGGTTTACCTGGACAACAAACATGAACATTAAAATCACCCAGAATCAACATACGGTCATGCAATGGGAAAATATGGGACAAGAATTCAGAGAATTACTTTATGAAGTCTTTATCTGGCTTAGGAGGCCAATAGACCAAAGCACAGAATAACAGATAGTATGAGTATCAATTTTTACACACTAGCTCAAATGTGGAATAGGTCTCAACAGGAACTGTCCATAGTTTATACCGATTTTTAAAAATCATAGCCATCCCACCTCCTTTTCCAACACATCTAGGGGTGCTAATGAAACTGCAGTTAGTTGGGCAAAGTTCACCAAAAATGGTTGACTCACCAACACCAGTCCACGTCTCAGTTAAAAATAGGAAATCCAAGTCATGACAGGTAAAAAAAAAGTCATTTAAAATAAAAGTCTTATTAGACCAGACCTGGCATTGACCAAGGCCATTTTTAAAAACAAGTGAGCTGCTGGAGCCTGTGACTGTCAGATAAACTCCAATGGATGAATGTTCAAGAAGTTCACTCCTCCGCTTCGGATGCGCAGCCTCAGGGGAGCCGGGCAGACAGGCGGCAGGGTTTGATCCAGAACAATGAGCAGATGAAAGGAATATCTAAGTCCTATGAGTGTTGCGTCAACATGGCATCAATACAGTGCAGAAGCAACAAAGCAAATAATACTAACAGATAGTACATAGGTCAAACAGATAAAAACAGACAGGGCAGACGGCAAGCCGACAAACACAGCATGCTTCTGTAGACCAATCCATGCTTGCAGAGCTGCCTGATTACCCCACTATTCATTCTCTCAGCCAACCACCCACCTTTTTTGAAATTCTGGCAGCTTTGCACTCCCTAAAAAACAAGTCCGATGGCGCTGACAACATCCCAGCCGAATTTCTGAAGCAGAGAGCTGTCATGTGTATTCTGTTGATTCATGTCTTTTATTTTGAAATTCTAGTTCCTGTTTCATGTCATGTGTTCCTGTTTCCCTTGTCATGTGATTTCTGTTTTCCCTCCATGTTCATGTGTCATGTTTTCATTGGTTTATTGTTTAATTAGCTTGTTATGAGTTCTGTTTGTTCATTGGTTTATGTTCTCCCATGTCTTGTATTTAAGCTCTCATGTTTTCATTGTCAAGTTGTCAAGTATTGGATGTGAATGTTGTTTTGTTGTCAAGTCAAGTCAAGTCAAGTCTAGTTTGTCAAGTTCATGTTTTTGTTAAATCACGTTTATAGTTAGGGTTTTGGATTCACTTTTGTAAACAAACTGCACTTGGGTTCTCATCTTCATCATCGTCTTCGTCTTCATCATTACCGCAGCCAACAACGTTACAAGAGCCTACCTCAGCACAAGAACTCTCCACCATTTTATCACTAAGGCATGGTACAACGAAGACATTCCCCAGCAATGGAAGCATGCTAATAACATCACTATCTATAAAAATAAGGGTGATAAATCCATCTGTGCAACAGTAGGGCAATATCTCCCCCTGCTGTTACAGGAAAAGTCCTATCCAAGGTTCTCCTACTGAGGCTGGTCAACAATATCACTGAAAAAATGCTCCCTGAGTCACAGTGTGGTTTTCGAAAGAACAGAAGCACGGTTGGTTTGATCTTCACCGCACGGCAGCTTCAAGAAAAGTGCCACGAACAACATCAGGACCATTTTATGGCCTTCATTGACCTCTCCAAAGTATTTGACACTGTGAATAGGGAGCTCCTGTGGAATGTACTTGTTAAGTTTGGTTGTCCAACCAAATTTGTCAACATTATAAAAATTTTCCATAATGGTATGATGGCCCGTGTGACCATAGGAGGACAGGAGTCTGATCCTTTCCCTGTACACACTGGTGTAAGACAGGGTTGTGTGCTGAACCTTCTCCTCTTTAACATTGTTCTCTTATGTGTCACCCATATTCTCCATAAAGAGCTGGAGGACAGCAGTGGTGTTGCAGTGGACTTCAGACATGATGGGAATTTATTCAATATCAGGAGGTTCCAGGCAGTCACTAAGTTAATAAGAGAATGGTCCTGAGCTGACTGTGCTTTTGTGGCTCATTTTCCACAAGACCTTCAGTCTGTCCTAGCTGTGGTTGTTAAGGCATGTGGGAGGGTGGAACTGTCTATTAACACCACTAAAACAGAGGTGGTTTGCCAGTGGAGCTCTGGAACACCACAGACACTTCCAGTCTTCACAATCAACAAAGATCAGCTCACAATGGTTCCATCTTTCAAATATCTGGGCAGTATCCTCTCAGAGGATTGCAGCATTGACCATGAAATACAAAACTGGATCAAACTTGCATCAGCCTCTGTTGGGAGACTAAGGCACTGGGTCTTCCAACCTCTGCCTCCATACAAAAGTTGCCATATACTAAGCTGTGTGCATATCCAGTCTGCTCTACAGCTGTGAAGCTTGGGTCACCTATAGTCACCATATGAAATCTCTTGAACAGTTCCACATAGGATGCCTACAGCACATTTTGGGCATCACCTGGCATGAACATGTACCTCACACTGACATACTTGCAAAGACCAGCTGCAGAAGTATAGAGGCCATGATCACCCAATGTCAGTTACGGTGGCTTGGTCATGTAATCAGGATGCCACAAAACCGACTGTCTCGCAGAGTGCTCTACAGTCAATTACAGCATGCCCAACGCTCAGCAGGTGGGCAGAAGAAACGCTATAAAGACCAGATAAAGGCTTCACTTAAAAAAAATGCAACATTATAACTATTTTAGCATCTGTATTAAAACAAATCAAGCAAGCTACAAGTCTGAAAATGCCCTAAATCACTTTATTGCAATTGAGTGATTTTACGCGGTACTCATGTTGTTATTTGGCAAGCTCCACATGACGGAATCAGAGAGAAAGAGTTGCGGTGAGTTTGTATGTCTGTCACCACTCCACCATTTTGTAACTGCAAGTGTCTCATACCTGACACACTGACTGAAGAGAGCGAAATCTCAGCAAAACAGTCCGCATGTGTGATACCCTCCGCCAAAATCGAGTTGTTTGGAGTCTGCTAGTGTTAGGCACACATTTAGCCTACCATACATTTGTCTGCCCACACAGTTAATTTACCATAACTATCACAAAGTAGATATCTGACAAAGTCAGATCAAATGTAGGAATAAAGTATAATGAGTTCCCAGATCTTAGAAAACCTAATGCCAGATCGACAATCAGTCAATTCTTTAAATATTTTTTATGAATGAACATAGCTGCTAGCAGGAAAGACTTAATTATGAAAGTGTACTACAGTAGTTAATGGTTTGATATAAAGACTTAGTAGCATTAAATTTGGTGCTCGGGGCAAGTTCTTTGATAACATCCCTATACAATCAGAATCAGAATCAGCTTTATTGCCAAGTATGCTTACACATACAAGGAATTTGTCTTGGTGACAGGAGCTTCCAGTGTACAACAATACAAAAACAATACAAAAAAGAAAAAATAATTATACACATACGTACATACACACACAGACACACACATACATACATGCATAAACACGTACATACACACATACTTTGTAGAGTACAGCACAACTCTTTAGTGAAACTGATATTATCTATGAGGATTAATCACGTAACTAGGGAGAATAGCAGCTGAGAGAGCGGTCATCTATGCCAGCCAGATGTGCTGCTTTGAGGCCCGCAAAAGCCATGGAAGAGCGCCGGTCTTGAAGAGGTGAGGCTCGGGAACGGCTGTGATGGCTTCCAGTAGATGTGGCCATTGAATACGGATGGTGGAGTTGATGTAAGTAGTTTGGGATGCAAGCCAAACAAATTATTAAGTACAAAAGTAGCAAAACCTGGATGTTGAGGCTACACTCAAAGAATTTCTATGTGGGCCAAATGCAGACTTCTCCAGACATAACCGTTGTGGAACAGTATGTTGCCGATACACTGGATGAGAGGCTCTTCATTTGAATACAGCGTGACCTTGGTTAGTGACAATTTTTTTTTTTTTTTTTTTTTTTTGCAAAAGCAGTATTCTTTAATTACCAATGTAAATTAGAAATGCAGCTAAGACAATGAAATAAAAGGACTTAAATAGGCTGAGCATCAGCCCATTGCAAGATTGACTAACATGACCTGCCTAACCTAAATGTAAACATTAAGCCTGATTTTTGACACTACTTTAAGTTAGCAACTACTCAACACTCTTTATAATCAATGGCTACACTGCAGTGATACATACACTGAAACTGAGAGAACTTAACAGAATTTGTTAGAAAGAAAACATTTCTTTTTATCTATTCTTTTTTTGTGTTAGGAAGATGGAGGAATTTTTAGACATAAATACAAAGCAACTAGCATGTGGATAGCTGCATAAAGCATTATGCGTGAAATTGAAGTCTGAAAATTAATGGTATGCAAGCCTCAAGCTTAAGGTTAGGCAAGGATATAACTCTATTAATCTTTCATCTCTGCTGTTACAGACATAATATTGCTGGCATCAAACTTATTTGGCATCCTGGAAGAAGCTGCCTTCATCTCTGATGATAGCACTAACTCCAGGGCTTGGTGAAAAAAAACAGCTTATTTAATCTTTGATGAAGGAAAAGAACAAGAAAGAATTCAAGTGTCCTTCAGACATTCTGAAAACACATGATTTTTAGAGGTGGACAACAGCAGGGCCTGGCAATTCAATATTATATCACAATGTGATAATATTGCTATTCATTATGATTATGTGATCATTTACTCACTTGTCTCTCATTCATTTGCAATGAACTTTCTCTGAACTTTCTGCTTTACTTTATCAAAGAGCCATAGAACTAGTATGGAACATAGGCATATCATTGTCAATAAAAAAAATAAATGGGCCTCATTCATGAAACTTTCGTAAATATACAGTATGAGTAAACTCGGAGTAATTTGCACATAAAATGAACCTTCCCGAAAACTTTCCTCCGGATTTACAAATGCTTCATACTCACCAGATTTGTTAGTAAAACGTGCGTAAGTTAGTGAATTCCAAACACTGGTAAATAGGGGGCATGTGCACGTTCATTCACAATTATCATAATCCATGCCCATAGAAACGGCATATAAGGAAGGCACAAGACTCACTAGTAAATGCTGTTACAGGTGTAATATGTAACAATTTTCATGTAATATTCGCCTTTTTTTGGCCAATGTGTGAATGGCTTGTAACGCAACTTAAAAAATAAGCCCTTCCCAGACTTCCTAGGTTGCCTATTAAAGCCTGTAGACTGATTTTCATGTGAAGGGAGCGGGTCGCTTTTGCCGGGAAAATCCAAAGGATGTGATGTTTATGCGCGCTCCTGAGAGCCTTGCCTCAGTGCTTCTCTTCAGCTATTCAACAGCGACAACAAACTGAAACACTAGGTAACATTATCTTAGAGATGGAATCCAGCAAACGTCCGGCTCCCAGCACAACACCGACTCCTACACAAATTCAGAGTAAGCCAAAAAAAAACATTTATCTACTGAATCCCATCTGGCTAAGCAGGAACGTGATCGTGGTCGAGCGAAAACTAGAGTGAACATCGTCAAGGCATTTGATTCCTGGAGGGACCTTTGTTCGGTTTTGGGGATCAAAACCGACCCTAAATTGCCATTCTTCTTATTGGACAGGTAAGCTTACATAACTGCAAAGTATGTGAAATATAGTGCCATATGGATTGATCTGTGTAATTTTAGCTAACTTGATCTTGCCTGCATAGTAACTGTCATAAACAATGTTAATCTGTAATTATTCAGCAAGGTAAACTACAATAACACATGAAATGAATGCTAGACAATGTTCAAGATAATGCAAAAAGACCCATTCATTAGTGTAACGTAACTTGGTTATACAGAAAATATATACATTCTATTATTATAAAACAATAGTGCATCGTTATATCAAAATGACAGTTGTAATGGAATCACATCAATACTGAATGGTGTCAACATACTGTATTTATAATATACAGTCTATTTTATAAACAGCTACTGTCATTATCCACCAAATTTAGCTAACAGCTATTGATAAAGCTGGCTAGCTAGCTAACGCCGACATAGGCTATCGTATAAATGCAGTCAATGTATCATGCAAAGAAAAGTGATTACTTCAAACTACAGTCTTGCATAGTCAGACCTATATCCACACATTGTTTTAGTCCTGTTCCAGCAGTGGATAATCAAATATAATATACAGTCTCAAAGTTTGTAATAAAACAATCATAACTTTGTAATTTTAATTATGCTACCTCATCTGTCAGCATGATGCCGGTCAATCACGTGAATCAAGTTTCTTTGTAAGTTGCTCGCGTCCCTATGGAGTGTGTGCACGAGTGCGAGCACGAGCAACAGGTAGCTGGCTGCAGTTCACTTAATGGCCACAGGTGTCATTAATAACAAGGGTTTCTGAATCTTACATACTGCACCTTTAACATCTATGCGGAACAGTGATTATATTTATTTTATTTTATTTATAAAATTTTGATTTAGCAAGCACAGTAGCATCTCAAAGAAAGTAAGGACTCAAGGCTGATTTATACTTCTGCGTCGAACCTATGGTGTAGGCCCCTCATAGTGGCCAGTGCATTGGTTTGCATTTATAGTTCTGTGTTGATGTGTCTGCATTGTTTTGTGAGTACACAGTCAAAATGCTAACTATGTTTCATGAATATACAAAAATAATGCAAGCAATGTAATTTTCTGGGTTCAAAAGTATGTACTAATTTATTGTAGCATCAAAAAATAGTTCAAAGTATATGAACATGTTGAAATGTAGGTGTAACGATGGGCTGGCAATGACAGGCAGACGAAGACGATGATGAAGTGAGAAACCCAAGTGCAGTTCATTTCCAATCGTGATAACCATAAACCCTAACTATAAACGTGAACAAAACAAAACATAAACATGAACAACTTGACTTGACATGGAAACAACGTTACATTAACCCAATACCTGACAATGGACAATGGCAAACATGAGGGCTTAAATACAAGGACATGGGTAACAGGTAACAAGACAACCAATCACAAGACTAAATTATAAACAAGATAACAAGACTAAATTAACTTTAACCAATGAAAAGACAAGATCACATGAGAAAACAGGAATTCACATGACATGGGGTGTTGGCGACTTGACGTGTAGGGTGGGGGGGGGGTGTGGCTACATGCCATGACATGGAAACATGGTATGGCAGGATCCTGACTTGGCCATGGTAGGTGTGGATGATGACTCGTTGGCCGTGGCAGGCATGACTGCTGACTCGTAGAGCGGAGAGCTTCTCCTTGACCGTGGAGCAGAGGTGGGCCTGAACCGTGGAGCAGAGGCTTGCTTGCGACATGGCATGGAGCAGTCTGGGGCTTGGCTGAGACATGGCATGGAGCAGACTGAGGTTTGGCTGTGACATGGCATGAAGCAGACTGAGGCATTATTGTGACAGGCTCAGGCGTTGCTGTGACATGGCATGGAGCAGGCTGAGGCGCTTCTGTGACATGGCATGGAGCAAGCTGAGGCTTTGCTGTGACATGGCATGGAACAGGCTGAGGCTTTGCTGTTATATGGCATGGAGCAGACTGAGGCATGGCTGTGACATGGCATGAAGCTGACTCTGGCGTGGCTGTGACATGGCATGGAGCTGACTCTGGCGTGGCTGTGACATGGCATGGAGCTGACTCTGGCGTGGCTGTGACATGGCATGGAGCTGACTCTGGCGTGGCTGTGACATGGCATGGAGCTGACTCTGGCGTGGCTGTGACATGGCATGGAGCTGACTCTGGCGTGGCTGTGACATGGCATGGAGCTGACTCTGGCGTGGCTGTGACATGGCATGGAGCTGACTCTGGCGTGGCTGTGACATGGCATGGAGCAGGCTGAGGCGTGGCTGTGACATGGCCTGGAGCTGACTCTGGCGTGGCTGTGACATGGCCTGGAGCTGACTCTGGCGTGGCCGTGACATGGTCTGGAGCTGACTTTGGCGTGCCCGTGACATGGCATGGAGCTGAATCTGGTGTGGCCGTGACATGGCATGGAGCACACTGAGGATCCAGGGCAGAAGGTGACGCAAGCTCAGTGACCATGACGTGGAACTCTGGCTTGGCGGCCATGACGTGGAACTCTAGCTTGGCGGCCATGACGTGGAACAAAGTTGTGGAAGGCGGAGCCGTGAGAAGCTCGAGGGGCGAAGCCGTGGAAGGCGGAGCCGTGGGAGGCTCAAAGCTAAGAGTCTTTGATAACTGGGAAACTACCTCCGTGGTTGTGAGCATGGGCAGAGACTCTGGAACGACCTCCGTGCTTGTGAACACTGGCAGAGACTCTGGAATGACCTCCGTGGTTGTAAACATGGACAGAGACTTGGGAATGACCTCCGTGGTGTGAACACTAGCAGATACTTGGGAACAACTTCCGTGGTCGTGAGCACAGGCAAAGACTGGGGAAAAGATGTCCTTTTCCTTCTCCTCCTTTTCCAGACAGCTGGGAGTGTGGTTATGGGGGCGATCGAAGCTACAGGCATTGGCACAAGGATGGTCAAGGCTACAGGCATTGGCTCTGGGACAGTCGAGGCTACAGGTATTGGTGCTGGCTCATTAACCACGGCAGGCATGGGCACTGGCTCGTTAACCATGGCAGGCATGGATGCTGGCTTGTTAACCATGGCAGGCATGGGTGCTGGCTCGTTAGCGTGGCAGGCATGGGTGCTGGCTCATTAACCGTCTCCCCTACAGTGAATGGTGAACCACTCATCAGTAGGGCGAGGTCGATATACCGAGCAAGGCCGTCGGCACACCGACTGTCAGGCATCAGAGAGGAAACCGGCTCATTCGGCCCTAAACGGAAACAGTCCTTGTGGGCCACTTCATTAAAATCCACCCTGCAGGCCAGAGCGCAGAATTCCTCCACATAATCTTCCAGGGGACGACTTCCCTGGTGTAGATGAAGGAGCTGAACTGCTGGGTTCATCTTGTGTCAGTCAGGTATTCTGTAACGATGGGCTGGCAATGACAGGCAGACGAAGACGATGATGAAGTGAGAAACCCAAATGCAGTTTATTTCCAATCATGATAACCAGAAACCCTAACTATAAACGTGAACAAAACAATACATAAACATGAACAACTTAACTTGAACTGACTTGACTTGATATGGAAACAACGTTACATTAACACAATACCTGACAATGGACAATGGCAAACATGAGGGCTTAAATACAAGGACATGGGTAACAGGTATCAAGACAACCAATCACAAGACTAAACTATAAACAAGATAACAAGACTAAATTAACTTTAGCCAATGAAAAGACAAGACTAATAACAAAGTAATCAAACAATGAACCAATGAAAACAAGACACATGGACAGTAGAAACACATGACAAGATCACATGAGGGAACAGGAATTCACATGACATGACACCATATGACCTGAACAGGAACTAAACTTTAAAATAAAAGACATGAAAACAAGAACAAAACACATAAACATGATAGTAGGTACGTATCCATTCATTATGTTGCCTGCAGGGGTGTAAAGTAACGAATTACAAATACTCATGTTACTGTAATTAAGTAGTTTTTCCCAGGAATTGTACTTTTTTGAGTAGTTTAAAATTTTTATACTTTTACTTGTGTAAATTTTAAGTGCTGTAACTGTACTTTTAAGGCGCTATTTTCCCACCGTCTGTGTTCGCTACTTCCCTGTCCTGATTTTATTTTTATCTATCAACATGATTGGCTAGGGAGAGTCTCGTGACCATCAAATCAAATCACACCTAAAAAACTTGAGCTGTAGATCTGGTACCAACTGTTATGGATGTGAAGGATGCCTCAAACACAGTTTAACACTTGAACATCACGGCCACACCTGAAAGGGCTTTTCACAGTGAAAAAGGTCAATTGCTTGATTGTGTCATTTGAGTTCAACTTGCTTAAGCCAGATATCAGCATT
The DNA here is from genome assembly GCF_019703515.2 of Myxocyprinus asiaticus. NCBI lineage: Eukaryota > Metazoa > Chordata > Actinopteri > Cypriniformes > Catostomidae > Myxocyprinus > Myxocyprinus asiaticus. The sequence continues at coordinate 4,021,006 of NC_059383.1, read as the reverse complement.
AATCCTGCCTCTAATTTAAGAAACATATAGAGGTAAATTTCATATTTCTGCTTACTAGATTCTGTGTGTCTATAATGTAGCCTGTAATTTAGCTATCTATCACTGAGATTATTGGGTTGATGTGAGAGATTAAGGCAATGTTATCAATAGGGCTGGGCGATAAAACAATCTTGATGCTTATCTGAAAAAAAAAAGTAAGAGAGAGATGTCCTTGATATCGGTGATAAACTTTTGAGTAATTTTCTATACTTAGTCTATGTTCTGTATCTAGACCAGGGGTGTTCATTACATCAATCGCGTTAGCAAGACAACCACTTGTTGGTTGATCTAGATAAAATATAAAAGACTGACTTTTCATTTCCTGACATCTGTAGCTGCGTGCTGTTTGATTGACAGGCGGCTAATGTTTGTGCACTTTACATGCGCGTGTGCTCGGAGAGTGCTAATGCGGATACACGCCTAAATGGTCAAATACACTTCATAATTCCGCCAATGCCCGTCTTGGTGGGGCATTAATGTAAACACAGTCGGTTTGGTCTAAAGTGAATATAAACAGTGGGACAAAAAGCGTATTTGCATCAAAATGTTGGACATGTAACCAAATTGTGCACTGTCTAGTAGGCTATGCCATATAAAGGCTATTAATCAAACAACAATAACAAGGAAACAAGAAAACCACTCACTACTTTTGGCTGAATAACTTGAGTAGCTTTAAACGTATTAATGTAACAGAATAAAACAGTGACATTTTTAATAATAATATTTTTTAATAAAATTTTTAGTTTTTTTTAATAATACTGCACCTGATGTATAGAGTGTTAATTTGTATAATAAATTACCATTAAAGTAGAAATGATAAAATAATTTATAATTATACTTAGCCTTTATCAAGTTTTTTCTAATGCCTGATAGAAAAGTATCAACCTTTGTAGAGCAATATTTCAGGCAGAACATTCCACCAGTCACAAACTTCAGAAAATTGTGCATCATGCATTAGAATGAGCACACAACTATTTCTAGGCTTAAAAGATACAATAACTAAATCAATGTGGAACACTGTACCTGAAAACGAGGACAATGTGGCCCCCTTGTGCTACTTAAAGAAATAGTTCACTCAAAAATGAAAATTCTCTTATCATTTACTCACCCTCATGCCATCCCAGATGTCTATGATTTTCTTTCTTCAGCAGAACACAAATTAAGATTTTTAGAAGAATATTTCAGCTCTGTAGGTCCATACAATACAAGTGAATGGATGCCAAAATTTTGACACTCCAAAAAGCACATAAAGGTAACACAAAAGTAATCCATATGACTCCAGTGGTTAAATCCATGTCTTCAGAAGAGATATGATAGGTGTGGGTGAGAAAAAGATCAATATTTAAGTCCATTTTTGCTAAAAATTCTTCTCCCTGCCCAGCAGATGGTGATATGCATGAAGAATGTGAATCACCAAAAACACAAGAAGAAGAAAGTTAAAGTGGAGATTGACTGAGCAGGGAGGAGATAAATCTCAAATTAATATAAAATATTGATCTGTTTCTCACGCAACCTATCATATTTCTTCTGAAGTCATGGATTTAACCACTGGAGTCACATGGATTAGGCTACTTTTATGCTGACTTATGTGATTTTTGGAGCTTCAAGATTTTGCCACCCATTCACTTGCATTGTATGGACCAAAAGAGCTGAGAAATACTTCTAAAAATCTTAATTTGTGTTTTGCTAAAGAAATAAAGTCATACAAATCCAGGATGGCATAAGGGTGACTAAATGATGAGACAATTTTCATTTATGTGTGAATTATTCCTTTGAAGCCCGATGTGGCCCCTGTACCAAACAACTACTCTACCCCCTCTATTGTGCAGGACATGACGCACCAAGTGACCCTGCTTTTTTAGTGTTTTTTTTTTTTTTTTTTTTTTTGCATTCCTTGCATTGTTTTGAACATGGTTTATGCGCAACAGTAACTCTCTCTGTCGACATTAAGGGAAATTTAGACATTACACATAAACTGATCTTAATGTAACTGTTTCATACATTATGATATAAAAAGGGAATCATTGTATTGAAAATAACTTTTTCATCTTTTAATTTCTGTAATCATGTCGCCCTTTTATTTTTATTTTTTCCATCAGATTCATGTAGTGTTTACAGTATCATAGATAAGTGATGTATTTTAAAAGTTGTCAGTCATAAACACCTATAAAATACCTATATTTTTATTCCTTCTGGCAAACAGCCATAAAAGGGAATGTAAATTGCAGTATGTGTGCTACAGCATAGACTTTTTATTATAAAGGGGCATAGATTTCGCTACTCAATACTCACTACTCATGAGTACTTTTAATTTAGCTACTCTTTTACTCTTGAGTAGTTTTTGAGACAGGTAATTTACTCAGACTACATTTTTTAAGAAGTAACAGTACTTTTACTTGAGTACTATTTTTCAGTACTCTTTCCACCCCTGGTCATGTCGATCCTTTTCTTCTTATTAATTGTGTTCTTCAATCAAATAAAAAAGATAAGTAATTTAAAATGTTTTACAATTATATTTTGCTCACCAGCTTTATCAGTATTTCATGTGCTTCAAATACATGGTTCTTGGACAATTTTACATAGCAAATTATGCATAATACACTTTGATATTATATAATATCCACAATTACTTGATAAATGTACATACTAAAGTGTCCTGCACTGTCCCACTCCAAATTGAAGTCTGTTGCAATGGTAATAAGCATTTATAGACTTGAATTTGGATTCCCACACCCACTATTCAAAATCCAAGGCTATTGCAATGGTAATAAGCACTTGTAGACTTGAATTCTGAGTTCTACTCCCCTAACTCCCATTTCAAGGCTATTACAATGGTAATAAGTGCTTTTTGACTTGAATTTGGAGTCCCACATACCTACAAGATGTCTGCGATCCCAGTGCCCAGCGTTTCACTGCTCTGTTCCCATATCACCCATCAATGTCACTGCAAGCTGTGACCCGAGAAGATTTGAGAAGATGCCACTGGGCTTGTGCCCTCTTTGCCACCGTGTTTACTTTCAGCTAAGCCAGCACCTGAGGTTGATGCAAAGCATCCATAATAAAGAGGAGTGGAAGCTTCTACTTGCCTTAGAGATAGGCAGGGTTAACATCTGTGAGGGAGATATTCACAGATATATTAGCAGGTCTACATAATAAATCGGAAATTGACATTAAGTATGTTGGTGGACACAGGGGTGAAGAGACCTATACAATAAACTGGAAATGGACATTTAGTATGTTGGTGGACACAGGGGTGAAGAGACCTATACAATAAACTGGAAATGGACATTTAGTATGTTGGTGGACACAGGGTTAATAGACCAATACAATAAACTGGAAATGGACATTTAGTATATTGGAGGACAGAGCTAATAGACCAACATAATACATTAGCAGGTCTATTCAATAAACTGAAAATGGACATTTAGTATGTTGGTGGGCACAGGGTGAAGAGACCTATACAATTAATTGTAAATGGACATTTAATATGTTGGAGGACACAGGGCTAATAGACCAATACAATACATTGGAAGTATACATTTAGTATGTTGGTGGACACAGGGTTAATAGACCAATACAATACATTGGAAGTGGACATTTAGTATGTTAGTGGACACAAGGTTAATAGACCATTACAATACACTGGAAGTGGATATTTAGTATGTTGGTGGACAGGGTTAATAGACCAACACAATACATTTGCAGGTCTATGCAATAAATTGGAAATGGACATTTAGTATGTTGGTGGACAGGGTTAATAGTCCATTAGAATACATTGTAAGTGGACATTTAGTAGGTTGGTGGACAGGGTTAATAGACCAACACAATACATTAACAGGTCTATTCAATAAATTGAAAATGGAAATTTAGTATGTTGGTGGACAGGGTTAATAGTCCATTAGAATACATTGTAAGTGGACATTTAGTAGGTTGGTGGACACAAGGTTAATATACCTATATAATACATTGGAAATTGACATTTAGTATGTCAGTGGACACAGGGTTAATAGACCAATAAAATACATTGGTAGTGGAAATTTAGTAGGTTTGTGGACACAGGGTTAATAGGCCTATACAATACACTGGAAATGGACGTTTAGTATGTTGGTGGACAGGGCTAAAATACCAACACAATACATTAGCAGGTCTATACAATAAATTGGACATGGACATTTAGTATGTTGGTGGGCACAGGATTAAGAGACCTATACAATAAACTAGAGATGGATATTTAGTATGTTGGTGGACAGGGCTAATAGACCAACACAATAACATTAGCAGGTCTTTTAAATAAATTGGGAATGGACATTTAGTATGTTGGTGGACACAGGGTTAATAGACCAATATAATACATTGGAAGTGGACATTTAGTAGGTTGGTGGACACAGGGTTAATATACCTATTCAGTACATTTGAAATGGAGATTTAGTATGTTGGTGGACAGGGATAATATACCAGCACAATACATTAGCAGGTCTATACAATAAATTTGACATGGACATTTAGTATGTTGGTGGACACAGGGTTAAGAGACCTATACAGTAAACTGGAGATGGATATTTAGTATGTTGGTGGACAGGGCTTACAGACCAACACAATACATTAGCAAGTCTATTCAGTAAATTGGAAATGGACATTTAGTATGTTGGTGGACACAGGGTTAATAGACCTATTCAATACATTGGAAGTGAACATTTAGTGTGTTGGTGGACACAGGGTTAATAGACCTATTCAATACATTGGAAGTGAACATTTAGTATGTTGGTGGACACAGGGTGAAGAGTCCTATACAATAAATTGGAAATAGACATTTAGTATGTTGGTGGACAGGGTTAATATTCCAATAGAATACATTGTAAGTGGACATTTAGTATGTTGGTGGACACAGGGTTAATAGACCTAGGTCTTTGGGGTCAAACTGGTCTAGATAGTTGGTTAGGGGGCAGTGAGTGGGTCTGTGAATGGCCCCACTCCCTCTGGTTTGTCCGGGGGTCTTGGGGGTCAAATTGGGCTAAATAGTTTTATAGGGGGCAATTAGTGGGTCTCTGGATGGCCCCACTCCCTTCGGGTGGTCCGAGGATCTTGGGGGTCAAAGTGGGCAAAATAGTTGGTTAGGGGTTAAATAGTGGGCCTGTGGATGGCCCTGCCCCCTCCTGGTGGTCCAGGGGTCTTAGGGGTCAAAGTGGGCATAATAGTTGGTTAGGGGGCAGATAGTGGGTCTGTGGACCGTCCTGCCCCCACCCAGGTGGTCTGGGGGTCTTTGGCGGTCCATGGGGGGATAAAGTCCCATGTGTCCATTAAATGAACACAGTGCGATAAATTGCCTGTGGGACCGCCCTACCCTTTCTCCATTTCATGTCTTTAACAGTATTCTCATCATGCATTAAATATGTTTGTTGTGTGGGGAACTTGTGTAATCAATTTTTGGCTGCTTTTCAACCTTTCAGTGCAAGCTAGATTCCCAATCAATGTTGACATCTGAATTTCTGAATGGAGCCTTGAGCAATAACCTTAACCCTAACATTAAATCTGTGAGAACTTAATACTAATGGTAAGCATCGGTGGTTCAATGGTAGAACTGTTGCCTACCATGCAGGAGACCAAGCCAATGCAACTTCTAGTTACCTATATTTGAATGACAGCATGCAGCAGGGATTTATTTGCTTAAAGCTCTCATGTAGCCAATGACTCCAAAGTTGTCTTAGCTTTGTGGAACCCTGTAATGGGCTGATTCTATTTCATTTTTTTCACTCCATAGTGATGGTGAATTTTCAACAAACCTTTTGTGTTTCTCTCCATTCTTTTTGTTCAGCTTCTCTTATCTGTTGTTCCATGGCCTCTTTATCACTGTCTGGAATGTCCTATGGGTCCATCTCTCACTCCAGGCCCTCTGTTGCACTCTGTGTTCCATGTCATCTGGGTCCATCTCTTGCTCCAGGCCCTCTGTCACACTCTGTGGTTCCATCTCATCTGGGTGCACCTCTTGCTCCAGCTGGCCATTTGTCACACTCTGTGGTTCCATGTCATCTGGATACATCTCTAGCTCCAGTCCCACTGTCGCGCTCACTGCCATTCCTGTTGGAAATTAATTTGAATAGTCTTTGTTTCCTACATTTCTGCCCTACACTTGTCATTCAATAAATCTTAACATCCTGCATAGAATAGCTCTTATTACTGCATTAGGTATCATGAACTAACAATAAACAGTAGATATAATCATTATTCATTAATTCATTATCACTAATTACTATTGTTTGTAGATTGTTCATTGTTAGTTCATGTTAGTTTATTAATATTTGTTAAAGGGATAGTTCACCCAATAATGAAAATTCTCTCATTATTTACTTACCCTCATGAAATCCCAGGTATGTATGAATTTCTTTCTTCACCAGAAAACATTTGAAGAAAAACAGAAAAATATCTTAGCTCAGTGGGTCCTTAAAATGCAAGTGAATGGAGATTTATATTTGAAGATCCAAAAATCACAGACAGTCAGCATAAACGTCATCCATATGACACCAGCTGTTAAATTAATGTCTTCTAAAGCGACACAATCGCTTTTGTGTGCGAAAAAGATTAAGTGCTTCTTTAATTCTAAATCTGCTCTCAACGCATTCTAGCATCTAGAAGCTGAACAACACTTTAACAGCATTTCTTAATCTTGGTTAATGTTAATTTCAACATATATACTAACACATTTTTATCATTAAAAGTGCCATATGTTAATGCATTATAAAGTAACATGAACTAACAATGAATAATACAAAGAACATGAACCAGTCCACACTGAAATTAATGGATTTTTTTTCCAAGACAGTCAACCAATTTTAGCATTATTATGAATAATGTAGTTGTTCTTACCTTCATTTTCAATTATATCACTTGGCTCCAGACACTTTGATCCACTTGGTGGAGTTCTGGCAAGATGGTGGATTGAGCAGACAGACTTATATTTGCACTCTTCGATGTGTCCAGAGTTTATTAAATCTGATAGTTTATACTCCATCTATAGTGGTTACACAGTCAGTCATATATACCCTGAGTTGGCAGACCTTGTCTAAAAATGAAAATACTGTATTGTGACTCGGATCTGATAGAAGCGAAAGTAATGGAGGAGCACTGCTACTCAATGGATACCTTGTGTGCTACAAGCAAAAGGGAAAGATGTGTTGAGTCTGGTCCACCTACACCAATTAAATCACAAAGTTGGAAAAAAACTTTTAAAAAACCTTCAGAGAGTGAGAGTAAAACTGACGCGTCGAATGCGACAATACTCGACACAATCAAAAAGCCCGGAGCTAAGATTGATGAACAACACGAAGAGTTGAGTTCACAAATGAAACAACAAAGCGCCTGTGGAGGCAAGGGCATGGCCGAGCGCCTTGCTGCGGAGAGGGAAGCGGGGGAAATGAGTGGAAAATTATTGATACCTCTACTTAACAACTGTCTTGTGTTTCAATGAGGAGTGATTGGGGATTTTAAGGAGAAGAGACAGTGGCAGTTGAGAGAGCGAGCCCAGCTGAGTTATTTACCTGAAGCTGCACCATTGCGCTCTTAAGCGAACAAGTTTTGTTTTTGTTAAAAAAAGTGACATTCTTGAGTGAAATTGCCATCTCCCGCTTCTTCATTCTTGGAACATCATTACAGTGCCATGATTGCCATCCAAATTAATGCTGAAGAGCTAAAAGAATGCAAGGAAAAGATAAAAATGATGGACTAGCAAGTGGAGATGCTGATCAAAGAAAATGAAAACTAAAGGATTGTATCTTGAATCAGAAAAGATACAAAAGGAGATGGTGTCTTCACATAAAAGGTTGGGAAGAGAAGCCGGACGAGAGCATAAGAAAGGATGTGATTTTTCTTCTGACCAAGAAAACCCTGGACTATGCTTCTATCATGGGTGATGCTGTGGATGTCATACACAGAGTGGGGAGAAGGGAAAGCAGTCATCCCAGGGAAGTGATTATTCTCTTCACGCGCAGAGTAGTGTGAGACGAGGTGTGGAAAAGAACCAAGTCATCAGTGGTAAGCAAAGAGGTTGGCATCAGATTTGTGGAAGATTTGACAAGGGAGGACAGACTGGCAAGATGTGAGTTATGGCCTAAAATCGAGCAAGCCAGGAAAGAGAGAAAAACAGCCGGCCGTTTGTGGGCCATTTGCATATACGTATAGACAGAAAACGTATCACGTAATTGGGTATTGAACAATTTAATTTGATGAATGGTGAGATGGAGGTTTGATGGAACGGGAGTCGAGGCACTGCTATCTCGTTTTCTTTTCTTACACTACCTATTGTGCTTTGGTTACCAAGCAAACTTTTCTTTAGTTATTTTACTTTGACTTCTGGTTGTTAAACCTGTTAAATATTCTCATTAAAATCTGACATTTCTTTTTAGTCTTTAAACTGTAGAGGTTTGAAAGATGCTGTTAAAAGGAAGGCAACTTTTTGTTTTGCAAAAATCTAACTGTATTTTTCTACAAGAAACTCATTGAGAGGCTTCAGATGCTGCATTTTGACAGAGGCAGTGGGGTGATGACATGGTGTTTAGTCACAGATCAAATCGATCGCTGGAGTTGCGATATGTTTGAACAAATGCCAAGGCAAGGTGGTTACTCATAAAGCGGATAAAGATGGACATTGGCCTGCCTTGGTCCACCACTTAGACTAACTTTTTTATTTTGATAAATGTGCATAGGTAAAATAACCGTAACCAGAACAAGGATTTACTTGAGGTACTGACTGATGTTATAAAAGACTTCAAAGTTAATTTCCCTACAGATTATATTTTAGTGGGTGGGGATTTTAACATGACCCCTGATGGAATTATTTATGATTTTTTTTTTTTTTTGGTCATTAACAATTTGTATTGATTCCACACTCAAATCAACATAAACAGCACATGAAAACACGGAATCAATTTTCAACAAAATATACCCAAGCCTATGCAATCTAGAGGGAGTCCAATAAAACGATGCAGAATCTTAAATTGAATGAGGCGCATCCTTGCACCCCTAGACATAGACTTGGCATTTTTTTAAATCCTACCCCATTCTTAATCCTCCAGTACTAAATTCAAGTCTTTCTCCCATAACTTCTTGAGAGATGTCAAAACCCCATCCCCTAGACTCTGAATTAGCCAGGAATAGTATGCTGAAGCCTCGAGACCCTTTCCAAAAGCTGCTAGTACCATCTCAAGAGTGTCTGCAGCTTTAGGGGGCTGTGTACTACACCCAAAGATGGTACAAAGTAGATGGTGCAGCTGTAAGTATCTGAAGAATTGAGATCTGGGAATCCCAAACCAGTGTGTAATATTTTCAAAGGATATCAATGCTTCATTTTCATTCAGGTCACCCAGCGTAGCAACTCCCTTCTCAATCCATTCTGTCCAGCAAAAAGGGGACTTATTAATACACAGTTTAGGGTTTAACCAAATACTTGCAGCATCGTTCAGGTAAATGTCCGAATTGAGCATGTGGGAAACCCTTGTCCACACTAACTGCATGTGTGAGATAACAGGTTGTGTCTTTACTTCTCCGGGCAGCTTGGTAGAAAGACATTGCAATGGCAAGTTAGGGGCAAGAAGTTCTTGTTCAATGCAGAACCAGGGAGGGGCTCTTTCAGGTGGAAGCGACCAATGAGCTAAATGTCTGAGACCGAATGCATAATAATAAAATGAAATCTTGGGTAAGCCTAGCCCACCTTTGTCAATCGGCCTATGTAACTTATTGAAATGTAATCTGGGGCGCTTATCATTCCAAATGAAAGACTTCGCTATGCTTCCAAATTGCTTGAAATAAGAGAGGGGGACATCTACCAGGAGAGACTGTAGCAGGTAGTTAAATTTTGGAATACAGTTCATTTTAATAACATTAACCTTCCCAATCATCGATAAATGTAATGAAGCCCACCTGTCTACATCGCTCAAAAACCTTTTTATTAAAGGGTCAAAATTAACTAACTAAATCAGACAAATTTGTGGGGAATAAAATGCCCAAATACTTAATGCCCTGTTTGGGCCACTGGAAGGCACCTGACTGGAAGGCCGTTACTGGACAGTACGCTGTCAGAGCAAAAGCTTCGGATTTAAACCAGTTGACTTTGTATCCTGAGAATTTGGAAAAGGAATTAATAATTAAGGCAAGGCATAGATTTAGTAGGGTCAGAGATGAATAATAAAATATCATCTGCATAAAGCAGAAGCTTATGCGCCACGCCTCCCGCCACCACCCCTGCAAAATCATCCTCCTTTCTTATCGCAGCTGTTAATGGTTCCAGGGCAAGACAGAACAATTATGGGGAAAGAGGACAACCCTGACAGGTGCCCCTATCCAGAGTAAAATAATCTGAAATTAATCCAATTGTTTGTACCGCTGCTACAGGGTGTCTGTAAAGTAACTTGATCCAACCAATAAACGACCGAACCCATACATTTCCAAAATTTTAAAAAGATAATCCCATTCTACCATATCAAACACCTTTTCGGCATCAAGTGAGATGGCAGCAACCGGGGTCTGATCATTCGCCACTGACCACATGATATTGATGAAACACCTAATGTTATCAGAAGAGCTGTGGCCTGAATAAACCCCACCTGATCTATATGTATTAGAGATGTCATAACTTTACTTAATCGGTTAGCTAGAATTTTTGACAAAATTTTTACATCTAGCTTGATCAGGGATATTGGATGGTAACTTTTACATTCACTTGGATCTTTGTCTTTTTTAAGAATCAGACTGATCCGGGCTTGTGACATGGTTGGTGGAAGCTTCCCATTCTTTAAAGATTCAGAATAAACTTCTAACAAAAGTGGAGCCAGTTCTGTAGCATAAGCTCTAAAAAATTCAACGGCAAAACCATCTGGCCCCGGAGCCTTGCCTGTAAGTAAGGCCTTAATTACCTCGTCAAGTTCCTCCAAGGTTATCTCAGAATCAAGAGAGTTTTTTTGCTTAGTCGACAATTTAGGGAGTTCTAATGGTTCCACAAAATTTCTAATATCTTCATCAGTAGATGAAGACGTGGAACTATAAAGATCAATATAGAATTCTTTGAAAGCATTATTAATATCAGTGCCCGAGGTAAAAATTTCACCACCAGCAGATTTCACTGAGGGAATGGTAGAAAAAGACTCTCTCTGCTTTATATATCTAGCCAAAAGATTCCCTGCTTTGTCCGCTGACTCAAAATATGACTGTCTTGCCATGAATAACCAAAACTCCACTTTCCGCAACAAAATAGTATTATATCTGTATTTCAAACGGATCAACTCTCTAAGGCCATCAGACGACATTCGGCGCTTCAGCTCTGCCTCGGCACTTTTAATATTCCCTTCCAACTCCACGAGTTCACGTGCTTTGGATGTTTTGGTGAATGAGGCATACTGTATGATCCGACCCCTAAGAACTGCCTTAAGTGCCTCCCAAACCACGCCCACAGAAGATACTGAGGACCAGTTGGTCTCCATATAAACACTGATTTCAGTCTTTAACATTTGTTGGAAAACAGGATTTTGCAAAAGGGATACATTAAAGCGCCAACTATATGATTTATTTTTCTCTATATGTGGCAGCACCTCTAAACTCACCAGGGTGTGATCTGAGACTAAGATGTTTCCAATTGAGCAATCAACAACAGATGAAATGAGGGACTTAGATATAAAAAAAAATCTATTGTAGAATAAATCTTATGGACTGATGGAAAAAATTTATAGTCTCTACCAGATGGGTTCAAAAGTCACCAGATATCTGCAAGACCAAGATTTTTACACATCCTGCGAAGCATCAGTGTTGCTCTAGGGGGCTTGCACACTTTTGCTTCACTATGATCAAGGACGGAGTCCATCAAAAGATTGAAGTCTCCTCCCAATATTATATCATGAGGGGTACCAGTGGCTTGCAACATCCCTTCAAGATCTATAAAAAAGCCCTGATCATCAGCGTTAGGTGCATAAATATTAGCCAAAATCAACCTTTGCCCCTGAATTTCTGCTAAAACAATAATGACTCTTCCCAGTTTATCATTAATCTGTTTAAGACATTTGAATTGTAGATGTTTATCAGTATAATGACTTTTTCATTCGGAGGCCGCATGAAAAAAAAATACACCATGACTTACTCAATCCGTCAACTTTAGAAAAGATGTCCATTATGTGAGAATGTAGATATTTTGCGGTCATCCATAGTGTCCATTCTCAATCTGGCCGGGAACTTCAGTGTAAAAGCTATCTTCCATCAGTGCAAAAGTTTATTGAAGATGTGTTATGCCACAAAACCAACTCCATCCGCTAGGCAGAGCCAATGCAAAAAGAAACAAAGATAGCTCCCAGCTTCCTTAAACAGTCGAGTTATGTACAGGGAGTCAGTCCACTCACATAAGAAGCGCCCAATGGATTACTCACCCATAAATTCTATGAAAGATAGTGCCTGCCTGGGGCATAAAAATACTTTGTGACCATCCTTGGTGTCTATTCTCAGTTTAGCAGGAAACATCAGTGCAAAAGCGATCTTCCGTTGATGTAAGAGTTTCTTACATTCCTTAAACCGATCACGTTTCTCTCTTGTCGAATTCGCAAAGTCCGGGAACAAGAAAACGTTCTGATTCTTCCAAGAAAGTAACACGAGATCTTTATCGGATGATCTCAAAAATGTGGCCAGAATTGATCGGGGCCTGTCTCCCTCAGCAGATCTGCGAGCTGGGACTCTGTGAGCTCACTTGATTTCCAGTTTATGGCATGTTATGTCGAGCAGACTCTGGAAGAGCTCGTCAAGGAATTTAACCATATCTCTGCCCTCCTCATGCTCAGGAATTCCAACAATTTGTATATTGTTCCTCCGACTCCTATTTTCCAAATCTTCAAGTTTTTCCAAAATGGATTCCAAAGCTATTTTGGACCCGGGAGGATTAGCAGATAATTCCCTTTCGGAAGACTCCAAATAATCGATCCGTCTTTCAACTTCTGTCACTCTTGTGACCAGCTCAGAGAATTTTGTTTCCATTGCCGTAATCGATCGATGTATTACAGCAAGATCCTCTAAGTCAGCAACAACTTTCGTCAGCATCACCGAGATGTTGGACAGTTGACGCTGAATTTCTTCTCCCGACGTGCCGTCCAAATCGAGTACCTGGTCTGCAGGCCCGCCAAAGGCCTCAGCTTGAACACATAAGTGTATTTTAATGTCTCCAGAGTCTGAGGATTTTGACTTCTTTGCCATGTTTACCTCAAAAAGCAAATATGTAACTGGGTATATCGAATCTCACTGGTTATAACATGAAAATAATTTAAAAAACTAGCAATGTTCGCAGAGCTCGCCGTTTATAAGTCTGCTTCTCGCATAGCATCACGTGACCCCTCGATTAATTTATGAATTTAATAATTTTCAAGTTACTGGTATCATTCAGAATTTTTGTATTTCAAACTCCTTGGTGGATATTTGGATCTTAACACCAGTGTCAGAGAATTCTCGTGGATTAAACCAAATGCAAATTCTAGATCAAGAATAGATTATTGGTTAGTAACTGATGCTATCTCAAACCTTGTTTCTAAGTGCACTATCTATAATGCACCTTTAACCGATCATTGTGTTATTACTTTAGTTTTAAAACAACAGGAAAAACTTTTAGAACCATTAGAACTATTGGAAATGTAATGCTGACTTGTTAAATCAGAAAGACTACTGCAAATGTACTAAAAGAATGATAGCTGAGATTGGAAACAAGCATATGCCCAGTGGCAGTAAATGGGAATAAGTAAAACATAAGTTAAGACAATTCTCCATAATGTTTAGTAAGAACTTGATCATAAGGAGGAGAGATAAAGAATTTAAACTAATTCAAAATATTAACCTATGTTGTTGCAAGACAAGAAAAGACTTAATAAATTACAATCTGAATTAGGCTAAATGGTTGGAAGAGGGGGGAAAGATCAGTTAATTCTTTATTAGTTTGGAAAAAAAGATGAGAAAGAAATTATTTTGGTAGTCTAATAGTGAACCAAGTAGAACACACTGAACATAAAATATTAGCTAAAGAAAAGTTTAAATTTTACACCAGTTTTGTCCTCCTCTTCATACTCTGTTGATGATGCCAGTGCATTCTTTGACAACATGAAAAATAATATTCCGGTAATTGACTAAACATTTAAAGATCTGTGTAATTCGGGCCTTACCATACAAAAGTTAGAGGTGGCTATAAAAAATAAATGTAAAAAATCGGGGCCCGATGGCCCAAAACTTGTATAATTTTTTCTGGGATTATCTAAAAATGCTTCTTTAAAATCTATACGGAAATGTATAAAGAGAAAAACATTTTGCCATCCATGTAGCAAGGCCTTATTATACTGATTCCAAAACCTGGCAAAGACAAGAGGTTATTAGGTAATATGTGCCCATAACACTACTAAAAGAGCCCATATTATGCTAATTTACGTGGTCATGATTTTATTTTGGGGGTCTACTAGAATAGGTTTACATGCTTTAATGTTAAAAAAACACATTATTTTTCTCATACTGTACATTTCTGCTAAACATATTTTCATCCTCTGGCTCAAACGCTCTGATTTAGCTCTTGTCTTTTTAAAGCCCCCCTTTCTGAAAAGCCCAGTCTGCTCTGATTGGTCAGCTACCTAGTCTGTTGTGATTGGTCAACTGCGTAGAGAGTGTGTCAGAAATGTAACGCCCCTTACCATAACTGAATTTCAGGCTTTCTTAACAGCTGTAAACACTATTGTAACTATGATAACAGTGGCGTCAGTTTTTGCTGTACCAGTTTGAGTCCGATAATGAGAGTTTGGAAGAACAAGCTGATCAACCCGAACCACCTTCACAAGCACGACTTGAGCAGGACATTTCACAGTGGTAAGTTTTAATTTTGTAGCTTTCTTACAAGTACACTGTTGATTATTGTGAACCTAACAAAGCTTCAAGTAAAAGACATGTTGTGCATCTAAGTTAGTCATCTTTTGCTGGAATGGGTGTAGCCAAACTTTTTTCACCAGAGCTATGAACGGAGAACAGAGGCTTACTCCCAGTTAGTGAGCAAGTTAGCCGTGGACTACCGTTGCTAGTGGCCGTAACATTACAGCTTGTAATTATATTATTATAAGACTCTTGAGATCGACCCTTTTGTTACACAGTTTTAGGTAAAAGCCGGCCCATAGCTGAATAGTAAACCCTTACCAAAACAATAACATTACATAGCAAGTTAGTCGAGCACTACCGTGGATTGCAGACTTAAAATTACCGTTTGTAAAAATAAATCCATCTCCACACTTGATCACTATTCATGATAGTAAGAACGACAAACTATCTGCATAATTCTACACAATTGTAGGTAAAAGTGGACCCGCAGCTGATTAGCAAACTATTTCAACACAATAACATTAACTAGCAGGTTAGCAGAGGCCTACAGCAGTGCACTGGGTGTACACCATAGCTACAACACAAAACTCAGCTTTTGAACTCTCAGTAGCAGATAAACCCACAAATAATCAAGCATACTTACAGGTTGTGATCCTGAAGTGCCAGATTGTCCCAACAAAGTGGGAACTGCACCATCTTTCAGGAGTAACTGTCTTGAAAATCCGGCATTGGTTGTGGTTGTACTGCCGAGGAATAGTGGTAAAAATACATTTTAACCACTGATACTTCAATTGGTCTGCTTTTTGGAAGTCCAAACAAAGGGGTTCTGCTTTCACAATGAAGAAAACAGCATCATCTTGACATGGCAACAACACTAACCCATCTCATCCTGGCCTTGGCTATAACTACATATGTTTGAGGGCGGCCAAAGTAGCCCTTAGGCGGGCATTATGCAAATATATTACATAGTGACATAGATATTTTACAGAAGAAATGAATGGACTACAATCCAGCCGTTTCTTGTAGTTCATGAGCAGTGTTGTCTGTGGGAGAGAATAACTCCTTTTTGCATGAACTTTATATTACACACTAAAGGAAAGGTAAAATCCCAAAAAGCATAATAGGGCCGCTTTAATACGTGAGACACAGTCGGGCTTATTAAAGGGAAGATCAATTCATAACAATAATTGGTTAGTTCTAGATATTGTAGAGCAGTGTTTCCCAACCACTGTGCCATGGCACACTAGTGTGAAAAGATTGTCAGGTGTGCCGTGGAAAATTATCAAATTCCACAACATAAATAAATGCATGAAAAGAAAAAAATTTCAGGGATCCAAACTCCTCACCTTTCTGAGAAATTCACCATTTTGAAACCATAATCGGTCACTTTTGTGATTGTGAAGAGCAATGATTAATGTGCAAAAGTGACTGATATTTATACGCGTTAAGGGACTTTCACATGACTCGCGTCAGCGCTGCAGAATACATTGAAGTCTATGAAGTGACGTCACTTTACACGAAAGTGTTTTTCACACACATGTTTTTGCTTCATCAATAATGTCTTTGAGAATATTATTTAAAAACAAGAAATATTTAAAAACTGTCCAAATTTGTGAAGCGATATTGAATGTCTCATAATTTCTTTTAATTAAATATTACCTTATTGTTTCCGAGTATCAGAGACCCCAGTTATTGAACTAATTTAAATTCACCAAGAAAACGCTTAGACCTAAACATAAACGAGTCCTTTTATTACTTTCTGCTATCAAAGCAACTGCAAGCTTTTTTTCTCTCTTCCAAATACGTTTTCAATGTCTATTGTGCACACCTCCCGCTTTTTTACGTGGCAAACTCGTAAAATCGCCCCTCTGTGACGCTTTCTGCAACTCTTGTCATGTGGAGGGCAATGCGGCGCTTGACGCTGGCATTGAACGGAGCATTGACGCCTCGACTCAACTCATGTGAAATGCGCTTTACAATGACGAAAGAACATTATTGAAACTCAAAATTATTATTATTTGTCTATTATTGTGGTCTTTTCTGATAAAAGTTATGCTCAGCATTTAAATAGGCTGCTGTAGGAAAAAGATACCGCAGATCTGCTTTGTGTTTCTAATTCTTATACTGAAGTCAGTAGATTTGTAGCCATGCAAGTTTTAATAAAGGAGAAGGTAAGGATGTTATTGAAACTCACTATTATTAGACTATTATTGTTGTCTTTTTGGATGAAAAATCATGCTCAAACTGAAGGAAGACTATAGATCTGCTTTGTTCTTTTAATGCTTAAACACTATAAAGTCTCTTGGTAGATTTCGGTCGTGAACGACACAAAATGATTCACTGACTCACTCATAGCACATAAGATGCTCATTTGTCGCCACCTAGTGACATTTTCAGAAGGGGTCACTGAACTAATCAGTTAATAAAATTGAACAAATTTGTGAAACAGAAGCAAGCCTCTCTTTATTTTGCAGCTAATTCTGCTCAGTTGTAAACTTGAATAAACTTGAATCACTAAAATTGCTGGAATTGGTGCTTTTAGCTTATTCTTTAAAAAAAATATCCCCAGAAAAAATGTTCGTGAACCAGTGATTGTCTTAGCTTTTTCGCCCCTCATGAGTTTGCGTCCCTGTAATTTGTTGTGGCATTGCAAGAACAAATCTGCAAATTAGAAAAGAAGCAAATCTGTTATTTTTTCTTTACCCATTTAGCGCTCTTGCCACCTTAGCCTCACACAGCGTAGCCTACCTATGTGACTTTTTTTTCTTTTTTTTTTTTGCATAGCCGAATTTCAAACATTAACAGTAAACACGCTACTAAGACGGACAGAAAACATGGACAAGTTCTTAAAAAGGAAAAATATTTCTTTCCCAAAGAAACCAAAAATCACAGGACTTAATGACTACAGACCTTTCGCCCTGACATCTGTGGTAATGAAATCACTTGAGAGACTGAAGAACATCACTGGACCCTTTCTAGATCCTCTTCAATTTGCTTATCGAGCAAACAGGTCTGTGGATGATGCTGTCAACATGGGATTGCATCATATCCTGCAACATCTGGACAGACCAGAGACATATGCAAGGATCCTTTTTGTGGACTTCAGTTCGGCTTTCAACACCATCATCCCAGCTATACTATGTATATAAATTACACCAACTCTCTGTTCCCATGTCTATCTGTCAGTGGATTACCAGCTTTCTGACGGACAGGCAGCAGCTTGTGAGACAGGGGAAACTCACTTCTAGCACCTGTACAATCAGCACTGGTGCCCCCCAGGGATGTGTGCTCTCCCCACTACTCTTCTCCCTCTACACCAATGACTGCATTGCCAAGGACCCCTCTGTCAAGCTCCTGAAGTTTGCAGACAACACCACTGTCATCGGCCTCATCCGAGATGACGATGAGTCTGCATACAGAAGGGAGGTTGAACAGCTGGCTGTATGGTGCAGTCAAAACAACCTTGAGCTGAACATGCTCAAAATGGTGGAGATGATTGTGGACTTTAGGAGGAACACCCCAACACTGACCCCCCTCACCATTCTAAACAGCACTGTGGCAGCAGTGGAGTCATTCAGGTTCCTGGGCACTACCATCTCACAAGACCTGAAGTGGGAGACCCACATTGACTCCATTGTGAAAAAGGCCAAGCAGAGGTTGTACTTCCTTCGCCAGCTGAGGAAGTTCAACCTGCCACAGGCGCTGCTGTTACAGTTTTACTCAGCAGTCATTGAGTCTGTCCTCTGCACTTCAATAACTGTCTGGTTTGGTTCAGCTATGAAATCGGATATACAAAGGACAATTCGGACTGTTGAGAGGATTATTGGTTGCCCCCAACCCCCTGGGAAAATCACTCTGGACCCCACTCACCCTGCCCACTACCTTTTTGAACTGTTGCCTTCTGGCCGACGCTTCAGAGCTCTGAGTACCAGAACCGTCAGGCACAGGAACAGATTTCCCTCAGGCTATCCATCTCATGAACAGTTAAATTGCCCCATTGAGCAATAACTATGTGCAATACACAGTTTAGTCTTTTTTATATTTATCCAACACATCCAACCTCTTCTGCCATTTCATTCCTCTGGAAAAAAACAAAACAAAAAAAAAAACATTTGCACTGTACATAACAGATAACAGATTTGTATTAGATTGCATTACATGTGTATGTGTGTATGTATGTATGCGTGTGTCTGTGTGTGTATGTACGTATGTGTATAATCATTTTTTTATTTTTTATTATTATCTATGTCTAGCTGCTCTTTTTGTATTGTTGTACACTGGAAGCTCCTGTCACCAAGACAAATTCCTTGTATGTGTAAGCATACTTGGCAATAAAACTGATTCTGTTTCTGATTCTGATATTGACGATGGTTAGCCTATGTGGGATAGTGGTGTGCCATAGAATTGTTTTTGTCGTAAAAAGTGAGCCATGGCAGATTTTTTTTGATTTCTATTAGGCCTTCGACATGGTGGAACACCCTTTTATTTTTCAATCTCTATTTCATTTTGGCTATAAATCCAAATTTATAAATATCATCAAAATGCTTTATAAAGACATAAATAGCTCTGTAGCCCTTACTCAAGGTACATATCCAAGATTTCAGATTAAAAGAGGCATAAGACAAGGCTGTGGGAATTCACCTCTACTGTTTATAAAAGTAGCAGAACTATTAGCTATTCTATTTAAAATGGGTAATATCGCACATTTATGTCAGATTACCAATTCATTGTTAGTCAACTCGCTGACGACAACGCTTTTCTTGAAATACAAACATCAAATCCCTTTAGCTCTTAATTTGTGTTTTTCACAAAAGCTTCAGGCTTACAATTAAATATGTCAAAATGTGAATTAATGGCATTCATGATCATCCTATGGTTATATTTTATGGTACTGTCTTCTTATTAAAAATTAGGTAAAATATCTGAATATATTAAATATATAAAATGTCAGGAGTCACGTGATGCTATGCGAGGTTCGGACATGTGAATGGCAAGCTCTGTGCACTTTGCTAGTTTTAATACTTTTCATGTCATAAACCGGTGAGATTCGTTACACCCTGATCCATAACTGTTCTAGAAGACAATATGTCAAAGAATTCAAAATCCTCAGACGTGCAAGCTTCCGCCAACCATGACGCAAGCCTGGATCAGTCTGATTCTTAAAAAGGACAAGATCCAAGCGAGTGTAAGAGTTACTGTCCAATTTCCCTGATCCAGCTAGACGTAAAAATATTGTCAAAAATTCTGGCTAACCGATTAAGTAAAGTTATGACATCTCTTATACATATAGATCACGTGGGGTTTATTCAGGGCCGCAGCTCTTCTGATAACATCAGGCATTTCATCTATATCACGTGGTCAGTGGCGAATGATCAGACTCCGGTCGCTGCCATCTCACTTGACGTCGAAAAGGTGTTTGATATGGTAGAATGGGATTATCTTTTTAAGATTTTGGAAATATATGGGTTCGGGAAAACTGTTATTGGATGGATTAAGTTACTTTATAGACACCCGGTAGCGGCATTTGTCCATACAAACAAATGGATTAATTTCAGGTTATTTTACTCCGGATAGAGGCACCCGGCAGGGTTGCCCTCTTTCCCCCTTATTGTTCTGTCTTGCCCTGGAACCATTAGCAGCCACGATAAGAATGGAAGCTGATTTTCCAGGGGTGGTGGTGGAAGGTATGGTGCATAAACTTTTGCTTTATGATGATGATATTTTATTATTAGTCTCTGACCCAACTAGATCTATGCCTTGCCTCCACAGAATTATTAATTCCTTTTATAAGTTCTCAAGACACAGAGTCAATTGTTCTAAATCCGAAGCTTTGGCTCTGACAGCGTACTGCCCAGTAACGACTTTTCAGCCAGGCACCTTCCAGTGGCCCAAACAGGGCATTAGGTATTTGGGCATTTTATTCCCAGCAAATTTGTGTGATTTAGTTTGAGTTAATTTTGACCCCTTTATAAAAAGGTTTTCGAGTGATGTGGATAGGTGGGCTTCAAAACATTTATCTATGATTGGGAAGGTTAAAGTTATTAAAATGAATTGTTTTCCCAAATTCAACTACCTGCTACAGCCTGTTTCAAGCAATTTGATAGTATAGCGTCCTTCATTTGGAATGGTAAGCATCCCATATTACATTTCAATAAGTTACATAGGCCGATTGACAATGGTGAGCTAGGCCTACCCAAGATTTTGTTTTATTATTATGCATTCGGTCTCAGACATTTGGCTCATTGGTTGCTTCCACCTGAGAGAGCGCCTCCCTGGTTTTGTATTGAACAGGAAATTCTTGCCCCTATTTTGCCATTGCAAAGCCTTTCTATTAAACTAACCGGAGAAGTTAAGTCACACCCCATTATCTTGCATTTGCACTCCGTATGGACAAAAGTGTCCAGAGTGTTTAATTCTGACATTTATTTAAATGTTGCCACGTGCATATGGCTG
Organism: Myxocyprinus asiaticus; assembly: GCF_019703515.2. NCBI lineage: Eukaryota > Metazoa > Chordata > Actinopteri > Cypriniformes > Catostomidae > Myxocyprinus > Myxocyprinus asiaticus. Next base: position 3,999,658 of record NC_059383.1, on the reverse strand, counting down.
AACCCTAAATTATGTATTAAGAAGTCCCCTTTCTGCTGGTCAGAGTGGATTGTGAGGGAGGACAATACGCTCGGTGACCTATATGAGAGTGGAGTGAGATCTTTCAAAAATATGGTTCAACATTTTAGGATTCCCAGATCTCAGTTCTTTAGGTATTTACAGCTGCGCCACCTGCACTGTACTATTTTTGGGAGTAGCATACACACCCCTAAAGCAGCAGATACTCTGGGAGTGGTGATTACTGCTTTTGGAAAAGATCGTGAGGCATGGGGGACAGAGCTTCAACTTCTCAAGAGATTATGGGAGAAAGATTTAAACTTGGTATTGGAGGAAGGAGTGTGGGCTAGGATTCTAAAAAACGTCAAGTCTGCATCTAGAGATGCAAGGGTGCGTCTGATGCAATTTAAGATTTTGCATTGATTCTACTGGACCCCCTCTAGATTGTATAGGCTTGGTCTTAAAGACACACCCACCTGCTGGCGATGCCAATCAGAAGACGGGGACACAACCCATGTTTTTTGGGGATGTGTTAAGATCCAAGAATTATGGTTGAGGGTTCAGAGCTTTATGTGTGACAAAGTGGACGCTCAATTTTCATTTTGTCCCAGACTGTGCATTTTGGGTGATGGGGCAGTCCTGAATATGGGTGATGGATATATGGAGAGCTGGGTCCTGACCGGCGTGATGATTGGCAGGCGGGTAATCCTCAGGGGATGGAGGTCGAATGATGTGCCCTCATTTCGTGAGTGGTGCGCCGAGTTGGGCAGGGTGGCGGCGTTTGAGAAGATGGCATGTAGAAGGCTAGGCAACCTGGATATGTACATCAGGAAATGGGGCAGCTATTTAGCCTTTTTGTAAGGCTCTCGGGGAGGGGCAGTGGAGAGTGACTAGTGTTTTTTTTTTTTTTTTTTTTTTTTTTATGTTTCTAAGTATTTTCTGCTGTTTTTATTGTCTATTTGTGTGTATTTGTCAGTTAGCTTTTGACCACTGGGGTGCTTGTTTGTGTCGAGTGGGGGTGATGGTGGGGGGGGGGGGTTGGGGGGTTAATGTTCAGGGGGAAAAGTTGTGATTTCATTTGGTTTGATTTTTCATTTTCTGTTGTGTCTATTTGATTTGCTGCATGGAATCAATAAAAATTGTTAATAACAAAAATATATATATATATATAAAACGTCTCGATTTCCAAGGACAAAGATAATTTAGAAAAAAATTTATGGTTGGTTGCAAAGGGACATAACAATATTTGGGAGAATTTTGCTTATTAAAGTTGAGAGTCTGTCAAGAGTCATTTATCCCAGCTTTTCACGGGCGGTCTCTGCAAAAAAAAAGATAAAGAAGATTAATAAGTTGAACTTTGACTTCATTTGGAGAAAAAACTGTCACTATATATGAAAAAGTGACATGTTAAAAGATTATAAAGAATGTGGGCTAAATGTAATTGATTTTGATATTATGAATGGGTTCTATAAACTTAAATGGTTGCAAAACTTTATTAAAAACGACACCTCATACTGGTATAAAATTCCTTACAATGTGAATTTTAAAGCTCTAAACTCCCATTGAAACACTCTGACTTCCATCAACAGGCCCTATTATATTGGAAATTGGAATTTCTAAATAACTTTAGCCCATATGATATGTCAGTTTGGAACAATAGATGCATATTAACAAATAGGAAATCTATTTTTATTGAAGATTGGTGGCATAAGGGAATTTGGTCAATACAACATATCATGGATAAAGATGGTAACATTTCAAATTATAGTAATTTCTGTCCTCAAAGGTTTATAATAAAGTTATAAAAATATTATGTTACCAATAATTGGATTGATAAATAACATCTAAAATATTAAATTGCAAGCCCAAAAATACATGAGCCCATGATAAACCAAATCAGTTTCATAGATAAAAAATTTACTAACAGATTTCTACGAACATTTCTCGTTCAAGAATGTTATCCAGGACCTATAAGTAGATCTTATATTCTTCACTACTATAACAGGGAAGCAACACATGAAATTAAGTGTAAATATCTTTCTTTTTTTTTCTTTTTTTAATATTGGTGCCTCAAACATATATGTAAAATTTGTAATTCTGATGTTGAAACAATGGAACATTTGTTTTTTCATTGTAATTTGGTGCAGATCTTTTGGAATGATGTTTATAACTGGGTAAAACAAAAACAAAAAAATACCTGCTTTACTTATTATCTACTGGTATATTGAATTTAATAACTAAGGAGAAAAAGATCTCTTTTGTCCTAAATTATTTGTTGCTTTTGTTAAACTGTTTTACACATGAATGTACATTTTTAAAAACACCACCCCATCTGCAGTCTTTTAAAAATAACTTTAAACAAATATGGATTTATATAACAAACCCTTACAACTTTATTTTATCTTCTGTTGTTTTTTTGTTGTATTTTTGGTGCTTTTATTTGTTATTTGAGTTGTATGTGCACAGATCTAATTGTGTTTTCAATCTATATTGACAGATATTACTGTACCTGTAATTTGCCTTTTGTTCTAAGATAATATGTCTCAATAAAAAATAAAATAATAATAAAATAAAATAAAACCTTTGATCCACTGTACTGTTCCTCATGGCCTGATGTAATTGGTCCTTCACACCCTTACGATTTTGTGACCAAATTACCCAAAGCCAGTGATGATTTTTGGGGGTATCCTCACCAAACAAAGCTGTGGACACTTCTGACCATACTTCAGTAGAATACCCTTGGTGTCGGTTTACAATTTTAGCTCATAGTAGCTCTTGGACAACAGCTTCCACTCCTTCTGCCTGTGCCCACACATCTGTCCTTGTTAACGTATTACCTTTTTTAATCTTCCCATGACACTATTTACCTATGTAACTCTTCAGTATGGTGTTGCTTCACTCTGGTCCTGGGAACCCTCAGCTCTGCACAGGGGTGTCTTAACCAACATACCTGTCCTATTCATGAGCTCATTAATGGTATCCACAATTGGTCGTGTCAGATTAATTTGTACCCCAAAAATGTATTTTTATATAGCACAATTAAAAACAACTTTATTGACCAAAGTGCTTCACAATCAAGAATCTAGAAACAGTTAAGAGATTAAGAATGATGGAAACATCACTGCACATAACATCCATATAAACAATTTAAATTCAACAGGAAAGACTATATATTAAAAAAAGGACAGTGTATGTGCATATAACTCCAATTTAAGATTCCCTAGATTCAAAAAACAGCAAGAGAAAAGAGTCAAGTTTTCAATTGAGACTTGAAGACCTCAACAGATGGGGCCAAACGAATATGAAAGGGAAGATTATTCTATAGTTTAGGGGCAACTACCGAAAAAGCTCGATCCCCCTTAGATATTTGCTTGGACTGAGAGACAGCCAACAGCATTTGGTTTGAAAATCTCAGTAGCCTAGAAGATTTGTGGTGGTTTAAGAGATCACTAATATACTGAGACAGATTGTGTAGTGCTTTAAAAACCAATAAAATTCTGAAAAATCAATTCTGTAGCGCACTGGAAGCCAGTGAAGAGAGGATAGCACTGGAGTAATATGCTCCCTTTTTTTTAGTGCCAGTCAGTAGCCTGGCTGCTGCATTATGCACGAGTTGCAGATGGGACAGTTGCCGCTGACAGACCTCTAGTCTCAAGGTAATAAAAGCATCTTTGGAACTAAGCAAGGGTTTTAGCCTAGAAATCATTCTGAGCTGGTAAGAGCTGTTTTAACAACAGAATTGATCTGATTCTCAAAGCTAAGTGCCGAATAATTTATGACACAGAGATTTCTCACCTTATCTTTCACAGTTATCGCCAAGGGAGCAATAATACTGGCTATCCTCTCAGTATATTTAGGAGGCCCAAATATAATAATCTCTGACTTGTTTTCATTTAGCTGGAGAAAATTATTAGACAACCAGCTTTTAACCTCTTCCAGCCAGATCATCAGAGATTTAAGGGGTAGGTACAGCTGTGTGTCGTCTGTATAAATATGATAAGAAATGGCATGTCAGCGGCAGATAGATCCTAGAGGTCGTATGTATAATGAAAACAGAATTGGGCCCAAGATAGAGCCTTGAGGGAGGCCATATTTCAGAGTAACAGAGGAGGATGAATAGTTTCCAGTGTTCATAGAAAATGACCTATCATGGAGATATGAATCAAACCACTTCAGTGCAGTCCCTCGGATGCCAATAGCACACTCCATGCAGTCCAAGAGAATCGAGTGATTGACAGTGTCAAATGCTGCACTGAGGTCTAACATAATTAACACAACAGCCATCCTAGAGTCAACAGCTACTAATAAATCATTTGTAACTTTTAACAGGGCAGTCTCTGTGACCAGCTCTAAATCCAGACTGGAATATGTCTAGGATGTCATTTTCTGATAAAAATGGGATTTGAGATAAAACAACCTTCTCTAACAATCAAGCACAGAAGCGAACCACTAACACACCAGAATTACTTCCACTGTAATCTTGATTTTTGTATTTTTAAAAGAAAAGGAGGGACGAGTTGAAATTAATGTTTGTGGTAATTAACATTATTCCACAAATGCTGTCGATTGAGCTAAACTTGTATTGAACCCAGAACATTCCTTTAACCATTCTTATTAAAACTGGTTTAAGTGCTGGTAAGAAATGTTGATCAATAATACAATTGGGTTTCAGGAGTAGCCAAAAGACCAGTGGAATGCTGACATGCCGATAGAGAGTGAACCAGAGGATTTCAGTGATCCGGACTTCATTCCATTCAAAGATTCTAGTGATGAAGAAAGTAATTTGGAAGGAGACTTGACTATGAATTCTGACCCAACCAGAAAGAAAATAAGAGAAGGAAGAGAAAGATAACATTCAAAAGTAGCCTTCCAAATTCTGAAGGCAGACGAAAATGAGACAAAAAGCAATACTGTGCCTTCTGTCAAAAGGCGCAAACTAAGATTTCCAGACATCTTGAGGAGTCATTCAAATGAGATGGAAATCGCTAAAGAATTAAGTTTTCCCAAAGGTTAAAAAAAAGAAAGAAAAATCCTTCTTGAACAGCTTCAGAACCAGGGTAATTATTTCCATAACATACAAGTTTTGGAATCAGGTCATGGACAGATAATAACTTGGCAACAACCGACTCCAGATGCAGATATTTCTGATTTCCTTCCCTGTCCAGATTGTCTGGCTTTCTTCAAGAAAAAGGACCTATGGAAACACCACAAGACATGAAGGGGTGGGTCTGTGGACAAAACAAAAGGAGAAAGAGTCAGAACTGCTACGTCCCATCTGATCCCAATGAAAGCAGAATGCGCTAAAGGAGCTCAAGATCTAATACACAACATGCATCAAGATGAAATTACAGAAACGATTAAGGAGGACCCTTTGATTTGTCTTTATGGGGAATCGCTTTATACAATGAGTGGGCTTGATAAATCGCAGCATCAGTTCATCCATAAAAGTTCAAATGCTTCAGCAGCTCTGTATGCCTGACAACTTCATTTTAGCCATCACTGCTTGTAAGGCAGTGAGCAGCTATGAACCAAATTCAAATGTATTTAAAACTCCTTCTCTTGCTCTTAAAATTGGATACTCCTTGAAGAAAGCCTGCCAGCTAGTTTAGGACAAAGCCTCATGGCGGGAGACAGAGAGACTGAAAGGAAAGTGAAAAACTTAATCAAGCTAATCGACTTTCATTGGTGCATCCACATTTCCAGAAAGGCCCTCAACACATTGCAGAAAGCCAGCTAGAACAAGGGGGACACTATTCCTCTTATAGAACATGTGATGGCTTTACAAAAGCACTTGAAGAGTTTAGAGCATGAGTCAAAAGAAAAACTGAAAGTGTGATTCCTGCTGACTGGAAAGTCTTGGCTGAAACATTGCTTTGTCAAATAATTCTTTTTAACAGAAGACATGAGAGTGAAGCATCTAAATTGCTCATCTCAACATATGAGAACCGGAATATGATTCGTCCTAATGAGGATGTTGTGAAATGTCTCACTAAATTATTGCAGTGAGCTAACAGAATAGAAATTAGAGGAAAAAGAGGAAAAGTAAAGGAAAAGTACCGGTACTACTAACCAAAGATATGGTTGCTTAAATGAACCTCCTAAACAGATGCAGAGCTGAGGTAGGGATCAGGCAAGACAATCCCTACAGTGCATCCGGAAAGTATTCACAGCGCTTCACTTTTTCCACATTTTGTTATGTTACAGCCTTATTCCAAAATGGATTAAATTCATTTTCCTCAATTCTACAAACAATACCCCATAATGACAACATGAAAGAAGTTTGTTTGAAATCTTTGCAAATTTATAAAAAACACACAAAAAAAAAAAAACACATTTACATAAGTATTCACAGCCTTTGCTCAATACTTTGTTGAAGCACCTTTGGCACCAATTACAGCCTCAAGTTTTTTGAGTATGATGCTACAAGCTTGGCACACCTATTTGTGGGCAGTTTCTCCCATTCTTCTTTGCAGGACCTCTCAAGCTCCATCAGGTTGGATGGGGAGCGTCGGTGCACAGCCATTTTCAGATCTCTCCAGAGATGTTTAATTGGGTTCAAGTCTGGGCTATGGCTAGGCCACTCAAGAACATTCACAGAGTTGTCTCGAAGCCACTCCTTTGTTACCTTGGCTGTGTGCTTAGGGTCGTTGTCCTGTTGGAAGATGAACCTTCACCCCAGTCTGAGGTCCAGAGCGCTCTGGAGCAGGTTTTCATCAAGGATATCTCTGTACATTGCTGCATTCATCTTTCCCTCGATCCTGACTAGTCTCCCAGTTCCTGCCACTGAAAAACATCCCCACAGCATGATGCTGCCACCACCATGCTTCACTGTAGGGATGGTATTGGCCAGGTGATGAGCGGTGCCTGGTTTCCTCCAGACATGACACTTGCCATTCAGGCCAAAGAGTTCATTCTTTGTTTCTCATGGTTTGGGAGTCCTTCTGGTGCCTTTTGGCAAACTCCAGGCGGGCTGTCATGTGCCTTTTACTGAGGAGTGGCTTCCGTCTGGCCACTCTACCATACAGGCCTGATTGGTGGAGTGCTGCAGAGATGGTTGTTCTTCTGGAAGGTTCTCCTCTCTCCACAGAGAAATGCTGGAGCTCTGTCAGAGTGACCATCGGGTTCTTGGTCACCTCCCTGACTAAGGCCCTTCTCCCCCGATCACTCAGTTTGGCCAGGCGGCCAGCTCTAGGAAGAGTCCTGGTGGTTCCAAACTTCTTCCATTTACAAATGATGGAGGCCACTGTGCTCATTGGGACCTTCAATGCTGCAGAAATTTTTCTGTACCCTTCCCCAGATCTGTGCCTCGATACAATCCTGTCTCGGCGGTCTACAGACAATTCCTTGGACTTCATGGCTTGGTTTGTGCTCTGACATGCACTGTTAACTGTGGGACCTTATATAGACAGGTGTGTGCCTTTCCAAATCATGTCCAATCAACTGAATTTGCCACAGGTGGACTCCAATCAATTTGTAGAAACATCTCAAGGATGATCAGTTGAAACAGGATGCACCTGAGCTCAATTTTGAGTGTCATGGCAAAGGCTGTGAATACTTATGTACATGTGATTTTTTTTGTTTTCTTTTTTTTAATAAATTTGCAAAGATTTCAAACAAACTTCTTTCACATTGTCATTATGGGGTATTGTTTGTAGAATTTTGAGGAAAATAATGAATTTAATCCATTTTGGAATAAGGTTGTAACATAACAAAATGTGGAAAAAGTGAAGCGATGTGAATACTTTCCGAATGCACTGTATGTCTTTGCTAGAGTGGGGGCATCAACCCACATTTGTGGTTCAGATTGCCTTAGGAGATTTTCAACAACATGTGGTGCAAGAGAACCCAGAAGCCTGACATCTACAAAATTACAGAAGCAAGTGGCAATTAATTGTCAGATCATGAATTTGAAAGACAGTGAGCTTGATCAGCTGGCAAAGTTTATGGGACATGACATCAGAGTGTACCGAGAGCATTACAGACCGTCAGAAAACACCATTCAACTGGCAAAAGTAAGCAAATTACTTTTGTCTTTGGAGAAAGATTCAAATGTATACAAAGGAAAATCGTTAGAAGAGATCAATTTCAGCAGCGATGGTGAGTAAAATGTTTCTGATTTTTGATTTACAGTACATTTACATTAAAGTACATTGATAAACTATCATGAATTTTGTCTGTTTTTGTCAATCTTTTTTTTTCTTTTTTTTTTTTACCACAGACTGTTTTAGACATGAATTAACTGTGCTTTATGAACTCCAGAAATGAGTCTTCAGAAGAAGATCAAGAAAATCTGTTAGGCGCTCTTCTACATGCACACGTCAATCAACAGAACCAGATCAGTTGTTAGCAGAGAAGTTGTGTAAATCATGATTATAGCAACAAAATATGTACAGATTATACATATCCACAGACTGTTTTAGACATGAATTAACTGTGCTTTATGAATTCCAGAAATCTTCAATGAGTCTTCAGAAGAAAAATCAAGAAAATCTGTCTGCCTCTTAACGCCGAATTTCTGAAACTGGTAAGTAGTGACAGAAGGATGTGTAATCCATGATTATAGCAAAGGAACATGCAGAATATATATCTATCTATCTATGTAATGTATATACAGAGTTGGGGAGTAACGGAATACATGAAACGGGATTATATATTTAAAATACAAAATATAAGTAACTGTATTCCACTACAGTTACAATTTAAATCATTGGTATTTAGAATACAGTTACATTCAAAAAGTATTTTGATTACTGAAGAGATTACTTTGCATTTTATTGTCATTTGTTTCATTTAATATTTAGTCCTTTCAGATGGAAAACATTTATACATATAAATGATGCGATCCAAAGTGCATTTGAACAGCAGTGAAACACTTTCTTATGATGTGTTACATTCATACGAGCAGACAGAGAAGTAAGTTTGGAGTAAGTTTGGAGCAGAAGAAATAGAAATAAACCTTGTGTAAATTGTCAGCTTTACTCTAATCTAAAATGCTATTTCTAGCCATTTTACATGCACGTTACCAGGCACGATCATATTTTTTTATCAAGAAAATTCACGTTGGATCATAATTTCTTTTTTTCTAGTAAGACCTTTGATATTAGGGCAAAAATCATATTCTTGATAATAATTTTTGTATTGTTTTCCTGTAAAAATATCTAAAAATCCTTAAACAAGATCAATTAGATTTATCTTGTTTTAGAAACAACACTGCATAAGATATTTAGGTTTTTCAGAGAATGTATTTTTAACATGTGTATTTTGTCTTACTGTACTGGCAGAGTTTTTATAGTCAAAAATGTGAAAAAATCTACCAGTGCTGAAGAAGTAATCCAAAGTATTTAGAATACGTTACTGATTTTGAGTAATCAAACGGAATACATTACAAATTACATTTTACAGCGTGTATTCTGTAATCTGTAGTGGAATACATTTCAAAAGTAACCCTCCCCACCCTGTATATATATAGGTATGTGTGTGTGTGTATATGTACATGTATATATATGTACTGTGTATACACAGATCAGCCACAACAATAAAACCACCTGCCTAATATTGTGTAGGTCCCCTTTGTCCTGCCAAAACAAGACCAACCCTCATTTCAGAATAGCATTCTGAGATTCTGTTCTTTTCACCATAATTGTAGAGAGCTGTTATCTGAGTTACCTTAGACTTTGTCAGTTCGAATCAGTCATCAGCCATTCTCCGTTGACCTCTCTCATCAACAAGGCATTTCCGTCCACAGAACTGCCGCTCACTGGATGTTTTTTTGTTTTTAGCACCATTCTGAGTAAATTCTAGAGACTGTTGTGTGTGAAAATCCCAAGAGATCAGCAGTTACAGAAATACTAAAACAAGCCCATCTGGCACCAACAATCATCCATGCAATTATCTTATCAGCCAATCATGTGGCAGCAGTGCATAAAATCATGCAGATATGGGTCAGTTAATATTTACATCAACCATCAGAATGGGGAAAAAATGTGATCTCAGTGATTAGGACCGTGGCATGATTGTTGGTGCCAGATGGGCTGGTTTGAGTATTTCTGTAACTACTGATCTCTTGGGATTTTCACACTCAACAGTCTCTAGAATTTACGCAGAATGGTGCCAAAAACAAAAAACATCCAGATGGAAATGTTGTTGATGAGAGAGGGCAACAGAGAATGGCCAGTCTGGTTAGAACTGACAAAGTCTACGGTAACTCAGATAACCACACTGTACAATTATGGTGAGAAGAATAGCGTATCAGAATGCTATTCTGAGATGCATGTTGGTGCTGTTTTGGTGGCACGAGGGGGACCTACACAACATTAGGCAGGTGGTTTTAATGTTGTGGCTTCTCTGTATACACACACACAATTAGTAATTGTGTATTAACTGTAAGGGTAACAACATTTTCAAAATGTTAAGTAATTCAAACCAACCAGCAGGGCCGTAAAGCTGTGCAATTAGGAATTAGGAAATCCATTAGAAATGGCTACTGGCTTGCACTTTAGACTGTGAATCTATTTGTGCCCATTATATAGGGCCCTCTGTGTTATTGCAGGTCTGGCAGTGAGTCTCGCAATGCCATCTATGAATACAAAGCAGTTATCTTGAGGGGCCTCCGTTTGGTGGATGCAGACAGCATATGTTTTTAATGCAGTAGGGTTCAGCAGTGGTGGACGAAGTACACTAATCCTGTACTTGAGTTAAAGTACAGATATCCTGGGGTCTGGGTAGCTCAGCGAGTATTGACGTTGACTACCACCCCTAAGCAACCAAATTGGCCCAGTTGCTAGGGAGGGTAGAGTCACATGGGGTAACCTCTTTGTGGTCGCAATTAGGGGTTCTCGCTCTCAGTGGGGCACGTGGTAAGTTGTGCGTGGATCACGGAGAGTAGCATGAGCCTCCAGTGCTGTGAGTCTCCGCGGTGTCATGCACAGCGAGCCACGTGATGAGATGCGTGGATTGAAGGTCTCAGAAGCGGAGGCAACCTCCGCCACCTGGATTGAGGTGAGTAACCGCGCCACCACGAGGACCTACTAAGAAGTGGGAATTGGGCATTCCAAATTGGGAGAAAGGGGGATCAAAAAAAAAAAGTACAGATATCCTGATGAAATTTTACTCCAGTAAAAGTAGACTTGAGTAAAAGTGCAAAAGTACTTTCTTTCAAATGTACTTAAGTATCAAAAGCAAAAGTACTGACCGGACTACAGTTCAGTCGATTCTTTGCAATGTGATAGACGTGTTCCAAAACCTTAGCTGCCTTGCTGCCTACTGCCTAAATAAGCAGGAATGCTCTACATAAGCTGGCTCCACTCCATTAACACCTCCCGCTGAGAGATGCTAATATGCACTCTGTCTACCTCTGCCTGACTGGTGATTATGTTAATAAAGCTAACACCTGCAAATCACTGGAAAAATCAGCTAGAGTGCCAAAAGTATACTTCCATTTTGACACAAATGCTCAGTGTCTGCGTACAGTTGAACGCAAGCCTGTCAAAGTATACTCCATCTGACTGTGCGTGCACACACATGTCTGTACGAGACATCAGATTATTTCTCTTCAGGAGTTTGGACCCATAAAGATGTCTTTATAGTCCTTCAGACTCCAGTTATACAAATGGAGGTATCCCCTTACCTCCTCACACATGCGTTCTTGATGTGCACATCCACTGTTGACGTTTTTACCTTAGTATCCATTTGTTTACCGGCGATTACATTTTCTAGAAAATCTTCATGACAACAATGGCTCAAATGTGAGTGTTGCCATCTTTTGGACCCACTAATTAGTGCAAATAATTCCAGGTGCATGCACGCTCAAAGACGCGCAGTTAGAAAAATCAGGCTGTGCACATTCAGTGCTAGAGCTGTCTGCTGATAACGAGAATTGCTTCATGCATCCGGGTCTGACCGAATTCTTTGGGCTTTGAAACAGCAAATTACCAGCATTCTGGAGAGGAAGTCCGCAACAGCCATCTCCGCCCCTGGCCTGTGGACCACCTCGAACTTAAACGGCTGGAGTGCCAGGTACCAACGGGTGATCCAGGCATTGGCATCCTTCATGCGGTGGAGCCATTGGAACGGGGATGGTCCAAACAGTGGGTGAATGCTTGTCCCAACAAATAGTAGCGGAGAGTGAGGACCGCCCCTTGATTGCCAAGCATTCCTTCTCTATGGTGCTGTACTTCGTCTCCCTCATAGAGAGCTTCTGAATAATGTAGAGCACTGGTAGAAGACCTTCAATCCACGCATCTCATCATGTGGCTCGATGTGTATGACAATGCGGAGACTCGCAGCACGGGAGGCTCATGCTACTCTCCGCGATCCACGCATAACTTACCACGTGCCTCATTGAGAGCGAGAACCCCTAATCGCGACCACAAGGAGGTTACCCCTTGTGACTCTACCCTCCCTAGCAACCGGGCCAATTTGGTTGCTTAGGAGACCTTGCTGGAGTCACTTAGCATGCCCTGGATTCGAACTCGTGACTCCAGGGGTGGTAGTTAATGTCAATACTCACTGCACTACCCAGACCCCAGGATATCTGTACTTTAACTCAAGTACAGGATTACTGTACTTCGTCCACCACTGCTGAACCCTACTGCATTAAAAACATATGCTGTCTGCATCCACCAAATGGAGGCCCCTCTAGATAACTGCTTTGGATTCATAGATGGCACCCCTCCAATACTTGGGACAGTACTGCACCCAGCCCCCTGTCCGATGCATCTGTCTGCAAAACAAAAGGGAGATAGAAGTCAGGGGAATGCAGAAGCGGCCTGCCACAAAGTGAAGCTTTTACCTGTGTGAATTCTTGTTGGCACAGCTCCGTCCACTGGACCAGGTCTGGAGCTCCCTTTTTAGTGAGATCAGTCAGTTGGCTGGTGACGTCTGAATAATTAGGCATAAACCTTTGATAATAGCCAGCCCCAGGAATTTTCTCACTTCCTTTTTGGCCATGGGTCTCGGGCAGGTCACAATCGCTGTGGTTTTATCAATTTGGGGCCGCACATGACCATGACCCAAGTGGAACCCCAGATACCATACCTCCACTGGCCCACTTCTTCAGGTTTGCTGTGAGCCCCACTCGACGCAGCGATCTCAGAATGGCCCCAAATGCTGCATGTGCCACTGATAATCATTACCATAAATAATGATATCATCCAAATAGACAGCGGCATACGCAGCGTGCGATCTGAGGTCCCTGTCCAAAAGGTGCTGAAATGTAGCCTGGGCCTCAAACAAACTGAACGGTTCACAAATTGGTGTAAAACCAACAGTGTGGAGAAGGCCATTTTTTTCAAGGGACATCGGCATTAAGGGGATCTGCCAATATCCTTTTGTTAAATCCACTTTCGAATAAAAGCTGGCCGAGCCCAACCTATCGAACAGTTCGTCAACACATGACATTGGATAAGCATCACATTTCGTCACCGCGTTAACTTTCTTATAATCCACATAGAACCGGACCGAGCCATCGCTCTTAGGTACCAGAACCACTGGGCTGGCCCAATCACTATGGGATTCTTCTATTACCCCCATATCGAGCATGGCCCTTAATAATTCCTGTACTACCTTTTTCTTGTGTTCAGGTAAGTGGTAGGGACGACTACTTACCACTACCCCTGGGGTTGTCTCGATGTGGTATTTTATGAGATTAGTGCGGCTGGGGTGAGGCGAGAACACGTCAGAGAAATTATTTTGCAACCTGGCAACTTCCGTACATTGTGACGGCAAGAGGTGGTCTCCACAAGGGACCAGGGTGAATTGATTGGCTTTTAGATTCACCTCCAGTCCGAGCTCCTCCCATTCCGGAACAATTGTCGCCAAGGATATGGGGACCGCCTCGCTCCATCATTTTAGTAGGTTGAGGTGGTAAATCTGATGTGCCCCACCCCTATCCATATGCACTACCACATAATCGACTTCCCCAACACACCGTGTGACCTCAAAGGGCCCTTGCCACTTCCCGAGTAATTTCAAGCTCGATGTGGGCAGCAATATAAGTACTTTATCTCCCTGTACAAACTCCCGTAGCCGAGATCCCCTGTATTTCAGCAAATTCTCCTGTGATAGGTGCCCCAGTGTGTGGAGTTTTGCTCTCAGGTCAAGAACGTATTGAATTTCATTTTTGCTCTGTGAAGTTCCCTTCCAATTTTCCTTCATGACGTCTAACATGCCACGTGACTTACGCCCATATAACAATTAAAACTGGGAAAACCCCATGGAGGCTTGCGGGACGGACCTCTCGCATTGCAAATAACAGGGGTTTTAGCCACTTATCCCAGTTCCGAGCATCTTCGTGCATGAACATATGAATCATATTCTTTAAGATCTTATTAATTCGTTTGACCAAGCCATACATTTGTGGATGGTACGCACTTGTCCAAATTGATTGAACACCCAATAATTCGTACAGCTCGTGTAGTGTATGTGATATAAAAGCCGTGCCCTGATCAGTGAGGATTTCTTTCGGAATCCCCACTTGGGAGATCATTTTGAAGAGTGCCACCGCAACACTACGGGCTGAGATGTTGCGTAGCGGCACTGCTTCTGGATATCGCGTTGCGTAATCCACTAGGACTAACGCAAAGCAATGCCCACGTGCTGTCCATTTTATAATGGCCTGACGAGGTCCATGCTAATTTGTTCGAAAGGAACCTCGATCAATGGAAGGGGGCGGAGTGGCGCTTTGAGTGGCCAGCAGATTCACTAGCTAACATTCACAACATGCCACACACCACCGGCAAACATCCCTGTGAATGCCCAGCCAATAGAAACTGGCCATGAGACTGCTTAGTGTTTTCCCCTGTCACAAGTGACCTGCCATTGGATTATGATGAGCCTCCTGGAATAACATTTCCTAATGGCTGTTTGGTATAAACAACTGGGTTGTATTTTCATTTGTCACTCTATACAACTGATCTTTTATAATTGAAAAATATGGATATGTGAGTGCGATGCCCGGCAGGAGACATTGACCATCAATCACTTTACTTGGTCAAACGCATACTTCAGGGTTTCGTCTCGCGACTGCTCTAGCAGAAAATCCCCTACTGCCAATTCCCTAAGGGCGGGGGAGGATGTTCACGAAGCTAAGTGTTCTGTATCTTTCTTATGGTTGATACTAATCTCTTTTTGTTTATATACATTGTGGAATCTCTAAATTTATAGTTTTCAAACTTCATCATTAAAGTACTGCATTTGGGTTCAACAAGCATCTCTCTCCTTGTTTATGCGTGACAGAAGTGTAGGTCACTCAGGAGGTCCTCAGTGTACCCATAGTGAATTGATAAATTTCAGATACAGTGCAATACAAATGTAAAATACATTTGGGAAGAAATGATTATTAAAAAAAAGTAAAACTCATCCATCCCTGAATTTCCACCATTGCACAATGACCCACAAATGTGTGTGTGTGTTTGTGTGTAATATATATATATATATATATATATATATGTATATATATATATATATATATATATATATATATATACACACACACATATATATTAGAATGTTTGAGTGACATTTTAGGGAGTTGGGACTGTGTGTCTAATGGAAATATTGGATTTTTTTACTGTGAGAAGCCTAAGGCAGCACTACAGGGAGACAGGAAGGACAGCTGATCGTCCTCGCAATGGCAGACCATGTGAAACAACACCTGCGGGACAGGTACAGGATGGCAACAATAACTGCCTGAGTTACACTAGGAATGCACAATCCCTCCATCAGTGCTCAGACTGTCTGCATTAGGCTGAGAGAGGCTGGACTGAGGGCTTGTAGGCCTGTTGTAAGGCAGGTCCTTACCAGACATCACTGGCAACAACGTCGCCTATGGGCACAAACCCACCTTCACTGGACCAGACGGGACTGGCAAAAAGTACTATTCACTGACGGGTCGCGGTTTTGTCTCATCAGGGGTGATGGTCGGACTCGCGTTTATCGTTAAAGGAATGAGTGTTACACCGAGGCTTGTACTCTGGAGCGGGATCGATTTGGAGGTGGAGGGTCCATCATGGTCTGGGGCGGTGTGTCACAGCATCATCGGACTGAGCTTGTTGTCATTGCAGGCAATCTCAACGCTGTGCGTTACAGGGAAGATATCCTCCTCCCTCATGCGGTACCCTTCCTGCAGGCTCATCCTGACATGACCCTACAGCATGACAATGCCACCAGCCGTACTACTCGTTCTGTATGTGATTTCCTGCAAGACAGGAATGTCAGTGTTCTGCCATGGCCAGCGAAGAGCCCAGATCTCAATCCCATTGGGCACGTCTGGGACCCGTTGGATCGGAGGGTGAGGGCTAGGGCCATTCCCCCCAGAAATGTCCGGGAACTTGCAAGTGCCTTGTGAACTTGTTCTCCCCAGTTAGTTATACTATGTTCCCCAATTTCATCCACTGACATGCGCTTCTTTTCGACACCAGCTGTTTGTAATCTGCTTTTGTCATCAGTGTCAATATGTCTGTATCTACTTTTACAATTGTACAAACTCCTCCCCAGTTCTCCACACAGCCACCAAAATTTTAGTTCCATTGTTAGTTGGTGCTGACCAAGAGCAGGTGTCATCATTAGCACCGTTACAGGGTTCGTATATCTGTTCACATTTCTCTATCTCATCAGTTCCTTTATTCCTTATTTCTACTGAGAAATTTCCTGATACATGCAGTCCTGTAGCTGTGTAGTATTCTTCATATCCTAAACATGCATCAATACTTTCTGTACCATTGGGGTAGTGTGTTACTCTTTTAGAGCTAGTTATGAAGGGTTCTCTACTCCTTCCTGTCCTCGATTCATCTTCTTCTAGTGGGAGGGCATTCCTATATATCTTTGCCCAAGCTACAGCACAGGTTATATATTTTCTCATCAGTGACTAGTGAATTGCACTACACACATAACAGTTTTCTTTTATTCCTGCATGTCAAATTGTCGCTTTAAGATATTGTATCCAATGATTATCATCTTTTTGTATTTGTATCTTTCTCTTTCGCATTATGTCTCTTTTTTGCCTGCCTTTTTCTTTGTTTGTTTTTTTCACATTTTATCAATTTTCTCAGTTTAGTAGCTCCTTTTACCCTATCCACTGTCACAATTGGCCATCTTCCAGACATGAGCACACATGCTGACTTTCAGCATCAGGTTTCACTGTTGGTGTTGCTTTTACCCATCTACTGAATTTGTCAATTATTACTAACATGTATCGCTTTCCTTGTACTGTTTTTTGCATGTCTACATAATCCATCATTGTGTGCTTAAATGGTCCTTCTAGTGCTGGTATGTGCCCTATCGGAGTAGCGCATTCTTTTCTTTTTAGTGTATTGTGCACACACATCACACTCACTCAGAAATTGATATACTGTTGGTACCAAATATGGTGACCACCATGCTTTTTGTACTGCCTTCACTACCTCCCCCCTTGCGCAATAGGCCAGCCCATGCACATCTTTTATCAACATTTGTAATAGCTTACATGGCGCTACAAATCGACTTTTTTCTGAACTTCCCCTAAGTTAGTCAGATCTGCAGGGGGTGGGTCATATTCCTCATTTATGACATATTGACCATATACTTGTTTTGCTGCAGTGTCTGCTGCATTGTTTCCTTGTGTTAGAAGGAATCACCTTGTTTATGCGCTGCACATTTTACTATTGCTAATTTTTTGTGGTTTCTTTATTTTATCTAGTAGATCTTGTATTGCATAGTAATGTGATATGTCTGCTCGTATGAATGTAACAAATCATAAGAAAGTGTTTCACCGCTGTTCAAATGCACTTTGGATCACATCATTTATATGTATAAATGTTTTTACATATGAAAGGACTAAATATTAAATGAAACAAATGACAATAAAATGCAAAGTAATCTCTTCAGTAATCAAAATACTTTTTGAATGTAACTGTATTCTAATTACCAATGATTTAAATTGTAACTGTAGTGGAATACAGTTACTTCTATTTTGTATTTTAAATACGAAATCCCATTACATGTATTCCGTTACTCCCCAACCCTGTTAGTAGGTCATCTACATACTGTATAATTACATTGCATGTCTTCTAGATCTGCTTGCAGCACTCTGTTAAATATTGATGGGCTCTCACAATATCCCTGGGTCAACCTGGTGAGGTTGCTGTCGCTCATACGTAAAGGCAAAAAGATGTTGTGAATCTGGGTGTAGCGGTATGCTAAAGAAAGCTGAGCACAAATGTATTACTGTTTAATATTTTGTCTCTGCTAGAATGTTTGACAACAAAGTGTGTCGGTCTGGCACAATGGGAATATCTGCTTCAACCACCTGGTTTATAGCTCTTAAATCATGTACTAATATCCATTTGTCAGTATTGGGTTTTGCCACTGGAAATATAGGTGTGTTACATCTACTGTTTGTTTTCCTCAAAAACTTCCTTTCCTTTTCTGTGTATTTGTACTTCTGCTGTGCATGTGTCCAGTGATACTTGTACGGTGTACGTTCCATCAGTCAACCTGTGAATGTATGGGTTTTCTGTTGGAACCCATGGCACTTGTTCTGCTGTGTACATCATTGGCACCAGCTCTTTTGCTTCGTGACCTTCAGTCATCATCAAGGATACATGTGGAATTTTGCGTTCATATCTGTACCGATGTAGCAGTTCACTTGGTAGTCCCACTTTTGCTGGCACTCCTTGGGGTCCAATGATGATATCCGTTGTTCTTAGTGTCCATCAATTTCCTTGCATTTGTTCTTTCCATATTTCTTCAAATCCTTTGTCCCATCCTTCTTTGTCGTAGTAAATCATTGTGAAAAGGGTCTGTTACTTTCTTGTATCCAACACTTAGAATCTTCAACCACGCTCCCCATATTCTCTGAGTAACGTGTCAGTGGTCAATCTTATCCAGTACGTAGCAGTGGAGTCTGACACCAAGCAGGAACGGAGCTGGATCTGGCCGGCTCTGGTTATGGATATGAATCCCAAGGTTGAGACAGGAAAACAAATAGAATAATATAAGTGTAGATGCCATTAAATTTTTTGCAGAGTTATAGATCAGTGGTTCCCAACCCTGTTACTGGAGGCCCCCAAACACTACACATTTTGGATATCTTCCTAATCAAACACACCTGATTCAACTCATCAGCTCATTAGTGGAGACTCCAAGACCTGAATTGGGTGTGTCAGAAAAGGGAGATATACAAAATGTGCAGTGTTGGTGGGCCTCCAGGAACAGGGTTGGGAACAGTGGTTCCAACAGGGTTGGGAACCACTGTTCCCAACTCAGCAGACCTAACTAAAGCAGCCAAATTGTGAGTTGATGGAGAAATTAGGTGTATACCTGGCTAAACAGATGAGTCTTTAGTCTAGACTTAAACTGAGTGTGTCTGCATCCTGAACAGTGTTAGGGAGACTATTCCATAGTTTAGGAGTTAATTGGAAAAGGATCTACCTCGTTTGTACCGACATGAATAACTATTTTAGAAAATCTACATTTAGCATTAGCCAGCACTTGTAAATTTGATCTGATGTCAGAGGCTCTGGCACCAGAAATGCATTTAACATTAGTGGTTGGAGTCTCTATTTCCATGTTCCTTACAATAGACTCTCCTATAACCAGGGCTCTTTCAACATGATTCTCAATGGGTGCATCACTGAGTGGGGAGAATCGATTGGAAACCCGTACAGGAACGGGAGAGTGGTGTTGTTTTGCTGATCGAGTATGCCACTGAAAAGTTACCCAAACGCCCTGACTACAAAAGAAGTTGGGAGTTAGCTGTGAATTTTTTTTTTCAACCAAATATTGGGTCATGTAGATAAAGACTCCAATAACTTGTTACTTTTTTTTTCTTAAACGATTCTGGTAAAAAAATAAATACATTCTTTAAACCAATCTGGTAACCCTTACACGTCGCCTCAAGGGCATTATGTTTAGTATGACAAATGTAATTTACAAAATTCAATATTTTTAAGTGGTTATGGAGATTACTCACAAACAATAGTATTATGCAGCCTTTAAAAAGGACAAACTACATCCCAGAGTTTGAGTATTTTCATATTTACAAAGTTCTGTTATCTTTGTAATGAGGCAAAATATAGAGTATAATAGAACTTAAAAATGGTGGAACAGATTACTCCAAAACAAGTTGTAAACCCTTACTTGTACCTTACCAAACACACTATAGCTCAAAGTTTCCAAGTCTGACCTAAATTAAAAAACTCAAAATTGGTTGTTGAATAGGTAAATAAACTCTCCCAACTCTTAATGATGCCATGATGCAATGCTCAATATGTTTTTTTTTTCTTTTTCTGATTAACAATTTTTTAATGATTTACATATTAAAAACAGAGAAACAATATATATATATATATATATATATATATATATATATATATATATATATATATACAGAATCAACAATTAACCCCCACCATCACCCCTCCCAATCCCCAACCTACCCCGGCCCCCAATAACATCCCAGTGGTAATACATGATTATAGACACACACAAACAAAAATAGTAATAATAATTAAAAAAAAAATAATAATAATAATAATCACACCTTCAGCAACGTCAGATATCCGCCCCATTTCTCCATAAACAAATTCAGTTTCCCTAGTCTTCTAATAACCCTTCCTCAAAGGACCCCCCCCCATCTCCGAGTACCACTCCTGAAATAAGGGCGCTCCAGCTGACCTCCAACCCCTTGAAAGAATCTATCTGGCGATCATGACATTGGTTAGGACCTAACTCTTTATGTGTTTATTCTCAACATCGATGACTGCCCCATCGCCCAGAATACAGAGTCTAGGGCAAAATGAAACCCGTGAGTGCCCAATACATCACACACAAGACTATGAACCTTCAACCAAAACTCCTGGATCTTAACACACCCCCAAAAGACATGGGTTATTTCTCCATCCTCTGATTGGCATTGCCAGCAGGTGGGTGTGTCTTTAAGACCAAGCCTATACAATCTAGAGAGGGTCCAATAGAACCAATGTAAAATCTTGAATTGCATAAGGCGCACCCTTTCATCTCTAGATGTAGTCTTGACGTTTTTTAGAACCCTAGCCCACTCTCCCTCCTCCAATTCCAAGTTTAAATCTTTCTCCCATAATCTCGAGAGAAGTTGAAGCTCCGTCCCCCAGACACTGAATTAGCAGGGAGTAATACACTGATGCCTCACGACCTTTTCCAAAAGCAGTAATCACCACTCCCATAGAATCTGCCACTTTAGGGGGGTGTGTGCTACTCCCAAAAATAGTACAGAGCAGGTGGCGCAGCTGTAAATATCTAAAGAACTGAGATCTGGGAATCCCAAAATGTTGAACCAGATTTTCAAAGGATCTGAACACTCCGCTCTCATATAGGTCACCGAGTGCATTAACCTCCCTCACAATCCACTCTGACCAGCAGAAAGGGGAATTATTAATACATAATTTGGGGTTCAGCCATAAGCTCGAGGCAACATTTAAATTAATGTATGAATTAGACAGTCTGGAGACTTGCCCATACCGAGTGTAAATGTGAGATAACGGGGTGTAATTTAACTTCTCCAGGTTGTTTGATAGAAAGGCTTTGCAATGGCAAAATAGGGGCAAGAACTTCCTGTTCAGTACAAAACCAGGGAGGCGCTCTCTCAGGTGGAAGCGACCAATGAGCAAAATGTCTGAGACCGAACGTGTAATAATAAAAAAAAGTGGGTAGGCCTTGCCCACCTTAGCCAATCAGCCTGTGCAGCTGACTGAAATGTAATCTGGGACATTTCCCATTCCAAATGAAGGACTTCAGATTGCTTGAAATAAGAGAGAGGGACATCTATAGGAAGTGACTATAGCAGGTAGTTGAATTTTTGAATACAATTCATTTTAATAACATTAACCTTCCCAATCACTAAATGTAATGAAGCCCACCTGCCCACATTGCTCGAAAACCTTTTTATTAAAGGGTCAAAATTAACTCTAACTAAATCACACAAATTTGCTTGGAATAAAATACCCAAATACTTAATGCCCTTTTTGGGCCACTGAAAGGCACCCGGCTGAAAAGCCGTTACCGGGCAGTATGCTTTCAGAGCCAAAGCTTCGGATTTAGACCAGTGTAGAGCCGAGGAGGGCGGGGCCGGGCTGGAATGACGCTGAATGTATCCCAAGAACTTGGAAAAGGAATGAATAATTCTGTGGAGGCAAGGCATAGGTCTAGAAGGGTCAGAGACGAATAATAAAATATCATCTGCATAAAGCAGAAGCTTATGCGCCACTCCTCCCGCCATCACCCCTGGAAAATCATTCTCCTTTCTTATTGCGGCTGCTAATGGTTCCATGGCAAGACAGAACAATAAGGGGGAAAGAGGGCAACCCTGCCGGGTGCCCCTACCCTGAGTAAAATAATCTGAAATTAATCCATTTGTTTGTCTCGCCGTTACCGGGTGTCTATAAAGTAACTTAATCCATCCAATAAAAGTTTTCCCGAACCCGTATATTTCCAAAATTCCAAGATAATCCCATTCTACCATATCAAAGGCCTTTTCGGCGTCAATTGAGATGGCCACAACCGGAGTCTGATCATTCGCCACTGACCACATAATATTGATGAAATGCCAAATGTTATCAGAAGAGCTGCGGCCCCTAATAAACCCCACCTGATCTGTATGTATAAGAGATGTCATAACTTTACTTAATCGGTTAGCCAGAATTTTTGACAATATTTTTACATCTAGCCGGATCAGGGAAATTGGACGGTAACTCTTACACTTACGATCTTTGTCCTTTTTAAGAATCAGACTGATCCGGGCTTGTGTCATGGTTGGTGGAAGCTTTCCATTCTTTAATGATTCCGTATAAACTTCTAACAAAAGTGGAGCCAGTTCTGTAGCATAAGATCTAAAAAATTCTGCTGCAAAACCATCTGGCCCTGGAGCCTTGCCTGTAGGCAAGGCCTTAATTACCTCGCCATGCTCCTCCAAGGTTATCTCAGAATCAAAGTGCGCCTGCACCAGTACTGCAGACGGATGATGTTACGCTCAAGCACAGGTTCAAAAACTTCACGAAACAAAAGCTGCACTTACTTCTCGCCAGTGGAGTAGCTAGACTCTGGCTGATAGGGCTGAAGCCCCGGATCCTTTGTTAATAGCCCCTATTAATTTTGATAATAATGTTTTTTTTTTCTTTTTTGTGATTAAAGAAAAGAAAAAGGCTTAATGTTAAGTACAACAGGGTACAAAAGCAACAAGGCAGGCTGCAATTCTGGCTTCAAATGTAAATTAATTCCGATCAGTGAACCCAACTTGCATTAATTGACAGGTTGCACTTTGACTTTTACTTGCTGTTCGTGCCCAAGTTCATCAGATGAATTTTTACAAACTCCTCGAGTGGGAGCTTTCTGTATCAGAGGCACTGAGGTTTTATTATGCAAGCCTTTTATATTTATTTATATGTATATAATCTTTTATATATAAGCCTCATTTCTAATCGTCATTTGTTTTTAAAAATCCAAACATCAAGTAAATTTTAATTAATGCGCCAGTCAACTTGTTCGGTTATTCTGGTTTAGTCGGGAGTCGGTACGCGGGAACAAAGAATGTTTATCGCAATGGAATTTCCTCAAATGCATCTTAAACTGCTGTGTTTAAATAGCCTCTTTGGCCTCTTTGTTAAAAACAACCTGGAATCATGTTTAATAACAGTCATGAAACCCAACGCAGGTGTTTCGAGATGCGTTTATAAAATTATTTTTAACTTTAATTGGTGATCCCACAATGGCGTTTTATTGGCATGTTAAATAAAAAAAAAAAAATCAGATTTATTTTGCAAATAAAGTAAAAATTATGAGAATAAAGTTGTAGCATTAAGAGATTAAAGTCATAATAGTTTGAGAATAAAGTCGTAGCATTATGATATTACATTTCGCATGAGAATAAAGTCAAAATTATTAGAATAAAGTCATAGCATTTTGAGATTACAGTCATATTATTTTGAGAATAAAGTAAAAATTATTAGAATAAAGTCTTAGCATTGTGAGAATAAAGTAGTATATTGTGAGAAGAAAGTAGAAATATTAGAGAAAAATATCTCAATATTAGGCTAAACAGAGCATCATTATCACAATGATAGAGCGGACACTGAGCCAGCAGCTTCATTAATGCAAGAGATGGATGTGGAGGACGTGGTTAAATCATACATTAAGATAGGATTTAGCAATAAAGAAATCCTTGGTCTTTTGGCACATCAGCACAGAGTTATTAGTATCCAGACTCTGCGGCAGTTATGTAGAAAATTTTATTTATTCAGGAGAAAGAACCAGACAGATTCACGCAGTCCCGCTCGGCGTTGTTGTTGGGTTTTCCTCTCTAAACAATATTGTAACTGAGGAGATTTTACAACATACAATATCATGATATGGACTTATATAATTCACAGCATTCAATTATTTTTCGCTTCACTTCAGTGCAAGTCTATACCTCGTGCCTCCCTTGACAGGCGCCCACATGTTGAAAACTCCAATACTAATGCACACCACTTTCATGAACAGAGAGCTCGCAAAAACTTCCCACAAATTCAGCTTGGTTGCATAGCCAAGTTATCTCCCTGGTTAGTGGTGTTGTATGTAAAGACCCAGACGCTCCACTTTGCTGTTGTCTACCACATCACTTTCCTTTCGATTTATTCTCAAAATATTACAACTCATAATGCTAATAATGCTTCGACTTTCTTCTCGTTATTTTTACTTTATCCTCAAAATATTATGATAAATGATAATTGCAAGTTTAAATTGTTAAATTACTTTGTGCAGAAATTAACGCTAACAATGAACAATGAGCCGACAAGTTGTAATTCTCGCTTTGATCATCCGCAATTTAAATGAAAACGTGTTTGATCCATTTATTGTGCACCTTACGTTTGTTTCTATAAAGTTCTGAGCCCGTGTCAGTGTTGCGCTTAATATAATTATTATTTGACAGATAGGGTGGTCAGTTTTTAAGTCATGGAAGGAAGGATTCTTCATATTTTATATTATAATATGGCCTGTGGGCTAAGCCCCGGATGACACTGAAGTCTAGCAACAGCCCTGTGTCCTTGCGGGCGGAATGCAACAACATCCAGCACGTGTATTCAGATTCAAACAAGAGACTCTTATGAACCGATTCTTTTTAGTGACACAAAACAGACAGTGCATCCAGTGTCTTCTGACAAACAAATGACTCTTATGACCTGATTATTTTTAGTGTATCAAAACAAACAGCGCATCCAGTGTAGTTGAAAATGACTCTTATTAGCCGGTTATTTTAATAAATCGTTCAAAAAGACTCACAAACTGACTGGCTAATTTTCCTTAAGCCAAGCTGTATTTAAAGATACATATTTGCAACAAGATGTTTATTTGTAATATTATTTTATAAAAAAGCATAAAAACATCACATTTCTCAACGAATAATCGTAATATTGGCAAACAGCATTTAAACGGGACTGAAGAGGTTTGCCCAAATCATGTAAACATCTTAATCTAATTATTCCTTATACTCTGATTATTGCAATAATCAGAGTATGGGTGTACATGTAAGTATATGTACATTTAAGACTAAAATGTTACTCTATGCGGCTGTATACATACGGCATCCTGGTCTTTAAGTTCTTTTGCACATTCTACTCTTTTCTTCCAATTTGCAAATGTCAGATGTAGCTTTTTACTTTGAAACCCTGGCTAAAAGGACAGCATCCCAGAGTCTTCTCTGTTGCAGATGAAACTGGTGTTTGTCATGTACTGGTCATTAAAGCTTCCAGTTAAGGCAGGGGTGGGAAACATCAGGCCTTAGTGCCATATAAGGCCCACAAGACCATTTTACCCAGCCCCTGAGGCAATTCGAGAAATAATTTGAAAAGCAAAAAATAGCCTTGATTCCATTAACTTGTAAAATTAAAATGTAAAAACTATTTAAAATAATAACAACGCAAAATATTGTATAATAGAAAGAACTTTTTATTTTATTTTCTTGGTGCGTGAGTATTTAACGGGAAGTGTCACAATTTCAACCCACAATCAGTAATTGCAAGCAACTTTTATGGAGAAAATGGCCCTTAATAGGAAAAAGGTTCCCCACCTCTGAGTTAAGGGCATATGAGGGGACTGTTTCTCAAACTAGAGACTCTTGGGGGCCTGGGTAGCTCAGCGAGTATTGACGCTGAGTACCACTCCTGGAGTCGCGAATTCGAATCCAGGGTGTGCTGAGTGACTCCAGCCAGGTCTCCTAAGCAACCAAATTGGCCCGGTTGCTAGGGAGGGTAGAGTCACATGGGGTAACCTCCTCATGGTCTCAATTGGTGGTAAGTTGTGTGTGGATCACGGAGAGTAGCATGGGCCTCCACATGCTGTGAGTCTCTGCGGTGTCATGCACAATGAGCTATGTGATTAGATGCGCGGATTGACTGTCTCAGGAGCAGAGGCAACTGAGACTTGTCCTCCGCCACCCGGATTGAGGTGAGTAACCGCACCACCAGTAGGACCTACTAAGTAGTAGGAATTGGGCATTCCAAATTGGGAAGAAAAGGGGATAATAATAATAATTAAAAAAAAAAACTAGAGGCTCTTGTTGTACATCTGAGGCAACCACTCCCCTCTCTATCCTGGTTAGATCTAGTTTGAGTTCTTCTTTCAAGACAGTAGTTCATGGAATAGTCTTCATCTCTCAAAATAACAATAGACTCATGAATTTCTAGAGAGATTCTTTTTTTTTCTTTTTTTACCATTTTACAAACCAAAATTTGACTTGGAAGTGTAAAGTGGCTTGCAGAAAATGCAAGTGTACTCAATAAATAAGCAACTGAAAAAAGACACTTTGTTGCTATGTTCAAATGTCATTAAAGGGATATTTCAGGGTCCAATACAAGTTAAGCTCAATCAGCAGCATTTGTGGCATATTGATTACCACAAAAATGTTGTCCCTCCTTTTCTTTAAAAAAAAGACAACGGGAGTGAATGGGGGCCAATTTTTTAACGTTAAAATACTAACTTTTTTTTTACCACAAGATGTAAACAATATGTATGTAAACATGATTTTAGTGCAAATCACTTACTAACCTTTACTGTGTAAAGTTATAGCCAATTTTACAACTTCTTTTGCCATACTGATGAAATGTCAACAAAGCCTAAAAACCTAAAATGACTGTAAAAATGACTATTTAAACAACTTTACAACTCAAATAATACAAGAGTTTTAACAGAAGAATTAATGTAAGTGCTTTTATACAATTATAAGCTTCACGTTTCTGCTTTTAAAGGTAAGTGCCTCACTATAATTCAGATTTTTTTTTTTTTTTAAGAAAAGGAGGGACGAGTCGAAATATATTTTTGGGGTCATTAATATCATGCCACAAATGCTGTTGATTGAGCTTAACTTGTATTGAACCCAGCTAATTTCTTTAAATAGCACAATCTTTTTCAACTGCTTTAATAAAAAGACATTTTTCTTGAGTACCAAATTAGCACATTCGAATGGTTTTTTTTAAGGATTACGTGACATTATTTTCTTAGTAGACTGGAGTAATGATTGCTACAAACTGAATTTTATATATATATATATATATATATATATATATATATATATATATATATATACTGTTCAAATTGCTAATGTTTTGTAAAGTATATTTGATCAATTTTAATGCAATTTGATAATTGAATTGTTAATGAGAATCTACTGTGGACTAGTGGACCGCCTTCATTTCTAAAGATTTCGGCCATCGACATATTTGGAAACCAATCAGAAATCAAGAACATCTAGGGTGGCCAATCGGAGCAGCGTATAGAGCATGAACAGCTGGTGAGCGTTCAATCAGCGATAAGCGTTGAACCGGTCCTCCTAGGTCCTTTATGTGAGGAAGGCAAAAAAATAAAAAAAATAAAACTGTGGCTCAGGGTGGGTCTCTGAAGGCCGACGTCTTCACGTTTCCTTAGACGATTGCCCAATTTGATTACTTTGAGATCCCCGGCCACATGTACATCTCAAAGTAATCAGTCGATAAAGGGTGGATATTTGTGGAAATCTGGGTGAAATTAGTGCAGAAATCCGTGTGAAAATCGAGTAAAAAAAGAGTAGACACCGAAATGGATGAGAAGGCGTTTACGAAAGAGCTCGATCAATGGATTGAACAGCTCAATGAATGCAAACAGCTCTCAGAAAGCCAAGTCAAGACCCTCTGTGAGAAGGCAAGTATGCAAAATGCAGTAAAAACCGTGTTTTGGCGTGATAATGATTATTGTGTTAGCCCGTTAGCCGCGTTAGCTGAGCTACAAGATGGCTCCGTACTAAACGGACACTACGCTAAGAAAAACCTACCAATGTAATAAGCTTAGGTGTAATACACATTTATAGTTGTTATGTGCTTCCATTTAATATGATATTAAGTGAGTTCTGCTACATATTGTGTTAGTTTGTACTGTTATCAGACTGAGGACCAAATGCTAATAAAGGCACGCGACCCCGCAGTTTTATCATGATATGAGTGTGCGGGCATAAAAACATGTTTTAGCTTTTTTTATTGTTTCTACATGTATAGTTGTTTGATTTAAATAGCGAAGCGTCTGAATGCAGCTGCTTCTTCAAACTAGTCTTAAAATGGCGCCGGTGTGTTAGGCCATCATCTAGTCACAGCAGAATAAAAAATAAAATAAAAATCTCAGCAGAATGTACTCTACAACAGTGCAGAATATGACTACATCCTACTATCTAATCATAGCGGAGTATAGTACACTATACAGTAGCAGAGTTTTGTTTACTCAGTTGCAAGAGAGTGTTTCACTCAAATCATAGAACAGTACTTCAACAGCGTACACGTCGCGGTCTTTTCATTTTGTGTTCTTTATCTGTTGTGTCTAGCAAGATCCTATTGATACTTGTGCGGTGGTGTGTAACGTTGGCATCATTGTTTTAAATTAATTGGCCTAACTGTTCCTGTCTAATTTCTTGCAGTTACTTTGAGCATCGATTAATACAAACGATATTCTTCCAAACGAGCATATACTAATGAAAGCATTAAATTTCTTCCACTTTTATAAGACCCTTAGTGTTATTGCAGTTTACCTGCAGGAATTACACACATTTCAGTGCACATTGAATACCACTACTTTTTGTGGAACCATCAGTCCTTTTTACACTTGGTCATTTCACACGTTTTGATCGATCGGATTACTATCAGATTGTCTCGCACAATCCATTTACAGTCGGCCACAAATACAGCTCTAGAAAAAATTGAGATCACTGCAAAATGATCAGTTTCTCTGGATTTACTATAGGTGTGTGCATAAGTAAAATGAACATTTTTGTTTTATTCTTTAAAGTACTGACAACATTTCTCCCAAATTCCATATAAAAATATTGTCATTCAGAGCATTTATTTGCAGAAAATGACAACAGTCAAAATAACAAAAAATATGGTTTTCAGACCTGAAATAATGCAAAGAAAACAAGTTCATATTTATTTTTAATCAACACAATACTAACATTTTAACTTGGGAAGAGTTCAGAAATCAATATTCGGTGGAACAACCCTGATTTTCAATCACAGCTTTCATGAGTCTTGTCATGCTCTCTACCAGTCTTTCACATTGCTGTTGGGTGACTTTATGCCACTACTGGCGCAAAAATTCACGCAGCTCGGCTTTGTTTGATGGCTTGTGGCCATCCATCTTCCTCTTGATCACATTCCAGAGGTTTTCAATGGGGTTCAGGTCTGGAGATTGGGCTAGACATGACATGGTCTTGATCCGGTAGTCCTCCATCCACACCTTGATTGACCTGGCTGTGTGGTATGGAGCATTGTTCTGTTGGGGAACATTGTCAGAGCAGAAGGAAGCAAGTGTTCTACCAGGATAACCATGTACGTGGCTTGATTCATGCGTCCTTCACAAAGACGAATCTGCCTGATTCCAGCCTTGCTGAAGCACCCCCAGATTATCACATACTTATAAATAGTAAATCCAGAGAAACTGATAATTTTGCAGTGGTCTCAATTTTTTCCAGAGCTGTATATTTCTCCGTAAGAGGGATATATATCTGATCTACTTTTCCGGAACTATATTAAAATATATTGGGCTGAAATTTTGCTGCACTTCATGCAAAAAAAAAAAAAAAAGTGGCTAAATTTAGTTTTGTTTTGAGTGAAAATTTAGAGGATTTGGATTACTTTCAGAATACAAAAATATATTGTACATATGGTTTCTTAGTACAAGAGATACATGGTTGCTGGAAAATGTTTGTTGTTTGGATAAATAGTGACGTAGATGCAGCATCACTCTAAAGCTTTGTTACCGATGCCATTGTAGAAATCCGCTATTTGCAGTCAGCACATTTTTATTTAATCCACAAGCAAAAACTTTGATTTACAAGAACATAGCGGTGCACATTCAGCACCATATGTAGAATAAAGCAACTTTTTTTACTCTAAGACTGATGTAACTAGACTGATGTCTTCAACTCATGTGAGCATGCATAATTTTAAACAGGTTTTTCAAAAGATACATTAGCCAGAAAAATGACTTGTTTACCTTTGATAAATATGCAAATGGAACTTCTGAACTTTGTGAATGATTGGTGTTTGAATTCTACACCAATTGAATTCTTAACATGTGCTCATCTACAGACTCTCTTTTCAGAAATGCTTGTTTTGTTAGAGATGGTACCAGTTTTAGCACGTTCAACAAATCAATGTAAATAGTAAAAATTATACAATTAAACAATAAATATGTAACACAAAATAATATATGAAATATCTTTTAAAAGCCAAAATGTGACCTAATAAATGATGAAAAACAAATCAAATATAAGTAGTAAAATGTATATTTTTATGTACTTTGTTAGAAGGCCTCCTATATAATTTCTTTCATATGTAGGCAAAATGGACATTATGACTGAAATATAACCATATGAATCAACTTCGAATCTAAATCAAATCAAGAGCTTGTGATTCGGCATCAAATTAGGAAATCTGTAATAATACCTAGCCGTAGGTAATGAGATAAAGTGTCAATTGATAGAGAATTTGCTATATTGTGTGTATCGCAATATGCAAATGTCCATGTGCGCAGCATGTACATATCTATCAGTGGGCAGGGCTTTAAGTATTGAAGAGACATGGATCAGGCATTGAAACATTTCATGACATTAATCTTGCATTCAGCTCTTCATTAGTGCTAAATTTACCTCTCATCTGTCTTTTCAGATAATATTTTGAAAGATTTGTTGAGTACAGGGTCACCTGGAAAACTTTTAGAATTTAACACAAATACAGTTAAAGAATCTTATATAGACTGATTTATATGTGTGTGTGTGTGTGTGTTTTTTCTTTTATGTTTTAAAGAGGCCCTATTATGCTTTTGGGGATTTTACCTTTCCTTTAGTGTGTAATATAGCTGTTTGTGCATGTAAAAGGTCTGCAAAGTTACAAAGCACAAAGTCCATGCCAAAGGGAGTTATTCTCACCCTCAGAAAACAGTGCTCCTGAAATGCCTGGTTTGCAGTCCAGCCATTATTTCTGTGACAGCTACAGTTGAAGTCAGAAGATTACATACACTTAGGTTGAAGTCATTAAAACTCATTTTTTAACCACTCCACAGATTTAATATTAGAATAAAAGTCGTTTAGGACATCTACTTTGTGCATGACACGAGTAATTTTTCCAATTGTTTACAAACAGATTGTTTCACTTTGAATTGAGTATCACAATTTCAGTGGGTCAGAAGTTTACATACACTAAGTTAACTGTGCCTTTACGCAGCTTGTAAAATTCCAGAAACTGATGTCAAGCCTTTAGACAATTAGCCAATAAGCTTCTGATAGGAGTTGTACTGAATTGGAGGTGTACCTGTGGATGTATTTTAAGGCCTACCTTCAAACTCAGTGCCTCTTTGCTTTACATCATGGGAAAATCAAAAGAAATCAGCCAAAAAAATTGTGGACCTCCACGAGTCTGGTTCATCCTTGGGAGCAATTCCAAATGCCTGAAGGTACCACATTCATCTGCACAAACAAATAGTATGCAAGTATAAACACCACGGGACCACGCAGCCATCATACCTTTCAGGAAGAAGACGCACTCTGTCTCCTGGAGATGAACGTAGTTTGGTGCAAAAGTTCAAATCAATCCCAGAACAACAGCAAAGGACCTTGTGAAGATGCTGGAGGAAACAGGTAGACAAGTATCTATATCCACAGTAAAAACGAGTCCTATATCAACATAACCTGAAAGACTGCTCAGCAAAGAAGCCACTGCTCCAAAACCACCATAAAAAAGCCAGACTACACTTTGCAAGTGCACATGGGGACAAAGATCTTACTTTTTGGAGAAATGTGTTTGGTCTAATGAAACAAAAATTGAACTTTTTGGCAATAATGACCATAGTTATGTTTGGAGGAAAAAGGGTGAGGCTTGCAAGCGGAAGAACACCATCCCAACCGTGAAGCATGGGGGTGACAGCATCATGTTGTGGGGGTGCTTTGCTGCAGGAGGGAATGGTGCACTTCCCAAAATATATGGCATCATGAGGAAGGAAAATTATGTGGAGATATTGAAGCAACATCTCAAGACATCAGCCAAGAAGTTAAAGCTCAGTCGCAAATGGGTCTTCCAAATGGACAGTGACCCCAAGCATACCTCCAAAGCTGTGGCAAAATGGCTTAAGGACAGGTATTGGAGTGGCCATCTCAAAGTCCTGACCTCAGTCCAATAGAAAATGTGTGGGCAGAACTGAAAGCATGTGCGAGCAAGGAGGCCTACAAACCTGACTTGGTTACACCAGTTCTGTCTGGAGGAATGGGCCAAAATTCCAGCAACTAATTGTGAGGAGCTTGTGGAAGGCTACACAAAACGTTGACCCAAGTAAAAAATTTAAAGGCAATGCTGCCAAATACTAAAACTGTATGTAAATTTCTGACCCATTGGGAATGTGATGAAAGAAATAAAAGCTGAAATAAATAATTTTCTCTACTATTATTCTGACATTTCACATTCTTAAAATTAAATAGTGATCCTGACTGACCTAAGACAGGGAATGTTTTCTTCAATTAAAATACCAGGAATTGTGAAAAACTGAGTTTAAATGTTGTGGCAAAGAGGAGGGCGGGGCCGGGCCGCTCCTTACCATAACCAAGAGTTTCAGCTCCTGAGGCCAGCGGGGCAGGAGGAGAGGGGTGGAAACGAACTCCAGTTCGGTCCAAGCAATCGAACCGAGTGTGAAAGCACCCTAAAACTGGCATGGACTCCAAAGAGTTGTTCAAAACCTGATGATCCACCTTGAGTGAGAATATTCAAGGATCATCTTGTGTGCTTCAATAGAGGCATGGAAATCTCTGCTTTTGTACGAAGGGGTTAACATAGTCAACGTTACAAATGTATTTATTTGATTAGTGACCTAGAATTGTTGCAGAATATATATATATATATTATATACACACACACATACTGGCAGCCAGAAGTTTGGAATAATGTACAGATTTTGCTTTTATGGAAAGAAATTGGTACTTTTCACCAAAGTGGCATTCAACTGATCACAATGTATAGTCAGGACATTAATAACATGAAAAATTACTATTACAATATAAAAAAAAAAAAAAATCAGAATTACATAAACTTAGTTCTCATCAAAAAATCCTCCACGTGCAGCAATGACAGCTTTGCAGATCCTTGGCATTCTAGCTGCCAGTTTGTCCAGATACTCAGGTGACCTCACTCCATGCTTCCTGTAGCACTTGCCATTAGTGCCTGACCGATATATCGGCCGGCCGATTATGTCACCCGATATTAGGCTTTCACCGATATATCGGTATCGGCGTATATGCGCCGATATGAAAACTTTTTTCAGAACATATAATGCAGAAAACAATGCTTTAGAATTGGTGTCATAGCGTAGTTTGTTCAGCAGAGTGCGCTCCAACTCCATTGTTTACAGAGCCGAGCTGATGGTGGCTCTGTAGACAGGGCGGAGTTAAGCGGTGTCTCGGTAAGTTAACTAGTTTGTGAAATACATACTGGAAACTTAAACAAATGACCCCCATCATTTTCTCTTTTCAATATAACTAATATTACATTAACCTTGTCCCTGACAACCATGTCATTCATGTCTGTTTGCTGTTAGCTAGCTATAGTTTGTCAGTGCAGTCAGTAATGTAGCAGATTGAAAGGTAAACATCAGAGCATCTTTTTGCAGCTCAGCAGACAAAGATGATGTGGTGGATTGTGTCTGAGTGTTTATTTCATGCTATGTTGTTACGTAGTTGGTGAGACAAAGTAAAATAAACAATGTCTGTCTTTAACTCCATGACAACAAGCTTATAGCTAACTAGCTAATCATGTAGCTACTTTCAGTAACTACGTTTCCATTCAAGGTTTTTGTGTGGAAAAGTTTTAGCGCATCAAAATAAAGCTGATGGAAACACAAATTATCGCTAAAATTTCATGTGTCGACATAATATTTTTCCGTTTAACTCTAGCGCATAAACTCTGCCGATACTTCAGATGTCGTGAAAAACTGGTTTGGAAACACTTTTTGTCAAGAAAATTGGCATTAACACAAAAATATAGTGTCACATGACAGAATTTACCCCAATCGTTATCCTGTGTTAATCATGACGACAAGGAATACATCCATGAAAACCAGTTTATTGTACGTGATTATGGATTGATCTTAACGGCATATAGATCTGATGCTGCAAACGCATCTTCGTCATGACACTTCCAGGAGTGCTAACACACATCTCGTATCATGCACCTGTCATCGACAAGTGCACGGAGAACAAATTCTCCACTCTTTGTGATTAATCGCGGTAGATATCCGTTTATTTATTAAAGTTGCTTTTCCGCACCATTCAAAATAATAGACGGCAGTCATGGAATTAGCCCACAATACAAAAAAACATATTTCTGTGCACAAAGATGTTTAAAAAATAAATACACAATACTAGGAGAAAAACATCAGTGTGCTTTTTTGGAACACTAACATATAACCCAATTCTATTAAATTATTGTTTAGTTTACTTGTGAAAAAATGCTGGCAAAATTCCCTGTATTAAATTTAAAAAAAATTTTTTTTAGACCTATATATGCCTTTTCTTTACACAATCTTAAATTAGCCGTACCCTGTTCTGTACGAATAAAGTCGGCTGAATGACATTCTCAGAATGTTCTACACTTTTTCAAGACTATAAACTATCAGAACTATTTGTCCAATGCCGAGTTCACTTTCAGAAAACGAGCTTTTGAACATTTTAAAATGTTTAAATATTTTAAATCTAACCCTCTTTACTTCGGATCACAGTTGCTGAGCTTCTTCAGAAAATGTAAATTGCATTATGATGCTAAAATTAATTTTAGATGAAAATCAGGTTTAGTTGGTCGTTAAAAGTTGCTGGACAAATATACGGGACATAATGCAGTTGTGATGGCAATGCTTTAGATAAGATGATTGTTCAAAATAGCCGATTGAACATCAGGAATGTATCATATGTAAACCCTGATATTACACCACAAACATTTTTCTATAATAGCTGTACACACAGCATATACACATCGATGGATGGTCCTTATACTAAGACCGAAAGTTTCCCCCACTATTGGTGCAGGTTGCCAACTTGAACAGGGCCATGACGATTCGCTTTCAGTGGCAGCCTGCGATAGGCACAACATCAGGACCGATATTACAGTCCTATCAGAAAGGCAACAGTTCACTTTTCATTGCAGTTCTGTCTTCTGATTGCATTTATTTGTGAAATTAAAATGACAGTAAGCTGTTTAATTTCAATGAATTGTCTCAATACTCTCCCCATTTTACCAAAACTTCGGAGGAAAAAAATTAGGGACATCTGGGAGGTGATTTAGCGATAAACACACATTTCTGTATGGAAACGGCTTAAGGGCAGATTTCTTTTGCGATCAACCAAAACTTATGCGACAGTGTTTTTTAGGCATTAAGTCATCACGCACACCATTTTTATCAATAAAAGGACATTTGAATGGAAACGGGCAGAAGACGGCAAAAAGTGTTACGCATTTCCACTTTGTCGATAACAGAATAGCGCGAAAAGTGGATGGAAACTAGGCTGTTGTCAGCTGAGTGGAAGCTAATGTGTAAACGTATTCACCAAACTGTTTTGTTCAGGATTCACAGTTTGGTACCCCCTTCAACCGAACAATTTCTGGTTTTCCACCGTTGAATGTTTCCCCTAAACTTTTATAGCAGAATACGGTGTAACACCACTGCTTATCTGTTTATCTTGACTCAGCAGTATTAATATAGTCAGCATTTGACTGATACTAAACAGCAATGATGTTTATTTAGCTATTTATTGTATTTTTATTTATTCTTTATTTTCTCAGTGTTCATTTCTAGAATTTGTTGACAATGTATAATAATAATGACAAATATTCTTTCATAAAATATTTAAGAAATCAGCCTTCTGAGTATCAGTGCAAAATCCACATAGAAAAGGTCTGTTTTCATTCTAGCTCAAAAATTAAATATATCGGCCACCATATCAGTAATCGGTGAATTTTCCCCTCTCAAAAATCCCATATCGGTCGGGCTCTACTTGCCATAGATGTGGCAAGTAGAGCCCTTCTCACGCACCTTAAAGTCTAGCTGATCCCACAAAAGCTCAGTGGGGTTAAGATCCATAACACTCATTTCCAATTATCTGTTGTCCAATGTCTGTGTTGGTTGTACGTCTGGGCCTTCCATATCTCTTTCTGCCCTTGTTAGAGCCAGTTGTCCTTTTGTCTTTGAAGACTGTGGTGTACACCTTTGTATGAAATCTTCAGTTTTTTGGCAATTTCAAGCACTGTATAGCCTTCATTCCTCAAAACAATGATTGACTGATGAGTTTCTAGAGAAAGCTGTTTCTTTCTGGCCATTTTTGACCTAATATTGACCTTAAGACATGCCAGTCTATTGCATATTGTGGCAACTCAAACACAAACACAATGTTAAGCTTCATTTAACGAACCAAATAGCTTTCAGCAGTGTTTGATGTAATGGCAAGTGATTTTCTAGTATGAAATGATCAATTTAGCATGATTATTCAAGGATAAGGTGTTGGAGTGATGGCTGCTGGAAATGGGGCCTGTCTAGATTTGATCAAAAATGACTTTTTTCAAATAGTGATGGTGCTGTTTTCTACATCAGTAATGTCCTGACTATACTTTGTGATCAGTTCAATGCCACTTCGGTGAATTAAAGTAACAATTTCCTTCTGAAACAGCAAAATCTGAACATTATTCCAAACTTTTGGGGGGGGGGGGGTGTGTGTGAGATATATATATATATATATATATATTACATTACATTACACAGTGCATCCGGAAAGTATTCACAGCGCTTCACTTTTTCCACATTTTGTTATGTTACAGGCTTATTCCAAAATGGATTAAATTCATTATTTTCCTCAAAATTCTACAAACAATACCCCATAATGTCAACGTGAAAAGTTTGTTTGAAATCTTTGCGAATTTATTAAAAATAAAAAACGAAAAAAAATCACATGTACATAAGTATTCACAGCCTTTGCTCAATACTTTGTTGAAGCACCTTTGGCACCAATTACAGCCTCAAGTCTTTGAGTATGATGCTACAAGCTTGGCACACCTATTTTTGGGCAGTTTCTCCCATTCTTCTTTCCAGGACCTCTCAAGCTCCATCAGGTTGGATGGGGAGCGTCGGTGCACAGACATTTTCAGATCTCTCCAGAGATGTTCAATCGGGTTCAAGTCTGGGCTCTGGCTGGGCCACTCAAGGACATTCACAGAGTTGTCCCGTAGCCACTCCTTTGTTATCTTGGCTGTGTGCTTAGGGTCATTGTCCTGTTGGAAGATGTTCCTGCTCCCCAGTCTGAGGTCCAGAGCACTCTGGAGCAGGTTTTCATCAAGGATGTCTCTGTACATTGCGGCATTCATCTTTCCCTCGATCCTGACTAGTCTCCCAGTTCCTGCCGCTGAAAAACATCCCCACAGCATGATGCTGCCACCACCATGCTTCACTGTAGGGATGGTATTGGCCAGGTGATGAGCGGTGCCTGGTTTCCTCCAGACATGACGCTTGCCATTTAGGCCAAAGAGATCAATCTTTGTTTCTCATGGTCTGAGAGTCCTTCAGGTGCCTTTTGGCAAACTCCAGGTGGGCTGTCATGTGCCTTTTACTGAGGAGTGGCTTCTGTCTGGCCACTCTACCATACAGGCCTGATTGGTGGAGTACTGCAGAGATGGTTGTTCTTCTGGAAGGTTCTCCTCTCTCCGCAGAGAAATGCTGGAGCCCTGTCGAGTGACAATAGGGTTCTTGGTCACCTCCCTGACTAAGACCCTTCTCTCCCATCACTCAGTTTGGCTAGGCAGCCAGCTCTAGGAAGAGTCCTGGTGGTTCCAAACTTCCATTTACGGATGATGGAGGCCACTGTGCTCATTGGGACCTTCAGTGCTGCAGACATTTTTCTGTACCCTTCCCCTGATCTGTGCCTCAATACAATCCTGTCTCGGAGGTCTACAGACAATTCCTTGGACTTCATGGCTTGGTTTGTGCTCTGACATGCAGTAAGTGTGGGACCTTATGTAGACAGGTGTGTGCCTTTCCAATATATATATATATATATATATATATAAAAATACAGTGCATTCAGGAAGTATTCAGACCCCTTTTTTTCACATTATTCAACACTCCATAACCCCATAATGACAAATGTAAAACAGATTTTTTATAACTTCGCAGATGTATTAAAAATAAAAACTAAAATATCACATTGACATAAGGATTCAGACCTTTTGCTATGACACTTGAAATTTAGCTCAGGTGAATCCCATTTCTCTGGATCATCTTTGAGATGTTTTTACACTTTGATTTGAGTCCACCTGTGGCAAATTGATTGATTGGACATGGTTTGGAAAGACACACCTGTCTATATAAGATCTATATAACCCGTGAGGTCAAAGGAACTGCCTGCAGAGCTCAGAGACAGGATTATGTCAAGGCACTGATCTGGGGAAGGCTACAAATATGTTTTGGGTGCATTGAAGGTTCCAAGAGCACAGTGGCCTCCATTCTTAAATGGAAGTAGTTTGGAACAATCAGGACTCTTCCTAGAGATGGCCGCCTGGCCAAACTGAGCAATCGGGGAGGAGGGCATTGGTAAGAGTGGTGACCAAGAACCAGATGGTCACTCTGGTTGAGCTCCAGAGATCATGTGTGGAGATGGGAGAAACTTGCAGAAGGACAACCATCACTGCAACACTCCACTGATCTGGGCTTTATGGCAGAGTGGCTAGACAGAAGCCTCTCCTCAGTGCAAAACACACACACACACAAAAAAAACACCTAAAGGACTCTCAGACTGTGAGAAACAAGATTCTCTGGTTTGATGAAATGAAGATTGAACTGTTTGGCCTAAATTCCAAGCGTCATGTCTGGCGGAAACCAGGCACTGCTCATCACCTGCGCAATACCATCCCAACGGTGAAGCATGGTGGAGGTAGCAGCATTCTGTGTGGGTGTTTTTCAGTGGCAGGGACTGGGGGACTGGTCAGGATTGAAGGAAAGCTGAACGCAGCAAAATAGAGATCCTTAATGAAAAATTGATCCAGAGCGCTCTGGACCTCAGAAAATTCACCTTCCAACAGGACAATGACCCTAAGCACACAGCCAAGACAATGCAAGAGTGGCTTAGGGATGACTCTGTGAATGTCCTTGAGTGGCCCAGTCAGAGCCCGGACTTGAACCCAATCGAACATCTCTGGAGAGACCTGAAAATGGCTGTACACCAACGGTCCCCATCCAACCTGACAGAGCTTGAGAGGATCTGCGGAGAAGAATGGCAGAAAATCCCCAAATCCAGTTGTGCAAAGCTTGTCGCATCACACCCAAAAAGACTTGAGGCTGTAATCGCTGCCAAAGGTGCTTCAACTAAGTACTGGGTTAAGGGTCTGAATACTTATGTCAATGTGATATCAGTTTTTCTTTTTAATAAATTTGTAAAGTTAACAAAAATCTGTTTTTTGGTTTATCATTATGGGGTATGGAGTGTAGATTTATTTTTTTTTTTTAAAGCATTTTAGCATAAGGCTTCAACATAAAATGTGAAAAAATGAAAGGTTCTGAATAATTTCTGAATGCACTGTATATACATTTTCAGTTTG
Source organism: Myxocyprinus asiaticus (assembly GCF_019703515.2). NCBI lineage: Eukaryota > Metazoa > Chordata > Actinopteri > Cypriniformes > Catostomidae > Myxocyprinus > Myxocyprinus asiaticus. Next base: position 3,959,543 of record NC_059383.1, on the reverse strand, counting down.
TCATAACTTTATTATTTTTTACTTATTACTGATTTAATATATGAAAGTTTGACATTGGCCACCTTTACTCCCTTGGTCAAAAGGGCACATTTCTTTGAACGAAATTCTGTAAATTGTTACTCTGATATACTGATAATATAATTTGTAATACTGTAAATGTTTGTAAAATGATGAATGAGTGCAAAATAAAAGCATTTTCACCATTAGACCAGTTTGCACCTCACTGTATATGTATGAGTGTTTTGTGTCAGATTCTTTAGTGGGTATATAGGTCAGTGCAGAGCTCTAGTGTTTGTGAGCACGGTTAACACTACTAGTCTTTCGTACTCCATGTGTCACAGCCTCTTTCAGACCTCCTGTGCTCTACACTGACCCACAAGCAGGATTTTCTTCACGGCCGGCTGCTTTTAACACAGGATTTTTGCATGTAAAGCATCTTATGAATCCTAAACCTGCTGTCGCTGCATGATGTACACTTAATAAAATGCAGAGCTGTACATGAAAAATGACATTCATTTTTCTTTCAGACTCCTGCAATGAGCTCACACGTTTTTCATGTGATGTTTGGGGCTGTTCAGACCAAACGTGTGTTTGTTTAAAAAAAAAATTAAAAAAACTAGATGCAACAAAGAACTTAAGGCAGATGTCACAATATATGCTTTTCCCAGTTGAAGTCCTTTTAAACTGGCCACAGCATCTAAGAAAGGCGGAGCTTTTGCACAAAAAAAAAAAAAAATCTGCAAGACTATTGAGTCTAGCCCATGTGTACTTTGGATAAACAACTGAAAAACAGCAGATGCCAAATCATAAAAGTTGTTTTTTAGGGTATGGTAACTGCAGTGGCAACAGGGAACTTTATAGACACTTGGCATGCACTTGCTAAAATTAGTAACAAACTATGTTGTGTAAATGTTGAGCTACTGAAATGACAGGGTTTCTACTGGGAGGTTCCCTAGAAAACCTGAGCATTTTTAATGCAGATTTCCAGTTATGTGGAATAGGTAAAAATACCTAAATGTCTTTAAAAAATTGTCCTTAAATGTTTTAGTGTAACATTCTAACGCATGGTTCTTTTTAGGCCAAGTATCACCTTCGATCAAATCAGAACAATCAAGTACCACCAATGTTCACTCCATATTTTTCAGTATTTGGCACATATAAATTTTTAGCGTAGTCTTTAGTAGTGCCCAACCGATATATCGGTCAGCCGATATTATCGGCGTATGTTTATGGTTATGTGCAGATATGAAAACTTTTTTCAGAACATATAATGCAGAAAACAATGCTTTAGAATTGGTGTCATAGCGTAGTTTGTCCAGCAGAGTGCGCTCCGACTCCATTGTTTACAGAGCTGACTCTGAGCTGATGGTGGCTCTGCAGACAGGGTGGAGTTAAGCGGTGTGTCTTCTCATTAAATTGCTAACTAGTTTGTGAAATACATACTGGAAAGTTAATAAAAAAAATGACCCCATCATTTTATATAACTAATATAACGTTAACCCTGTCCCTGACAACCACGTCACTCATGTTTATCGCATCTGTTTGCTGTTAGCCAGCTATAGTTTGTCAGTGCAGTCAGTAATGTAGCAGATTGAAAGGTAAACATCAGAGCATCTTTTTGCAGCTCAGCAGACAACGGTGCGGTGGTGGAGTGTTGATTAAATGCTATGTTACCTAGTTGGTGAGACAATGCTGGAAAGTAAATAAAATCCATCTTTTACTCTCCGTGGCAATGAGCTTATAGCCAACCACGTAGCTACTTTCATACCTTGTCAGCGTGTAAACATGTATTCACCAAACTGTTTTGTTCAGGATTCACAGTTTGGTACCCCCTTCAACCGAACAATTCTAGTCGTTGCATTTATAAAATGTAATATTTTAAAGTCTGGTTTTCCAGACATTAAAATAGGATACGTAATTAAAGTAGATTTAATAAATAGTATATTTGCCCTGTGTAAATAATAATATATAGGAATTGTATCTAAAATAAATGAGGGGTGATAAATATTAATACAACAGGCTGGAAAAATAGACATTTATTAATTTTAATATCTTATATTTTGAATGTGTTGAAACTTGACACCAGGTGACGCACCCTAAACACTGCACCGTTAGATCGGTTTCATACTGAAGAGCCGCTTAATGTTTTTTCCCTCTCGTAAATGTAAATGCCAACATCATCATATATGTCGAAAGGACTGAAGCCTGTCAACCAAAACATGAGCTCATTGATGCTTTTTTTATTCCATCAGTTACTCCTGGTCGGAGGCTGCCGTATATATTTAGTTTATACGTAGGGTTACATTCTACCTACGCAACCGTTCAAAAGTTAAGGGTCACTTACTCACTATTTTTTTTCACATTTTAGAATAATAGTAAAGTCATCAACTTTGGAATAATATAAATGGAACTATGGGAATTATGTTGTGACCTAAAAAAATCCAAAATAAATCAAAACTGTGTTATATTTTAGCATCTTCAAAGTAGTCACCCTTTGCCTAGAATTGTCAGACATGTACTCTTGACATTTTCTCAACCAACTTCTTGAGGTATCACCCTGGGATGCTTTTTAAACAGTATTGAAGGAGTTCCCATCTATGTTGGGCACTTATTGGCTGCTTTTCTTTATTATTTGGTCAAAGTCATCCATTTCAAAAAGGTTTTCTTTTTTTTATCAAATTTTAGTTTTGTAATTTCATAAATTAATATGTTGGCACAATTTTGTTTACAAAACTAATTTCAATCATTTAAGCATACGCCTTCAGATCAAAAGATTTTTAAGATCATTAGAAACATTTCAGGCAAGTGACCCCAAACGTTTGAATGGTAGTGTAAATTTGGTGCAGCGGTCAAATATTTAGTAGAGTGTAAATTGTGACTTAGTGCCCATTTACGCCACTATTAGGCTAAGTTGTAACGTACGTATAGCTGGTGCAACTGGCCCCTAATGTTTATTTAGCTATTTATTTATTTTTTCTCAGTGTTCATTTCTAGAATTTGTTGACAATGTATAATAATAATGACAAATATTCTTTGATAAATATGTTTAAGAAAGCAGCCTTCTGAGTACCTTTGCGTAGTCATATCAGTGCAAAATCTACATAGAAAAGGTCTGTTTTCATTCCAGCTCAAAAATTTGCTATATCGGTCACCTTATGTTATCAGTGAATTTTCCATCTCTAAAATCGGTATCGTCTCAAATCCCATATCGGTCGGGCTCTACCTATCACCTTCCTTCGCAATATGCAGATCTGAAATGTAGTGGGTGCACTAACACAGCTGAGCTCTCACACATGTGCTTGTCCATAGAGAACATGGAATTTGAACTTTTGTATTGCAGACTGACCTACATTTACATGCTTATTCGAGTGTGATTGGCTTATGTGGTAGCTCAGTATTAGACTTCAAACTTGGAAGACCGCGGTTCGAAACCAGTCAAGCACGCAAGGTGACACGTGAGAGGAAAGTGGCATTGAAGTGATAAAGTGACATGCTTCAGAAAATGTGCTTTTTTTTTTTATTTATTTTTTTACACTATCGGTTGGTTTAAGGCGTTGGTGTATGGATGTCTGTTTTGTGTAACATTTTATTTTAGATCATTATTGGTTAGGTTAAGGTTTTAGGTTAGGGAGGTACGTTTTACTCCATTAAACTTCCATCTAAATTTCACCTTAATGCCTCTTCTGATTATGACACCATTTATTTAGCTTTTGGCACCCTCTGCTGGACATTTTGCTGGGAAACTGCAGCAAAACAAGTAAAGCAGCACACAATTTCATTTTTGCAAAAATGTTGCCACGGTTCGTGTGACCAGACTGATAAATTCAAAAGTGGAGCTCATTGAAATGTTCAGATTCTAAGCTTTCAAATGGTACTACATATGCCTGACTTGTAGATCCAGAGACTTTTATTTTGTAATCCTAAACTTAAACTATTCACGGGCCCGGTACTAGGTCCACAGAGTTGAAGAGGTTCAAGTCCACATCCCCAGAAGTGAAGCAATCGATCTATTGAATATTAGCACATTAATAAAGAACGTTTTCCAGTGCTTTGTTATTGACCACGTTTACATGCACTTAAGAAAACTGTTTATTCCTGGGTTTTTGCAGAAAACGGCATTCTGTGAACGAGAACACCATTTTTCTTATGCCACTGATGAAAGTGTACTTCATTCAGATGTGAACGCTAGGCATCTGCATGTAGGACGTGTGATGCAAATTGCTCACACTGCAGCATGATTTTTTTTTAACATAGCGTACTTTAAACGTGCAGAATGGGCATGTGCCTTTAATTATTTGCACTTAATTAGTGGGTCCACAAGGTGGAAACACTCACAACTGAGCCATCGCTGTCACAAAGAACCATAAGATGATGATGTAATCACCGCTAAACATGAGAAGATGAAGGTAGAATCAACAATGGTGGATGTGCACCTCAAGAGCATGTGTGAGAGGAGGTCAGGAGATACTTGCATCTCGAGTCTGAAGGAATATAAAGACATCTTTTTGGGTTTTAACTCCTGAAAAGAAATGTTGTTGGGCTTTAGCCTAAGGGATTAAGAGAAAGAGGTTTAATACACCTGGGTTTCTCCCAGAGAATGTGGCTTATGTGGCCATGTAAATGCATAAGCAGGGTTCTTCAAGGTTTTTGAGGATTTTCTGATTGTGTGGAGCAGGGCACTGGAGCAGATTTACTATATGGTGAATGGAGACTTCACCCGCAAACTGGAGTAGGGATGTGAATGATTTTTTTTTTTCCCCATGTGTTTAACAACTAAATTTGATTTTCTCACCAGGCTAAAGAAATCCTTACCAAGGAGTCCAATGTGCAGGAGGTGAGATGTCCGGTCACTGTGTGTGGAGATGTGCACGGCCAGTTTCATGACCTCATGGAGCTCTTCAGAATCGGAGGGAAGTCACCAGACACAAACTACCTGTTTATGGGAGATTATGTGGACCGAGGCTATTATTCTGTGGAAACAGTCACACTGCTTGTTGCACTCAAGGTAAACATTTCCATTTGTAGTTACTAGATACCACTTCTCAGAGAGAGTTTACCAGGCTGACGGTCTATCAGCATGCTTTCGTCACAATATTTTTCTCTGAAAAAATGTATCATCCCCTCTAAAGCACTGCTGCTAAACACAAAAAAATTTGAAAGAAAATCTAGATAAACTGGTCGGCCTCAATAATAAACTGTTATTTGGTTTGTGGATGACTAGTTGACTAGAGTTCCTTCTAAATTTGCTGAAATAAGGGTCAAGTTTTGTGAGAATTTTTCTTTCATGTTAATTTTTTTAAATCTAGAATCATTTTCAATCATTTTGTTATCTCTTTCAATTGTAGGTAAGGTATCGTGAGCGCATTACAATTCTCAGAGGGAACCACGAAAGTAGACAGATCACACAAGTTTACGGCTTTTATGACGAGTGCCTACGGAAATACGGCAATGCAAATGTTTGGAAATACTTCACAGACCTCTTTGATTACCTTCCCCTAACTGCATTGGTAGATGGTCAGGTAGGTCTATTTATAATTCTCTCCCTCTGCCAATTTATGGTGCATTCACATCGTGTCTGAATTACTGTATTTACGAGATGGGAACTCGTAGATTCTACTTGGAGCCATTCACATCCTCAGACCTCCATGAGTTATTTGTTTTTATGGCAACACTTATCACGTCAAAACTTTTTTTTTTGTTGTTGTTATAACAGCAACAAAAAAACAAAAAATGCTTCAGGCAGCAATTGCATAATATAATGGCATATCAAACAGAAATTTGTTCACTACCTTCAGCTTTTGAGGCTTCTGCCGTATTTTTACATGGAGTGTCATCTGATTTGTTTTTTTGTTTTTTCCCCCCAAGAGTACGTAGATGTGAACGCTATTTACATTACATGTCTGCCAGCGGTAGCTCAATCTCTTGGCTGTCTGAATTCCCTGCTGAGTTAATGGTTACAGCAACGGAAAAAGGATCCAACATGACAGAAAATATTGTTCTGTTGCCATGGTGTGCTCGAGTTCTCCTCAAATGACCAATGAGCTTCTTTTACTTAAGAACTGACAAGACGTCAAGCAAATCTGAATATTTTCATCTGCAACCACACTCCGCTGCATATCATCACCAAAGCTGATCGTAATCAGTAGTGATTCTGTCACCAAGCATTTTTTTTTCTCCACACTAAAATGACTAATGAAATCAGAAAGAGGTAGCACAACAGTTTGTTCATTGAACATTATTTCTTTACTCAGTTAAAGCTGTATATGGGCTAGGGATGTGCAAGACTAGTCAACTAAACGGTTCTGATGCTGCTAGTCGACACTGGAATTACTAGTCGGTTAATATTTTTCCCCATTAAACTGTTCACATTTTTACACATTTACGTTTGGCTTTATATTTTTACAGAGGCTGCACGTAAATTACTGTCATATTAGTGTTGCACATTTTAAATAGAATTAATAATACAAGTATTATATAAGAGGATAACTGGAGCAGATACAAAGTTTCATTTCACCTCAGGCTGCATGTGCTTCTTCCCTCTCTCACTCGTGGTGCACGCAGGAAAATGTCCTCTCGCAGGACAAGCAAGCTCAGCAAATTAGCTATGAAATCACTTCGGTGGTGGTGCAGAAAGTGGATCTATGAAACGTTGTCTTGAAAGTCGCAATGGATGTTTTCACATTTGAGTCTTTAAATCTGTGCATGCTTGTAAGTTATTTTCCTGCTGAGCAAGTCTTTCAAGTGCAGGATAATCGCCTCAGGTGAGTCAAGTCCGGTCTTTCACCGGACCATGTCGACGTATTTTGCTTATCAAAAAAACATTTACTTTTAAGTAGCCCAGAAAATGACTGTTTAGACTAGAAATGCCATTATTTTCCCCCCTGCTGTCAAAGGCTATTTCCAATAATGTGCCGACGACTAAACAGATTAAACTGTCTTTTATTCTGTGTGCACGTCATGTTTAGAATACATTAGGTTTATTATTCATTTCTCACAGGCCAATTTTTTGTAGCCAATCATATAGCTATATTTTTACATTGTAACTGTTACTGGTTGAAGTTCTTAACCAAACAGCTCTCACATTAGATCAATGGCTAATGAACAATGTGAAATACTTTTCAGCAAATTTTTTTTTCTCATAGATTTGGCTTACCTGTTAATTATTTTCAACAATGTCCTGACTGTTTTAATATGCCAAGTAACTTTTACTTGGTGATTTCCATTTAGAACAGGGTTAGGGTTGCTCTGTTGGTCATTCAATTGTTTTCAATAATTAAACCTGTGTTTGCTAGGGGTGTAACGGTTCGAAATTTCATGGTTCGGTTTGTATCGTGGTTTTAGGGTCACTGTTTCTGTATTTGCTTGGTTTAGAAAAAATATTACTGTCAAATCCAAAGAATACTCTATTTGGTAATAGATTTGGGTGAACAATCATGGTTTTACTACGGTACCCATAGTTTTACCATGGTATTTGTAGTAAAATCATAGTAACCACAAAATCAACATGGTTACTGTCATGGTTACAATATAGTAAAATCATATAGAAACTACAGTATTACTGTTATAAAACCATGGTTAATTGTATCAAAACCATGATTTCTGCTCAGAAAACCATGGTGACAGCAGTCATGGCTACTACAATATTACTATAGTAAAACAATGTTTAAGTCCTTAACTAACATTTTTTCTCTAATTACTAAATCAACATTTTAACTTAATACCTGCCCTATTACGCTACATGCATCAACATAAAGTGCATTTCAAACTCATCTCAACACATATTCAATATATTCGGAAGCTGTATATCACTATAAAAGGAATAACCTTGCTATTAAAATGCATATGAGAAGGGATGTTGTGATAATGCTGCTAGAGTATTTTAATCATACGTGGAAATCCCACATGAACAACCCAAGTGCTTAAGTTATTGTTTCATGTCTGTTTGAATTATCACTGAGTGCCTGCTTAAAAATAGATGGAAGAGTGTGCGGTTTCGGCTCACCTTTGCCTGGGTGATGTCAGCATAAATGATTAATCATGTTTCAATGTATTACTATAACGGCATTTTAATGGCATTAATCAAAGCGCATTATTGACGCTCGCGATAGATTACAGCCGCGTGAGGAAACGGGAAGAATTCACGTGCGTGTTTTAAATAAACCCTCACGCCCATTATTGACATACAGTATATTACCAGTATACAGCGCTCACGCTGAGCGATGTCTGCAAACAGTGCTTGTTTTGTAGAAGTTTTTTGACCATAGCTGTTGTAATTGACTGCAAAAAGAAAATGTTCCCAGAAAGGAGAAACGCAGGGGGGTTCTGAATCAGCAGCTCGTTTTCTGCGCTTGCCATTTTCAAATACACACAACGCGTGCAGAACTGTGATGTCATCAGGCGGAGCGTATCCATCTACAGAGCCATACAGGTGCGTTAGCGGAGGTTGTAACTGTGCCTGTCTATTTGATGCTTTTTCTTCACCAGACTTTGTGCTCCAGATGCGTCATTTAAACTTGAGGTGAACCGCGGTGCCAGTGCTTATGAACCGTGGGTGGTGAACCGTTTGTTTTTTTGTTTTTTGTTTTTTACAGAGAACCGTTACACTCCTAGTGTTTGCTAAAGGTGAATGCTTGTCATTTTTATATTTAATGTACAATGATCATAATGCAAGGCAAGCACGTCGCAGTTAAATGCCCCTTTTCAACGGGATTTGGAATATTAAGTATTTTAAATGGGTCGCATAATTTTTTTTTACTTTTCTGAAGGTTTCTTTTTAGACTAATCTACTCAAATTTTGGTTTAAACATCAGTGAAATTTGTCGTTTTGCACATCCCTTAATATGGACAAAAGCGTTCTACGGCAAGCCTCGAGCGGATGAAAATGCAATCACACACTTTCACAAGGTATGTTACTAAATCACATCCTAAATCACTCTGTTACGATTGTTTATGCTCACACGGAACTCCTGTTGTTATTTTGGTGAACTACACGAGACCGGAAATCCAGGGCTGCAGTTAGAAATTCTTGGGCTCAGTACAAAACATTTTCAGCGGGCCCCCCTCCAGTCAGTTATCCAGTGAAATGTGTGCTACCTCGACGTCTCCGTGTTTGTATCCACGTCTCCCGCAGAATGCTTTTAGATGCGCTCTACAATATGGAATAGTCTTTCTGTGGGCCCCCTCCAGTCCGGGCCCGGGACAAAAGGTCCAGTTGTCCCCTCTTACCGGCAGCCCTAAGGAAATCAGACAGTGTTGCGGTGATTTGGGATGTTTGTCACCCCTCCACCATTCTTATTCGGCAAGTGTGTCATACCTCCGACTGAAGAAAGCAAGAGCTCAGCAAAACAGTCTGCATTTGTGACACCCCTCAGCCAATATTGAGTTTGGTGTCTGCTAGTGTGACTCCGGCTTAATTACGGTACTTCCCACATGATGTGAATGCACCATTAAACTGTTAATCAGATTGAGTTTAGGGCTAGTTTTTGATCACCTAATGTTTGTTTTGCAGATATTCTGTCTTCATGGAGGATTGTCACCATCCATAGACACTCTTGATCACATCAGAGCGCTGGATCGTTTACAGGAAGTTCCTCATGAGGTATTGAACATTCCTGATCTGATCTTACTGTTTCTTATTCATATCAAGTGGCTGTTTTAACATCATACTAGCAGTAGATGCGACCTTAATTTTCAGTCTGCCATTGGCTCAGTTGAATACAGTTGTGCATATAAATGCTTAAAGTTCAATAAATGCTGACGGCTCTTGCTGTCTTCGATTTTCCTCAGGGACCCATGTGTGATTTGTTGTGGTCAGACCCAGATGACCGTGGAGGTTGGGGTATTTCTCCTAGAGGTGCAGGCTACACCTTTGGGCAGGACATATCTGAGACGTTCAACCATGCAAACGGCCTTACCCTGGTTTCTAGAGCTCATCAGCTAGTGATGGAAGTGAGTTCACTGGAGAAACTCTTGACTCTCAACCAACACAATCTCTTCCTTATATTGATTTCTGTTATAGATCTGTACAGTGCTGCCAAACAAAATACGTAATTATTTTCCTTTTAAAGACCCCTTTAAATGGCTTGATAAGTGCAATTTTCTTTACTCTGTTAACAAACTTCCTATTAAAGGGATGGTTCACTCAAAAATGAAAATTTACTCACCCTCATGCCATCCCTGATGTGCATGACTTTATTCTGCACAACACAATGATTTTTAGAAGAATATTTCAGTTCTGCAGGTCCTCGCAATGCAAGTGAATGGTGAGCAGACCTTTTGTAGCTCCAAAAATCACAAAGGCAGCATAAAAGTAATCCATAAGACTCTAGTGGTTAAATCCATATCTTCAGAAGCAATATAATTGGTGTAGGTGAGAAACAGATCAATATTTAAGTCCTTTTTTACTCTAAATCTCAACTTTAACTTTCCAATGTGAAAGTGGAGATTTATAGTAACAAAGGACTTAAATATTGATCTGTTTCTCACATACACCAAATCTTTGTGTTCTGCAGAAGAAGGTAAGTCATGCACATCAGGGATGACATGAGGGTGAGTAAATCATGAGAGAATTTTCATTTTTGAGTGAACTGTACTTTTAATGAAACAGGAAGTTGGGGTAGGATATATTGAAGGGCTCAGCCCTTTTGTTTTGATGGTCAATGATATATTTTATTTTTATTTTTTGGATCTATAAAATTATTCAAAAATACATTACAAATGCAATTCAACAACAATTACTTCAATGCCCAACTTGGGCATTGAAGTAAAAAAAAAAATTCATTTGGTGTAACTGTGACAGTGAAAAAAAAAAGTCTCATTAAAAGCTGAAATGTATGAAGAAAAAAGGTTGGCATGAGTCGTGCAGCATAATCTTTAATTCTTTTTTTATATACCCGTGTGTATATATATTTCAAGTAGTGAAACAACTTGATTTTAAAATATGATTCATATTTGGAAAAAGTTTGTCCATCAAATTAAAGCCAACATGTAGGTAACCATTATGATGTCATGTGACAAACAAAACAGAAGACCTCTTTAAACCCTTAATACTGTTTGTGAAGTAAAAAAAATAAAACACACTGGTGGCCAAAAGTTTGGAATAATGTACAGATTTTGCTGTTTCTGGAAGGAAATTGGTACTTTAATTCACCAAAGTGGTATTCAACTGATCACAAAGTATAGTCAGGACATTACTGATGTAGAAAACAGCACCATCACTATTTGATCAAATCTAGACAGGCCCCATTTCCAGCAGCCATCACTCCAACACCTTATCCTTGAGTAATCATGCTAAATTGATCATTTGGTACTAGAAAATCACTTGCCATTATATCAAACACTGCTGAAAGCTATTTGGTTTGTTAAATGAAGCTTAACATTGTCTTTGTGTTTGTTTTTGAGTTGCCACAGTATGCAATAGGCATGTCTTGAAGGAATAGTTCACCCAAAAATGAATATTTGCTGATAATTTACTCACCTTCAGGCCATCCAAAATGTGTCTGAGTTTCTTTCTTCATCAAAACAGAATTTAAGACTTTTTAGGATTTAATTTCAGGCCGCCGCCTCTAAACAATGCAAGTGCATGTCCTCCATTTTTTTTTGACGGTCCAAAATGCATATTTAGGGTGCATCAAAATAATCCACACGACTCCAGTTGACAAATAATGTTCTTCTGAATGCAAATGATTGATTATTTTGAGAAACAAAACAATACTTGTATACTTTTTAAGTATGCAATAGACTGGCATGTCTTAAGGTCAATATTAGGTCAAAAATGGCCAGAAAGAAACAGCTTTCTCTAGAAACTCAGTCAATAATTGTTTTGAGGAATGAAGGCTAGACAATGCTTGAAACTGCCAAAAAACTGAAGATTTCATACAAAGGTGTACACTACAGTCTTCAAAGACAAAGGACAACTGGCTCTAACAAGGACAGAAAGAGATGTGGAAGGCCAGATGTACAACTAAACAAGAGGATAAGTACATCAGAGTCTCTAGTTTGAGAAATAGACGCCTCACATGTCCTCAGCTGACAGCTTCATTGAATTCTACCCGCTCAACACCAGTTTCATGTACAACAGTAAAGAGAAGACTCAGGGGTGCAGGTCTTATGGGAAGAATTGCAAAGAAAAAGCCACTTTTGAAACAGAAAAACAAAAAGAAAAGGTTCGAGTGGGAAAAGAAACACAGATATTGGACAACAGATAATTGGAAAAGAGTGTTATGGATCTTAACCCCATTGAGTTTTTGTGGGATCAGCTAGACTGTTAGGTGCATGAGAAGTGCCCGACAAGACAGCCACATCTATGGCAAGTGTTACAGGAAGTGTGGGGTGAAATGTCACCTGAGATTCTGGACAGACTGACAGCTAGAATGTCAAGGATCTGCAAAGCTGTCATTGCTGCACATGGAGGATTTTTTGATGAGAACTCTTTGAAGTAGTTTAAGAAGTTCTGAACATTTCTTTTCAAATTGTAATAATCATTTTTCATGTTATTAATGTCCTGCCTATACATTGTGATCAACTGAATGCCACTTTGGTGAATAAAAGTACCAATTTCTTTCCATAAGAGCAAAATCTGTACATTATTCCAAACTTTTGGCCGCCAGTGTATATATACACAGTGCATTCATAAAGTATTCATATCCCTTCATTTTTTTTCACATTATATGTTGCAGCCTTATGTTAAAATGCTTTATTTTTTCACATTAATCAACACTCCATACCCCATAATGACAAAGCAAAAACCAGATTTTTGGTAATTTTGCAAATTTATTAAAAAGTAAAAACTAAAATATCACATTGACATAAGGATTCAGACCTTTTGCTATGACACTTGAAATTTAGCTCAGGTGAATCCCATTTCTCTGGATCATCTTTGAGATGTTTTTACACTTTGATTTGAGTCCACCTGTGGCAAATTCAATTGATTGGACATGATTTGGAAAGACACACACCTGTCTATATAAGATCTATATAACCCGTGAGGTCAGAGGAACTGCCTGCAGATCTCAGAGACAGGATTATGTCAAGGCACTGATCTGGGGAAGGCTACAACATTTTTTGCCTGAATTTACGATTCCCAAGAGCACAGTGGCCTCCATAATGCTTAAATGGAAGTAGTTTGGAACAATCAGGACTCTTCTTAGAGCTGACCGCCTGGCCAAAGTGAGAATTCGGGGGAGAAGGGCATTGGTAAGAGTGGTGACCAAGAACCAGATGGTCACTCTGGTTGAGCTCCAGAGATCATGTGTGGAGATGGGAGAAACTTGCAGAAGGACAACCATCACTGCAACACTCCACTGATCTGGGCTTTATGGCAGAGTGGCTAGACAGAAGCCTCTCCTCAGTGCAAAACACACACACACACACAAAAAACAACACCTAAAGGACTCTCAGACTGTGAGAAACAAGATTCTCTGGTTTGATGAAATGAAGATTGAACTGTTTGGCCTAAATTCCAAGCGTCATGTCTGGCGGAAACTAGGCACTGCTCATCACCTGCGCAATACCATCCCAACGGTGAAGCATGGTGGAGGTAGCAGCATTCTGTGTGGGTGTTTTTCAGTGGCATGGACTGGGGGACTGGTCAGGATTGAAGGAAAGCTGAACGCTGCAAAATACAGAGATATCCTGAATACTTATGTCAATGTGATCTTTCAGTTTTTCTTTTTAATAAATTTGCAAAGTTATCAAAAATCTGGCTTTTGTTTTGTTATTATGGGGTATGGAGTGTAGATTGTGACTTTTTTTCTTTTTAAAGCATTTTAGCATAAGGCTGCAACATAAAAAATTGTTGAAAAAATTGAGGGATCTGAATACTTTATGAATTGCTCTATCTATCTATCTATCTATATATATATATATCATTTGTTAAAAAAATCTGTTAGGAAATTTTTTTACATGTATTTTTTTTTATCAATGATTAAGATGTGCATACACGTGTATTCAAGGTGCAAGGAAGCTATTTTAATACCGTTTACTTGGTTACACCACATGACATTTTTAAAGCCATTAAAGCCTTGTTTCTTTTTTTTTTTTTTTTTTGAGATATGAATAGATTTTTTTGTTCTGTCATCAGTTTATTTTTTTTTTTTTTTTTTTTCTAAACTTGTGAAACCAACATGGACACAGATTACATTTCTACGAATTTGACGTTTTTTAAGCTAGATTTTTGAATGATTTCACATTTTTATTATTTTGGACAACTTTATTTGTCAGTGATCCTTAAATTGCCAGTATCCTTTAATTTGTCATGGCCATAAACCTTAATTTGCTGCTTAGTTTTGTATACACCCCTACTATGGACAAGATGAATCATCAGCTTTTTATTTATTTAATGTAAGAAAGAGACTGCAGACTTAAAAATTTGTATGTCTGCTTAAAAGTACATTATATCAATTTAAGAACACTAGTATATCAATGGCCTGAAGACTTTAACAGACATGGACTAAAAGCCACAAAACTCCCTTTTTTTTTTTTATTGGATGTTTGGACATAAGTTTTTGATAAGTCATCTAATCTTTAAATTTGTCCTCTAGGGTTACAACTGGTGCCATGATCGCAATGTGGTTACGATTTTTAGTGCGCCCAACTACTGTTACCGCTGTGGTAACCAGGCAGCTATCATGGAGCTCGACGACACTCTGAAGTACTCCTTGTAAGTTCATTTGAAAAGTTTCTTTAATGTACTTTAAACATGTGCTCCATCCATAACAAATGAATGTGACTGATTTGGTGTTTGTGTGATTTTCAGCCTTCAGTTTGATCCAGCCCCTCGCCGAGGAGAGCCACACGTCACCCGCCGAACCCCCGACTACTTCTTGTGAATCCTTCAACTCTGCCCAGTATTGCCATGATATGATAATCTTCATTCTGTTTAAAATGAGATGAGAGGAATGGGCAACAGTATAAAAAGATAGTTTATTCAAATTAAAGACAAAACTGATTTAATGAAAAATGTCTGTGGACCAAAAGGTGTGTGCCATATCCAAAACTGATCCAGAACACCACGACCATAAAATATCAGATGTAAATCCTCACTTCCCTGTCAGCTTTGGTTTCTTTCCTCCAGACTGTAGATGAATGCTGTTAAAATGTTCTGATCCAAACAAATGCCAACAAAAATGGCATGCCATTGTAGGAATGCTGGCATAACTTCTTATGATGGATCAATGTCTATATAAAGGGTACCAGTTCAAAAATAAAGGTGGAAGTTGCTCCTTTTTTGTGTGCTGCTGAGCTTTATTAAACCTTTTACTATGTAACTTTATGACCTTACAAGAAGATCTACCAAATTGTAGCTATGGGGAAATTAAAGGGATAGTTCACCTAGAAATGAAAATTCTCATTTTACTCTCCCTCATGCCATTCCAGATGTGTATTACTTTCTTTCATCTGCTGAACACAAACGAAGATTCTTAGAATATCTCAGCTCTGTAGGTCCATACAATGCAAGTGAAATAGATTTAACTGCTGGCGTCATATGAAGTACTTTTATGCTGCCTTTGTGATTTTTGGAGCTTCAAAGTTCACCTTTCACTTGTATGGTATGGACCTACAGAGCTGAAATATTCTTCTAAAAATCCTCATTTGTGTTCTGCAGATGAAAAAAGTCACACACATCTGGAATGGCATGAGGGTGAGTAAATGATGAGACCATTTATGTTTTTGGGTGAACTATCCCTTTAAACCATTTCAGGGCCTGTAGCTGCTTAATTTTCTCTGATACTGCTCAAAGCTACAGATGTGTAGTTAAAATAATCTGTCAACACATGGTGGTAAGGGATAACTTTTGGTTCTTCTCACAGTAGTTGAGACTGTTGATTCAGATTCTACAAAGAAACATGTTTCCCGTGGACATGGAAATCTGAAAATATTGTGATTTCAAGGCCTGGAAAAAAAGTCTTTAAAAGCAGATTTGTTTTTATTATCTAGCTAGCCTCCACTCTAAAATATTAAAGAAAATTCAAGCCAATCTATTTAAATGATTTCTAAAAGTACTTATTACAATCTATGAGAGATTTGAAACATGTTAAAGCTGAGTTCATCACTGATATTTGTGCTTCTGGGATCCAAGTTTAATAAATGGTATTGAATATAAATAACACATTACAATGTTTTATTTTGGGATTTTTCTGGTTTGGATGTTACAGTATAGTCACAGCTGGGAGACACTGATACTATTTTTTTTCGTTCCTGTGTTCTCTAAATTGTGTTCATGTTAAAGAGCTAGAACAGACTCTGCACATACAAGCTTTGGTCTCGATTATGTAAACAAGTGACATTCGCCTAGTGGGCCAAGCTGATTGGCCAGTCGCTGGTTAGTAGGTCGGCGCTGCCAGAGAGTTGTTGTTAGCAGAGACGGACCACTTCTGTTTAAATGAGTGGGAGAAATTGGAACGCCCAACTGTCAACGGTTGTGGAAAGGAAGTCCCGCCTTCCAGGTAAAAGAGCCAATCATCTTTTTTAGATACAGACATCGCCTGTCCGTCAACTCGAAAACGCGCATGCGTATTAGCTATACAAGCCGGGAAAATTGCGTGTTTTAGTGTAATATGAGGTAAAGAAGCACAATTTATGATTCCAGTATTATAAAATTGTATTGCTGATTTGAAATATGTTCTTTGATCGTAATCTTGACCCACCGTTTTTTTTTTTTTTTATTTCTGTGTTCCCCCATTCAACTAGATAGGAGCTGCACTGTCATGACTGAAAATAGCCTCCCGAGAGCGTTCCAAAAATAGCCGACAGTGGACTGACTTGCTAGAGAAACTTTGGCTCGGCTCAGCAGAATTTGGTGGCTGCAGAAATTATGTTTCACTAATTGCTGATGGAGTCATTTCAGAATCAGAATCAGAATCAGCTTTATTGCCAAGTATGCTTACACATACAAGGAATTTGTCTTGGTGACAGGAGCTTCCAGTGTACAACAATACAAAAACAATACAAAAACAGCAGCAAGACATAGATAATAATAAAAAATAATTATATACATACGTACTACATACACACACAGACACACACATACATACATACACACATACACACATAATGCAATCTAATACAAATCTGTTATCTGTTATGTACAGTGCAAATGTTTTTTTTGTTTTTTTTTTCTTCAGAGGAATGAAATGGCAGAAGAGGTTGGATGTGTTGGATAAATATAAGAAAGACTAAACTGTGTATTGCCCCATTGAGCAATAACTATGTGCAATTTAACTGTTCATGAGATGGATAGCCTGAGGGAAAAAACTGTTCCTGTGCCTGACGGTTCTGTTGCTCAGAGCTCTGAAGTGTCGGCCAGAAGGCAATAGTTCAAAAAGGTAGTGGGCAGGGTGAGTGGGGTCCAGAGTGATTTTTCCAGCCTTTTTCCTCACTCTGGAAGTGTATAGTTCTTGAAGGGGGGGCAGGGGGCAACCAATAATCCTCTCATCAGTCCGCACTGTCCTTTTGTAGTCTTCTGATGTCTGATTTCGTAGCTGAACCAAACCAGACAGTTATTGAAGTGCAGAGGACAGACTCAATGACTGCTGAGTAAAACTGTATCAGCAGCACCTGTGGCAGGTTGAATTTCCTCAGCTGGCGAAGGAAGTACAACCTCTGCTGGGCCTTTTTCACAATGGAGTCAATGTGGGTCTCCCACTTCAGGTCCTGTGAGATGGTAGTGCCCAGGAACCTGAATGACTCTGCTGCCACAGTGCTGTTTAGAATGGTGAGGGGGGTCAGTGTTGGGGTGTTCCTCCTAAAGTCTACAATCATCTCCACCGTTTTGAGCATGTTCAGCTCAAGGTTGTTTTGACTGCACCAGACAGCCAGCTGTTCAACCTCCCTTCTGTATGCAGACTCATCGTCATCTCGGATGAGGCCGATGACAGTGGTGTCATCTGCAAACTTCAGGAGCTTGACAGAGGTGTCCTTGGCGATGCAGTCATTGGTGTAGAGGGAGAAGAGTAGTGGGGAGAGCACACATCCCTGGGGGGCACCAGTGCTGATTGTAAAGGTGATAGAAGTGAGTTTCCCCTGTCTCACAGAAAGCTGGTAATCCACTGACAGATAGACATGGGAACAGAGAGTTGGTGTAATTTAGGAATATGTGTACTTTGACATATAGGCTACCATGCTACTAAACAACTGCCCTATTGAAATACCATTGTATTGTACATGGCACTCCAAAGTACTTAAATTAATTCCACTGTATTACCATAGCACACAGAAAAAGAACACTATTACCATAGTCCCATGTCAAAAAACATAGTGCCAACGAGCTGGATATTACCATGGCAATCTGATTAATAATTATAATATTATTATTACACACTCTCTCTCACACACACACACACACACACACACACACACACACACACACACACACACACACACACACACACACACACACACACACACACATCACTCTCTCTCTTTCTGATTGCAGCGAGTCTCAGGCCTTGTTGAAGTTCAGTTTGATCCTTTCTTCGCGGTCACGGTAAGAACAGTATCAAATCTCTGACACGAACATGTCAGAATTCATATTTATATAGTGGAATTATGTTGTGTGTGTAATATTGTTTGATATAATAATACTTGAGCCCGGCTGAGATGATGAAAACAGCGGTTGCCATGAAAGACCTTAAGCCGCACTGCTAACATTAGCATCACACACACTGATGCTCTTAATTGTTATTATGATGTTTGTATCCAGCTTTAAGAAATTATGAATCCTACAACAGTCACTGTAAGTGTTTTAAATAAAGCTGTAGTTATAGAAACATTCTGAAAGAGTAATATGCCTAGATATAAAGCGTGTTTTAGCGTGCTGGATAATGAACTGGTTAAATAGATTTGTTTCTGTTTTCTCACACTTTCATTCTAAAGGCGTAATCATCATTTTAATTGTGTAATATAAGCACTATTGAAATAAATTAGTCTCAGTCATATTTTTGTTTATAATGTTTGAGTGCTTGTTAAAGTGAGCTAATACATCTAGCATGAGCCATTAGCACGAGTGATTTTTAGATTCCTGTTCTTTCATATGAATGTTTATAACTCTTGAAGTATCTTATTATTTATGTTGTTGTTGTTTTTACTGTTCCTGTAGATGCCGACTATTAAACTGCAGAGCTCTGATGGGGAGATGTTTGAAGTGGATGTTGAAATCGCCAAACAGTCCGTCACTATAAAAACCATGCTTGAAGGTAATCTCAGCTCAGATGATGTTTCATGTACAAAGTCATGTTTTAATGACCCATTCACACTGTGCTAGATGTATTAGGCTTGTTTGGACTAAATGTGTTTCTTTTATGTTCAGATTTGGGGATGGATGATGAAGGCGATGATGATCCAGTCCCTCTCCCAAATGTTAATGCAGCTATTCTGAAGAAGGTGAAACATCAACCTCTCACAACATTTACAAGTTGCATTAATGAGATTGGCATTAGACTCAACATCACATACAATGTTTTGTCATTAGCTAGTATCACATAGCCAGACTTTTCACTAACTACGTTTCCATCCAACAAAATGCAACAAAAAGGTGTAGCACATCAAAAAGTTTACGATATAGCTGATGGAAACACAAATTATCAGTAAAATTTCACAAGTGTCGACATAATATTTTTGTTTAACTCTAGCGCATAAACTCTATGTCGATACGTCAAATGTCATGAAAAACTGTTTTGGAAACACTTTTTGTCAAGAAAATTGGCATTAACGCAAAAATATAGTCACATGACAGAATTTACCCCAATTGTTTGCCTGTGTTAAACATGACGACAAGGAATACATCCTTGAAAGCCAATTTATTGTACGTGAAGCATTACTCGCACTGTTCCGATACTGCAAACACATCTTCGTCATGACACTTCCAGGAGTGCTAACACGCATATCTCGTATCATGGACCTGTCATCGACAAGTGCACGGAGAACAAATGAATGGCCACTCTTTGTGATTAATTTAATCCATCGGTTTATTTATTAAAGTTGCTTTTCCACACCATTCAAAATAATAGACGGCAGTCATGGAATTAGCCCACAATACAAAAAAACATATTTCTGTGCACAAAGATGTTTTAAATAAAAAATAGATGCACAGTTCTAGTAGAAAAGCCTCAGTGTGCTTTTTTGGAACACAAATTATTGTTTAGCTTACTTTTGAAAAAATGCCAGCAAATTCCCTCTAATAAAATTTAATAATTTACCAAACTATTAAAGCATTACATTTTTTAAATTACCAAACTAAAACATTTTTTTAAATTAGCCGTACCCTGTTCTGTAGACGAATAAAATCAGCTGAATGACATTCTCAGAATGTTCTACACTTTTTTTCAAGACTATAAACTATCAGAATTATTTGTCCAATGCCGAGTTCACTTTCAGAAAAGGAGCTTTTGAACATTTTAAAACTTTTACATATTTCAAATCTAACCCTCTTTACTTCAGATCACATTTGCTGAGCTTCTTCAGAAAATGTAAATTGTATTATGACGCTAAAATTAACGGCCAAAAAGACACAAATCTCACTAGAAATTCAACTGTCGATTGTTCTTTTGAGAGATGAAGGCTATTCCATGAACTACTGTCTTGAAAAAAGAAAACAAACGTTACCAGTGAAGAGAAGACTCTTGGATGTTGGCATTTTAGGCAGACTTTCAAAGAAAAAGACACTGATAAATAAGAAGAAATGGGTAGAATGTGCAAAAGAACTTGAAATATGAAGTGGTACATGATTAGAAATAAGTAAGCCTATTATGGATGCATGAATCAAAGTCTGAGGTGTTGAGCTGAGAAATCTGTGAGAAGAGTTCTTCAAGCTAATTTTCTTTGAGAAGTGCTGCAGAAATCATGTGATGAATAAACTGACAGCTAGAATGCACAAGGTTACATTCCTGCAAGTAGAGGATGAACAGAAAGTTATGTAAATAAAAATAGATTTACTATAATTCTTTATTAAAGCATCCTTGAAGGAAAATATTTTTTCTTTCATAAACTAAAACTTCATAGTGTGAATGCATTGCGGGCGGTTCATGGGTGTACCGTCTGAGGCTAAGAGAAGTTGCTGTATGTGTCAGTTTAATTAATTTGAATTAATTTGTACATTTTGCACTTTCATTGGCTTAAGCTCTGGCTTCCACCTCAGCTAAAATTTCTACTCTTGACACAGAGAAGAAAAAAAACATTCTACCTGGACTGAACCTTACAGTGACTTTTAATATGCCAACAGGTAATTCAGTGGTGCACCCACCATAAAGATGACCCTCCTCCCCCAGAAGACGATGAGAATAAAGAGAAAAGAACTGATGACATCCCTGTGTGGGACCAGGAGTTCCTCAAAGTAGACCAGGGCACCCTCTTCGAACTCATTCTGGTCAGTAAAACTGATGTCACTGTTTGTGCATTGACTAATGTGGTATATGTGTATCATGTATTGGTTAGAAGCTGTGATTTTACATTGTTGAGTAGAAGAGAATCAGGTTTGGAGATCTGTAAAGCAGTCCTACATATGTGGTTTAAGCTGTCCTTTAGGTAACTCAGATCTTTGCCTCATGAATGTTGAAGGCATTGGTGATGATGAATTTGTTTGGATTCAAGATTATCCAAAAGTTTTACTGACTTCAAAAAAAAAAAAAAAAAAAACATTTATAGAAGTTCTCAATGTTTAAGTATAAGACCTTTAATGTCTTCTTTAATGATGTTCCCTTCTCACTCGCACAGAAAAATGCCCTCTCGCAAGACGAGCAAAGTAGCTATGGAAGTCACGGTGGTGGTGCGTGAATCGGATTTCCGAAACGTTGTCTTCAAAGTTGCTATGGATGTTTTCACATTTAAGGCTTCTTTAAATCTGTGTGTGCTTGTAAGTTATTTTCCTGCCGAGCGGGCTTTTTCAAGTGCAGGATCATCGCCTCAGGTGCTTCAGGTCCAGTCTTTCACCGGACCATGTCGACGTGTTAATTTTGCTCTTTAAAAATGTATGCTTTATAGCAAGTAGCCTAGAAAATGACTTTTAGGCTAGGTATGCAAATTATTTTTACCCTGTTGATCAAGGAGGCTATTTTCAATGATGTGCCGACTGCTTAAACTATCTTTTATTCTGTGTGCACGTCATGTTGTTCATATGGTTTATTTAACATTTCTCACAGGCCTATTTTTTGCTGTTCTAGTAGGGCTGTTCCGGTGGCAATTTTTTACCACCGCATTGGTTAAGGGCCAATCACCGCCTGTGAATGGTGTTACACGGTTGACGGGCGGGGGAGGGAGTGCGCGCAAATTACGTGTTCATTGCACGTTAAACTTTGAAAAGTGTGTAATTGAACACAAAATAAAAATTAAGCACTTTGTAAAATATAACAAAATATTAAAAAAATTATAATAATTTGCATTGGTTTTACAATTCTGTCTGTTACTGGACTATACAGCCGAATTTATACGTCAGTAAAGTACACGTCAAAGACTAAAAATATTCCAGGTGTCAGATTCTTTTAACATCCAATATTCAGGATGACTAAATATCACTAAACAGCTGAACAACAATAAAATAGATCAGTCCGACCTTTACTGAAAGCTTTTCAATTGCAAGATGCTTTTAATTTTTTGTGAGTCATGATGTTTCCAGCTGCACTCAATACACATGCAGAACGCAGTTTAATCTCTTTAATGAAATTACACACAAAAAGGTTTGAGTTATTTGATTCCATTTGCAAAAATGGGATTGAGGATTATTTTAACAATTTTAATTCAAACATTGTTGACAAAAATATGATGAGAAATAAACAACACTGCAAGATATTACCAATGCACTGACAATTTTTTAGAAGAAAAATCTTGTTGAATAAAACCTGGTTTATTCAAATGATCCAGTCTTAGTATTGTGAGGATTTTCTTTTTCATATATACACTGGCGGCCAAAAGTTTGTAATAATGTACAGATTTTGCTCTTATGGAAAGAAATTGGTACTTTTATTCACCAAAGTGGCATTCAGTTGATCACAATGTATAGTCAGGACATTAATAACATGAAAAATTACTTTTACAATTTGAAAAGAAATGTTCAGAACTTCTTAAACTAGTTCAAAGAGTTCTCATCAAAAAATCCTCCATGTGCAGCAATGACAGCTTTGCAGATCCTTGACATTCTAGTTGTCAGTTTGTCCAGAATCTCAGGTGACATTTCACCCCACACTTCCTGTAACACTTGCCATAGATGTGGCTGTCTTGTCGGGCACTTCTCACGCACCTTACAGTCTAGCTGATCCCACAAAAGCTCAATGGGGTTAAGATCAATAACACTCTTTTCCAATTATCTGTTGTCCAATGCCTGTGTTTCTTTGCTCACTCTAACCTTTTCTTTTTGTTTTTCTGTTTCAAAAGTGGCTTTTTCTTTTAAATTCTTCCCATAAGGCCTGCACCCCTGAGTCTTCTCTTTACTGTTGTACATGAAACTGGTGTTGAGCGGGTAGAATTCAATGAAGCTGTCAGCTGAGGACATGTGAGGTGTCTATTTCTCAAACTAGAGACTCTGATGTACTTATCCTCTTGTTTAGTTGTACATCTGGCCTTCCACATCTCTTTCTGTCCTTGTTAGAGCCAGTTGTCCTTTGTCTTTGAAGACTGTAGTGTACACCTTTGTATGAAATCTTCAGTTTTTTGGCAATTTCAAGCATTGTATAGCCTTCATTCCTCAAAAAAATGATTGACTGACAAGTTTCTAGAGAAAGCTGTTTCTTTCTGGCCATTTTTGACCTAATATTGACCTTAAGACATGCCAGTCTATTGCATACTGTGGCAACTCAAAAACAAACACAAAGACAATGTTAAGCTTCATTTAATGAACCAAATAGCTTTCAGCAGTGTTTGATATAATGGCAAGTGATTTTCTAGTACCAAATGATCAATTTATCATGATTACTCAAGGATAAGGTGTTGGAGTGATGGCTGCTGGAAATGGGGCCTGTCTAGATTTGAACAAAAATGACTTTTTTCAAATAGTGATGGTGCTGTTTTCTACATCAGTAATGTCCTGAGTATACTTTGTGATCAGTTCAATGCCACTTTGGTGAATTATACCAATTTCCTTCCGAAACATAAAAATCTGTACATTATTCCAAACTTTTGGCCACTAGTGTGTGTATATATATATATATATATATATATATATATACACACACACACAGTTGAAGTCAGAAGTTTATATACACAAAGGTTGAAGTCATTAAAACTAATTTTTTTAACCACTCCACAGATTTAATATTAGCAAACTATATAGTTTTGGCAAGTCGTTTAGGACATCTACTTCATGCATGACAAGTAATTTTTCCAACAATTGTTTACAGACAGATTGTTTCACTTTTAATTGACTATATCACAATTCCAGTGGGTCAGAAATGTACATACACTAAGTTAACGGTGCCTTTAAGCAGCTTGGAAAATTCCAGAAAATGATGTCAAGCCTTTAGACAATTAGCTTCTGATAGGAGGTGTACAGAATTGGAGGTGTACCTGTGGATGTATTTTAAGGCCTACCTTCAAACTCGGTGCCCCTTTGCTTGACATCATGGGAGAATAAAAAGAAATCAAAAAGACCTCAGAAAAAAAAATTGTGGACCTCCACAAGTCTGGTTCATCCTTGGGAGCAAGCCTGAAGGTACCACGTTCATCTGTACAAACAATAGTATGCAAATAAACACCTTGGGACCACGCAGCCATCATACCGCTCAGGAAGGAGACACATTCTGTCTCGTAGAGATGAGTGTAATTTGGTGCAAAAAGTTCAAATCAATCCCAGAACAACAGCAAAGGACCTTGTGAAGATGCTAGAGGAAACGGGTAGACAAGTATTTATATCCGCAGTAAAACAAGTCCTATATCAACATAACCTGAAAGACTGCTCAGCAAAGAAGAAGCCACTGCTCCAAAACTGGCATAAAAAAGCCAGACTACAGTTTGCAAGTGCACATGGGGACAAAGATCTTACTGTTTGGAGAAATGTCCTCTGGTTTAATGAAACAAAATTATTACTGTTTGGCCATAATGACCATCGTTACATTTGGAGGAAAAAGGGTGAGGCTTGCAAGCTGAAGAACACCATCCCAACCGTGAAGCATGGGGGTGGCAGCATCATGTTGTGGAGGTGCTTTGATAGGAGGGACTGGTGCACTTCACAAAATATATGGCATCATGAGGAAGGAAAATTATGTGGATATATTGAAGCAATATCTCAAGACATCAGCCAGGAATTTAAAGCTCGGTCGCAAATGGGTCTTCCAAATGGACAATGACCCCAAGCATACCTCCAAACTTGTGGCAAAATGGCTTAAGGACAACAAAGTCAAGGTATTGGAGTGGCCATCACAAAGCCCTGACCTCATTTTGATAGAAAATTAGTGGGTAGAACTAAAAAAGCATGGGTGAGCAAGGAGGCCTACAATCCTGACTCAGTTACACCAGTTCTGTCTGGAATAATGGGCAACTTATTGTGAGAAGCTTGTGGAAGGCTACTCAAAACGTTTGCCCTAGGTTAAACAATATAAAGGCAATGCTAACAAGTACTAACAAAGTGTATGTAAACTTGTGACCCAGCTGAAATAAAGCATTCTCTCTACTATTATTCTGACATTTCATATCCTTTTCTTCCCAATTTGGAATGCCCAATTCCCAGTTCGCTCTTAAGTCCTCGTGGTGGCGTAGTGACTTGCCTCAATCCGGGTGGCGGAAGACGACTACTCAGTTGCCTCCATGTCTGAGACCGTCAATCTGCACATCTTATCACATGGCTTGTTGAGCACATTACCGTGGAGACATAGCGCACTTGGAGGTTTCACACTGTTCTCCACGGCATCCATGCACAACTCCCCACGCGCCCCACCGAGAGTGAGAACCACACATTATAGCGACCGAGAGGAGGTTACCCCATGTGACTCTACCCTCCCTAGCAACTGGGCCAATTTGGTTGCTTAGGAGACCTGGCTGGAATCAGTCAGCATGCCCTGGATTCAAACTTGCTACTCCAGGGGTGGTAGTCAGTGTCTTTACTCGCTGAGCTACACAGGCCCCGCAACATTTCACATTCTTAAAATAAAGTAGTGATCCTAACTGACCTAAGACAGGGAAGGTTTTCTATGACTAAATGTCAGGAATTGTGAAAAACTGAGTTGTTTTTGGCACCATTCTAAGTAAATTCTAGAGACTGTTGTGTGTGAAAATCCCAGGAGATCAGCAGTTACAGAAATACTCAAACCAGCCCATCTGGCACCAACAATCATCCATTCGATTATCTAATCAGCCAATCGTGTGGCAGCAGTGCAGTGCATAAAATCATGCAGATATGGGTCAGGTGCTTCTGTTAATGTTCAAATCAACCATCAGTATGGGGGGAAAAAAGTGATCTGCCTATGTAGACAGCAAGCTAGCTCACTAGGTTTTGGAAAAGAGACAGTGTGGTTAGAGTTGTGTTTAAACAGGTGACGACACTGCGATCTGAACAGAAAATGTGCCACGTTCTTGCATGATGTCGCCACAGCTATAGATTGCCTCACCGCAAGTATTGACACGAGTTGTCTTTCATGTATCAAAGAGGCAGGGAAAGAACAATGCTTCTACATGCCACACAATGGCTGCTGCTTCATTTGCAATGTTTGTAATGGCCTCATCAAGCACACTTCCATTTCCTCACTTTCATCTTTCTTTCCTTTGTTTAGGCGGCAAATTATTTGGACATCAAAGGTTTGCTAGATGTTACTTGCAAGACGGTTGCAAACATGATTAAAGGCAAAACCCCAGAAGAGATCAGAAAGACGTTCAATATCAAAAATGATTTTACAGAGGAAGAGGAAGCCCAGGTAAAGCAAATGCTCATTTCCTGTTTCTCCTCAGTTGAACTGTGCATGCTGTAATGTGCTTCGACTTACCAGAATGTTCTGTGTTGTGCGTTTGCTGCAGGTACGCAAGGAGAACCAGTGGTGTGAAGAGAAGTGAAGAATATCCTGATACACTTTAACACTACCAATTGTTCCAGAAAACAAAAATGATTGAAAAATTGCACTGTGCTTTTCATATTTGTTCAGATTCAACACAAATAAACAGTCAAATCCCTTGTGTTTTGCTAGCATGACCATTTTCATTGCTTTGTGTGGAGCAAAAGCTTTTTTTCTGTTTTTCCATCATTTACTTCACTGGAATGAGGAGCCTTCACCCTTATTCATGTAGAAAACACGCACTCCCTTTCGTGGCTGCTGTACAAATGTTTTTTTGCTGTTGTTTTTTTAACAGAACTTTATCAGCAGAGTTAAAAGTAGATTCCTTTTTCTTTTTGAGAAATGAACAAACACCGATCAGCCACAACATGACCTCTCTCATCAAAAAGGCATTTTCATCCGCAGAACTGCCGCTCACTGGATGTTTTTTGTTTTTGGCACCATTTGGTATAAATTCTAAAGACTGTTGTGTGTGAAAATCCCAGGAGATCAGCAGTTACAGAAATACTCAAATCAGCCCACCTGGCACCAACAATCATGCCACAGTTGAAATCACTGAGATCAAATTTTATACACATTCTAATGGTTGATGTGAACATTAACTGAAGCTCCTGACCCGTATCTGCATGATTTTATTCACTGCACAGCTGCCAGATTATTGGCTGATTAGATAATCGCATGGATGATTGTTGGTGCCAGATGGGCTGGTTTGAGTATTTCTGTAACTGCTGATCTCCTGGGATTTTCACACACAACAGTCTCTAGAATTTACTCTGAATGGTGCCAAAAACAAAAAACATCCAGTGAGCGGCAGTTCTGTGGACGGAAGTGCCTTGCTGATTAGAGTTCAGCAGAGTATGGCCAGACTGGTTTGAACTGACAAAGTCTACGGTAACTCAGATAACCCCTCTGTACAATTATGGTGAAAAGAACAGAATCTCAGAATGCTCATAGGCAGGTGGTTTTAATGTTGTGGCTGATTTGTGTATAGCTTGAGGGGATTTTATAAACCTAGCCTTATTTGTGCTGATGAAATTTAACCATATAGGAAATCTAAAGGTTGAAATGTTTGAAACATGTCTTGTGAACTGGAAGAACTTGTTAAAGTCCATGTGTATTCTTTCAATTTATTTACTCTGCTCATTGTATTGGACAGGGAGTCTTTCACAGTTCTGCTCGAAAATGGTTATCAATCTTTTAATTCCAAAAAATAAAACTATTATTGTGGGATTTGTCATTTTTCTGTGAGGCATTTCAATTTTCTGCATCATTAGCTTATCTTTTCTGAGTCTGTTGCAGGCTGATTGTTACAGTTGTGCCATTCTAGCATCTGGTACAAACATGTATTTCTTTCTTACCATCTTTTTGATGTGCTTACATTGTGAGAAGTAGTTTTGTTAACCAATATCAATTATACAATACTGTATGTACGTGTGTTTAAACACACAGTAAATAATCTAATATATATATACAGGTGCTGGTCATATAATTAGAATATCATCAAAAAGTTGATTTATTTCACTAATTCCATTCAAAAAGTGAAACTTGTATATTATATTCATTCATTACACACAGACTGATATATTTCAAATGTTTATTTCTTTTAATTTTGATGATTATAACTGACAACTAAGGAAAATCCCAAATTCAGTATCTCAGAAAATTAGAATATTGTGAAAAGGTTCAATATTGAAGACACCTGGTGCCACACTCTAATCAGCTAATTAACTCAAAACACCTGCAAAGGCCTTTAAATGGTCTCTCAGTCTAGTTCTGTACGCTACACAATCATGGGGAAGACTGCTGACTTGACAGTTGTCCAAAAGACGACCATTGACACGTTGCACAAGGAGGGCAAGACACAAAAGGTCATTGCAAAAGAGGCTGGCTGTTCACAGAGCTCTGTGTCCAAGCACATTAATAGAGAGGCGAAGGGAAGGAAAAGATGTGGTAGAAAAAAGTGTACAAGCAATAGGGATAACCGCACCCTGGAGAGGATTGTGAAACAAAACCCATTCAAAAATGTGGGGAGATTCACAAAGAGTGGACTGCAGCTGGAGTCAGTGCTTCAAGAACCACTACGCACAGACGTATGCAAGACATGGGTTTCAGCTGTCGCATTCCTTGTGTCAAGCCACTCTTGAACAACAGACAGCGTCTGAAGCGTCTCGCCTGGGCTAAAGACAAAAAGGACTGGACTGCTGCTGAGTGGTCCAAAGTTATGTTCTCTGATGAAAGTAAATTTTGCATTTCCTTTGGAAATCAGGGTCCCAGAGTCTGGAGGAAGAGAGGAGAGGCACACAATCCACATTGCTTGAGGTCCAGTGTAAAGTTTCCACAGTCAGTGATGGTTTGGGGTGCCATGTCATCTGCTGGTGTTGGTCCACTGTGTTTTCTGAGGTCAAAGGTCAACGCAGCCGTATACCAGGAAGTTTTAGAGCACTTCATGCTTCCTGCTGCTGACCAACTTTATGGAGATGCAGATTTCATTTTCCAACAGGACTTGGCACCTGCACACAGTGCCAAAGCAACCAGTATCTGGTTTAAGGACCATGGTATCCCTGTTCTTAATTGGCCAGCAAACTCGCCTGACCTTAACCCCATAGAAAATCTATGGGGTATTGTGAAGAGGAAGATGCGATATGCCAGACCCAACAATGCAGAAGAGCTGAAGGCCACTAGCAGAGCAACCTGGGCTCTCATAACGCCTGAGCAGTGCCACAGACTGATCGACTCCATGCCACGCCGCATTGCTGCAGTAATTCAGGCAAAAGGAGCCCCAACTAAGTATTGAGTGCTGTACATGCTCATACTTTTCATGTTCATACTTTTCAGTTGGCCAAGATTTCTAAAAATCCTTTCTTTGTATTGGTCTTAAGTAATATTCTAATTTTCTGAGATACTGAATTTGGGATTTTCCTTAGTTGTCAGTTATAATCATCAAAATTAAAAGAAATAAACATTTGAATTATATCAGTCTGTGTGTAATGAATGAATATAATATACAAGTTTCACTTTTTGAATGGAATTAGTGAAATAAATCAACTTTTTGATGATATTCTAATTATATGACCAGCACCTGTGTGTGTATATATATATAATTTGTGTCGGATTCCAAATTTAGAATTTTGTTCCCCCTGCTGGAACACAGTATTGTGTATCATGACGAATTTATATAGTGTGTGTGTGTGTGTGTGTGTAGGTGTGTCCAAAACCTCTTTAAAAAAAAAAACATTGAGAAAATAAAAATATTCATCGTACCTTTCACAATTACGAGGTTAACCTTGCTCTGATATCCTTGCAAGAAATTGTCTTGTGAACACGACTGGTTTGTTGCTCTAGTCCCCACTTGTGTTAGAAATTAGTGGATCAGCTGCTTTAAATTACTTCATGAGCATAAATCCCTTCCCTGTCTATAAGATCAAACTGTTTGGTTGAATTATCCTTTGAACAAACAAAAATGAAGACAAAAGAGCATTCAAAACAAGTGAGAGGTATAATTGTGGAGAAGCACAAATCTTGGGAAGGATACAACGGCGTTTCAAAAGCAGTGAACACCTCAGAGCTCAGTGCAGTTCATCATACAGAAGTGGAAGAAATATTGAACTAAAGCCACTCTGCCTAGGCCAAACTTAAGTCAGCAAACAAGAATGGCACTTGTCAGAGAAGCGACTGCAAAACCAACCATCACTCTGAACTACAGAAGTCAGTTGCTGCGGCTGAAAATATCCATCCATATGTCCATGGCTCAGCCATCTCAAAACTGTTGCACAAAAAGGGGCTGCACGGGAGAGCGGCTAGGAAGAAGCCTTTGATGAGCACATGCTTGCCGTAAAGACTTTGCAATACGTCACTTGGAAGATACTGCAAAGATCTGGCAGAGTGACTTATGGTCTGATGAGACTAAAGTGGAAGAAGTGTGTGTTTCAGCTGGACAATGAGCCAAAGCACGAAGGCAGAGCAACATTGGAGTGGCTTAAAATGTACAAAAAAAATTCCTGAGTCCTGAGCTCAACCTTACTGAACATCCGTGGAGAGACCTCGAAACTGCTATCCTTCACCGATCCCCAACTAACTTAGTACAGCTTGAGCAATTTTGCAAGGAGGAATATTGCTTCATCATGTTGTGCAAAGTTGATAGAGACTTATCCAAAAAGGCTGATTGCTGTAATGCAGATGTGCTCAAAAGTTTGCATACTCTTGGAGAATTGGTAATATATGTACCATTTTTAAAGAAAACATGAGTGAGCAGGCAAAACACATTTCTTTTATTTCTTATGGGATTCATATTCAACTGTAGGTTATAACAGAATGGCACAATCATAAAAAAAACATGGTAACAAAGAAAAAAATGAAATGACCCCTGTTCAAAAGTCTGCATACCCTTAGTTCTTAATACTGTGTATTGCCCCCTTTAGCATCAATCACAGCGTGCAGTCTTTTGTAATAGTTGTCTATGAGGCCCCAGATTCATACAGGTGGTATAGCTGCCCATTCATCTTGGCAAAATGCCTCCAGGTCATGCAAAGTCTTTGGTCGTCTTGCATGAACTGCATGTTTGAGATCTCCCCAGAATGGCTCGATGATATTAAGGTCAGGAGACTGTGATGGCCACTCCAGAACCTTCACCTTTTTCTGCTGTAACCACTGGAGGGTCAACTTGGCCTTGTGCTTAGGGTCATTGTCATGCTGGAAAGTCCAAGAGCGTTCCATGCGCAGCTTTCGTGCAGAAGAATGCAAATTGTCTGCCAGTATTTTCTGATAACATGCTGCATTCATCTTGCCATAAATTTTCACAAGATTCCCCAGGCCTCTCCAAACATAACACTTATGGTTGTGACCATAAAGCTCTATTTTGGTCTCGTCACTCCAAATTACAGTGTGCCAGAAGCTGTGAGGCATGTCAAGGTGTTGTCGGGCATATTGTAACTGGGCTTTTTTGCGGCATTGGCGCAGTAAAGGCTTCTTTCTGGCAACTCGACCATGCAGCTCATTTTTGTGCAAGTATCATCGTATTGTGCTCCTTGAAACAACCACACCGTCTTTTTCCAGAGCAGCCTGTATTTCTCCTGAGGTTACCTGTGGGTTTTTCTTTGTATCCCGAACAATTCTTCTGGCAGTTGTGGCTGAAATCTTTCTTGGTCTACCTGACCTTGGCTTGGTTTCAAGAGATCCCCGAATTTTCCACTTATTAATAAGTGATTGAACAGTACTGACTGGCATTTTCAAGGCTTTGGATATCTTTTTATATCTTTTTCCATCTTTATAAAGTTCCATTACCTTGTTATGTAGGTCTTTTGGCAGTTCTTTTCTGCTCCCCATGGCTCAGTATCTAGCCTGCTCAGTGCATCCATGTGAGAGCTAAAAAACTCATTGACTATTTATTCACAGACACTAATTGCAATTTACAAAGCCACAGGTGTGGGAAATTAACCTTTAATTGCTATTTAAACCTGTGTGTGTCACCTTGTGTGTCTGTAACAAGGCCAAACATTCAAGGGTATGTAAACTTTTGATCAGGGCCATTTGGGTGATTTCTGTTACCATTATGATTTAAAAAGGAGCCAAACAACTATGTGATAATAAATGGCTTCATATGATGACTATCCTTAAATAAAAGACAAGATCAGTCATATTTTCAAAATCAATGCCAAAATGTCACAGTTTCTGCCAGGGTATGCAAACTTTTGAGCACAACTGTAGCTGCAAAAGGTGGTTCAACCAAGTATTACAGTTTTTGACAAGTGCTTACACATGATTTCTGAAACTATGGCTCCTTTTCTCTAAACTCTACACTCAAAACCCCCAAAACACACACACAACATGCAAAACCTCACACATCTCTTGCAAAAGCAAACACTTCACTCAAAACTATTTTAACTCTTCTCAAAATGGTGTTTTTACATCAAAACCCTACACACAAACCATCAAATGATTAGCTCTTATACGCCAACTACACATATGTGACAAATGTAAAACAACTATCGTGTCTTTTATACGTTCAGTGGAGTGCACAGCAGTTTGTCATAGCACTCACATGCACATGTATGTGTGCAAATATATACAGGTGTAGGTAATTGGTAAATGAGTGTAATTGCTAAATTTTCCAAATGAAACACAAGAGCTGTTAGTTTTGAATAAAGTGTTTAATTAGTGTTTTGCAAAAAGTGTGTTTTATGATTGCAAACTGAATGTAAAGCAGATAATGTGCTTGCAGTTTTGCAGACTTGATCTGAAGATTAGGTGCATGAGTTAATGGTTTCACTGAGCGTGTGTAAGAGATTGTAAAAAACATTTTTTTACATATATTACCATTTAATGGTAAATATTAGGTTTTTTTTTTTGTTTTTTTTTTCTTTGGCTGCGCTGTTGCAGAGTTCAGTGATTAACAAAAAAAAAAAAAAAAAAAAAAAATCAGTTGAATTAATCTCAGGTTGTTCAAATCATTTGTGTGAAATAATAATAACTGAAGAAGTGTCCAGTGCACATGGGAACTTATTAAATATATATTTTTAGAAGCATCTCAGGCTGTGCACCTCATGAAGTTGGCTGAGAGAATGGTCAGAGTGTGCACAGCTGGAATCTAGACAAAGAGTGTCTTTCTTTGCAGAAATGTAAATATAAAATAAATAAATAAATAAAATAAAAAAAATAAAGTTGACTACATACAGTAATTCCTATACATCCATAGTTTTGATTACTTTAGTATTGGTAGAGTAATTATAAGGAACGAGTGTGACTTTTGATTGTCCTCTGATCTTCTATTCCATCTGATCACCAAACCACTTCCTAAGGAAAATATAGTAATATCAAAGTTCAGCAATGGATATGAAAGGTGTGTTCTGAGGATGTTTAGAATTGAATACTAGTTTTTAACTCACTGTACTGTAAAGTCTGTACTGTATACTATCCATTTTTAATAGTCTGTACAACACATCATGCAATGAAATTAGTTTTTCTTTTTTGCTGTCCAATCAACTAAGTCAAGAAGGAATTATTTTTATTATTATTTATTTTTTATTTTATCCCCTTTTCTCCCAATTTGGAATGCCCAATTCCCACTACTTAGTAGTTCCTCGTGGTGGCGTGGTTACTCACCTCAATCTGGGTGGTGAAAGACAAGTCTCAGTTGCCTCCGCTTCTGAGACAGTCAATCCGCACATCTTATCACGTGGCTCGTTGTGCATGACACCGCGGAGACTCACAGCATGTGGAGGCTCATGCTATTCTCCACGATCCACACACAACTTACCACACACCTCATTGAGAGCGAGAACCACTAATCACGACCACGAGGAGCTGGCTGGAGTCACTCAGCACACCCTGGATTTGAACTCGTGACTCCAGGGGTGGTAGTCAGCATCAATACTCACTGAGCTACCCAGACCCCCAAGAAGGAATTGTTAAAAAAATATGTCTGTAAGGATAGTGGTGGTTCAACCATCACACTGGAAATGGACGGTAAAGTGGTAAAGTGTGCACAGTGGGATGGAAATCGTAAAGAATGTAATGACTCCGGTTCCAATTCCTCTTAACGATTCTGGTTCCTTAAAGGTTCTATTAATGATTATTTTAGTACTTTTGAGGTAGAATTATTTGGAAATAAAAAATTTCCAAATAATTCCACAGAAGTCTGTTGCCAAATGATGAGATCGTTTCAGATTTTAACAGAACATTTGTAACAAATCAGAAATAAATGTAACACATTTCTTGTAAAAGGCGTATTTAGAATTCAATAATTGATACTAATACATCCTAATACATTAAACAGAAATTCTAAAACATTTATTCTTTTATAAAATTCCAGCGATTTAAAAAAAACAAACAAAAGATTTCATATGAATAACCAGTCCGTAACTGCACTGCCTGACTGAAGTCTCACAACATTTCATAGCACAGTTCTTATATCGAGTTGGACTTGACGAATGCCGTTCCTTGTGCATCAGTTTTGTGTGTGTTTTTGATTCACTAAGAAGAGCCAGCTCATGAGAGTAATTAGTTCAGGAACCGCACTACAATGGTAGTGATTCACTAAAAAGAACCGGCTCATTTTGATTCAGGAAACTGACCACACGAGTCAAAGCACTGGGCGTTTCATGCTGTAGATTCACAACATGACTGTGCAGTGTGCCCTGATATACACTGCACATCTAGTCAAATTTAGTAGGCCATGCTGGTATTTCAGCCATACAGAAAGTAAAGCAGTGTACGGTAGTTTGTTATTCCAAACCTACAGTAGCCTCAGACACTCAGTTGTGCTGTTCAAGAAAAGACTACAACACCCCTGAAAGAACTTTGTATACTTTAAACAGATTTTAAAAATACTTTAATAAATCTAAAGGAGTATTGTTACATCAAAAGCAAAAAGACATATGAAAAGGGCAGGAGATTGATATTTGTGAATACTGTTGATGAAACAGCTCCGTCTGCTGGAAGTTTGACTTCACAGGCTGTTTTCTGACGCAGAAATGATTGAAGCCTCAGAACAGACCTGAGTGAATACTGAATGGCTGCTAGATAACGAATAGAGCAGTTTCTGAAACAAACAAAATACATGCACATACTTCACTTTATACAGCTGTTTGGATGAATGACAGGCACAGCACCCTACATAAAATCTACACATGAAAAACAATAAAAATGGCATGTGAATGAACAAAAATGTTTTTTTTTTTTTCTTGTTTTTTTTTTTCTTTTACATAAAAACATATAAAAGTTGAGTTATTTATGGACTTTCATATCTATAAAAAACAAAGCTTTACAACACTTATTCATTTGATTGTAAAAGGGTGATTGTGAGAACTGGCACTGTTTTCAGTGATAAAAAAAAGACGTGGAATTTAATGATGAATGATCCTCATATTCCTAATGAGAACCTGGAAGTATGTAAGCTACACCTTACCAACAATCACCAACAGAATCTATTGGGTGAATCTCACAAAGAACATGTGCGGGTCATATTTTACAACAAAATCAATATATATACATATATATTACATTAAGAAAAATTCCATGAATATGTTTGCATTATGCCATTAATTGCATGTCAAACAATTATTATTATTATTATTATTATTATTATTATTATTATTATTATTTTGTAATTGCTATACACTATGGTGATTCTAATTACTGTAATATAGTGATTGTTTTAGTAAATCATCATAAATTAAAGGCAGAAATACAAGTACTACCATGATGTATAAATACAATTTAAATATTGCCAAAAAAATACAAATAAATACAAAATTCTTAGGGGTCTTTAAAATAGGCTTCATTTTCTTTATGCAAAACATACTGAAATATGACCTGCACATTTCTTCATGAAATTCCCCCTTTAGGAAATCTCTAGTGCCATTACTTTGTGAAAGGTGAGAAGAAGCCCCATCTGAGGATACTGAAGCGTGGAGAACTTTAGGAATTTATGTGGACTGTACGCAGGAAATGAGTCTTCAGATTGAAGGCTCCTGATGTGATCTGATCGGTTATTGTGACTGGTGTATCGTGTTCTCTGTTTTAACTCGGCTGAAGTCGAGTGACAGTCTGGGTGGGTGGGCGGGGCGATTGCTGCTGTGTGGGCGGGGGCTGCTGATGGGGGAGTCGGGGGAAGAGAAGGAGCAGCGTGTGGGAGAGGCGGGGTTTGGCAGGTGATAGGGGAGTCTATAGCACTTCCATCGGAAGAATGGGGGCTGGCGCAGTGTCCTCTTTGAAGGTAGCGAATGCACTTCTTTTTCCTCCTAGGAACAGTCAAGAGAGTTATCTGTGAATAAAGCGTGAATGTGAAACGTCACAAACATGAACTCTGCACTGTTCACAACAATGACACAAAAGGAAACGTGGATACTTTATGGGTGAATCTCACGAAAAAAATAGGAAGAAAAGCCTATTTATTATTTTCATGACAATTAAGCGTATTTACACCCTAAATTATCATTACCAGAATGTGTACAGAGCCGCTTTATTTTCTGAAATAGTTGGGTGTTCCTTCAAAATACCTTTATCAATATCTTCAGCAATATCTTACGGAAATTAACCATGGTTGTACTACAGTGACTATAGTTGAACTTTAGTACTTGTGGTAAAAAAAAAAACAACTGAATTTTGTAACCATATTTTAACCATGATATTCATAGTAAACAACAAGTATGGTTAACAAGAATGGTTTTCAAAAGCATAGTTTCCACCAAAAAACATGCCCTCGTGAATATGTACCATGGTTTCACGATAGTAAACCTGCAGTAACCATGCAACCATTTTTGTGGTAAGAATATGGTTTTAAAAATCATGATACATGTACTACAAATTAACTATCTTAAAACTAATCATGATTTTTATGACCATAGTTTTGGTTTTCCTGTATGATTACAACCACAAATATCATGGTTAATATATGTTTTCTGTAGTAAAACCATGGTACATTTTGTGGTTACTATGATTTTATTACAAATACCACAGTTCAACTATGGTTACTACAGTAAAACATGGTTATTTTTAAGGGATGTATAAATTCCCTACCTGTCCTCTGAGGCATTTTACTTATTTCTTTTTATTTTATTTCATTTATTTATTTATTTATTTTTGTAATTCCCATTTTTAGTGGTGATTTTAATTAGATTCTCAATTCTGAAACACACTTTTCTTTCTTTCTTTCTTTTACTTTATTGCAATAAAAAACAATAACTGTTCTATTGTAATTCTTTTTTAAATGAGCAAAAATTAAAGTCAGTACAACAAATACTACCATGATGTACAGTATAAATAGCACTTTATAATTTAAATACTATATAATTAATTATTTGCATTAAGGTGACTTAATTGTCATGAAAATAATGGTACAATAATAAAAATCATAATTGTCATAAAATAGACTTCATGAAGCAAAATATGATTTCTTATATTTTCAAAAGTTTCTTTTAGGGTGAAATATCACCCAGACATGTTTTTAACAGAATTTGTGCCGTTCACCCGTATGTCCCGATCAGTTATGATAGAATAACAACAATATGAAGTTAATGAAAGCAGGGTTGATTTGACTGTTTTTGGCAGCCATGCAGAAATACAGCAAATACTTTCTTTTCTAGAAAGTATTTGCAAAAAGTGAAAATCAAAAATGCAATATGAATTTGAATCTCATGTTTTCACTATGATTTTTTTTTCTAATATGCTTTATATATTTTCTGAGAAAATGTTGATTTTTTCTTTGTCCCTGAACTCTGTTCAGCCCTGTTATGCTGAAACATTTCCCCCTCGGTGACATTTAAAACAGAGATAAGTTCCTCTAACAATGTTTATCAGTATTTTATGAGGTGTCAAAGCACCAAAAGTGCTGGAACCCTATTGTATTTGTAATGACTTTCTTCTTCTTCAAGTCATTTTTATTCGTATAGCACTTTTCACAACACACATCGTGCCCATAGGGGACCTACAACTAAAACAACTCTGCAACCGTTCCATCTTTTTTGGTTCAAGTGCTAACATATACTTAAAATATAAACTCAACAAAAATGGCCACCAGTAGCCAATAAAATTTCAACAGCTAATAAGTTATGAATGGCCGATCATTATATAATTTGGCATCGACTTAGAGGTTGCCAAAATTAGGTTGTATACCAGATTTTGTGATAATCTGCCACAAGGTGGCCCTATAATAAGATAATTAATATTTTTGCTAATAACTTCAGTACTGTTAAATGCTCCTGCAAAAGTTTGGGTGTCCCATAATGACTAATTGACAACTGACTAATATCCTGTGAGCACAATATCCAAAATAAAACACATGGACAACAGGACGAGCCAAATTTCTTAAGCTAGGGGGCGCTATAACTTAAGAAAAAAAAATCCTAATTGTGCAACTGTGATCAAAACAGTTACAATTTGACACCAAATTGTTTTGGTCATCTTCTCGTCAATGTGCTTAGACCCCGATAGTTGCCACTTGTGGCTATATAAATATATTTTTGTGTGTAAAGATTTTACATTTTTACAGAAATGTTTTAAATGTTAAGGCACACCAAAACTGAGTTATACTACCAGAATATGATGTCATTGATTCCAATTATAAGTATATTAATAATTATGCTAAGGGGTTAATAATGATAAATGACTATTGTTAACTTTGCAAATCTGTAACCCCATATTATGGATAACCCTATGGTGGACCTCCAATGTCTATGGTGGTTACGGCCCAGGTACTTTGAGCCTGTGGTGGAAAATTATGATTTCTTGAAAGTTCAGCTTTAAACTTTTCATATGAAATAATATTAAAAAAATAAAAAAATAAAAAAATGTTTTATCCCTTTCTGATACCTATATATGGTGTGATCTTTAAATATGATCCAAGAACACCTTAATGTTGTTCCTTATTAACCTGTGGTTTAAGTGATGGTTATGTGTACCTATTTATGTGTTAAGTTCAAAAGTGTAAGTGCATGTAGGGCATATTGTCTTGAAACCGCACTGCTACCAAACCACAGTGGCACCCTAGTGCAAGTCAGGAGAGTATGGAAATGAAGACACAGCCTCTCTGATCCTCCACCGTCACGTCACACACACAAATCAAAGTAACACATACTCT
Source organism: Myxocyprinus asiaticus (assembly GCF_019703515.2). Lineage (NCBI taxonomy): Eukaryota > Metazoa > Chordata > Actinopteri > Cypriniformes > Catostomidae > Myxocyprinus > Myxocyprinus asiaticus. Next base: position 3,920,006 of record NC_059383.1, on the reverse strand, counting down.
CTCGCCCACATCAAAGTCAGAGAGGAACGACACCGCAGAATGGGTGGGCCTGGCAAACGGTGCTGCTTGAAAATGTCAGGGTTTGCGATCAAGCGCAGCTTGAGCTGACCGCAACGTGCGCGAGAGAGGCAGAGATAGACAGATGTGTGGGTGTGATTGGCATCAGTTAGCAGTGCTTTAGGTACACTTCAACTACAAGAGGGATTGCTAAAGCTCTTGAAACCACAGTCAGTTCACTTTGTTCTTCCTGCGTGTGAGTGATAGCAATGTGTTTGGGATGTTTCCATAACATGATGATGCACAAAGGTGTCCCATCTCTTACGTAACTGATGTTTAAGGAACAGTTCACCAAAAATGTAAAATTCTGTTGTTGTCTACCCGAATGTTCATGCTGCTCTTTTAATAAAAGTGAATGGGGATTGACACTGTCAAGCTCCAAAAAGGACAAAAAGGCACCATCAAGAGAACAATAAAAGTAGTCCATTTGACTCATGCGCTATGTTCCAAGCCTTCTGAAGTCATAGCTCATATGATAGTTTGGAGAACAGACCAAAATTGGAAGAAGTTGTTGTTCACAGAGAAATTGTACCCTCTGCTGTAGCTCTCCAATCTCAATTGCATATATTCAAATATGGCACATCGAGATATGCCATGCCAGCTTTGATGCCAATGATGATTACGAAACACATGAGAACCAATGAGATTTGACGTCATTGACAACTAAACTGTATCGTCATCTTGACAAGGCTTAAATTTTGGTCTGTTCCTCACAAAAAGCTATCAAATGACTTGGAATATACTGCACAAGTCTTATGGACTATTTTTCTGGGCAGGATTGCACCAGATGTGCGTAAGACCGTAAAGTTCAAACTAAGTGCTTGGTAACTACTAGTTACAGTGGCGTAACTTGGATCTTGTGGGCCCCAGTACAAAGAAACTGTCAGGGGCCTTGGTCATTTTTCCTCACCTCTCGAGCCTGCGGTAATTTTTATGTTTTTTTTGCTCGGCCGTAGCGGGCTTCCTCTCACCCCGGGCTCAAGGGTGGCTGCCTACCCTGCCCTCCCTCTAGTTATACCCCTGACTAGTTAGTTCGTAAATAAGCCAGTGCTTAATTTACACTGAAATTTTTAGTATTGCATAAATTGTAACAGTGCCTGTTTATGCTCTAACTAATTTAAGTTGTAACTTATGCATGGTGCAACGGGCCCCTGTTGCTGTTTTGTTTTTTTCTGGGCTTGGCTGCATCAGTCCCCATTCAATTTCATTGTATTGAAAAGATCAGCGTGAACTTTCTGCAACATTTCTTATTTGGGTTTGGAATGAAATGGGTGAACTGTTCCTGTAAAGGTCATCAGATCGGCAGGACTTAGATCAAGACGTCTGCAGCAAGACTTCAAAACAGTATGAACAGAGATTCTCCATTGAAAATCAAGTGAAATGTGGTAAAGGCATTTTAGAGTGCATATGTTTAAAGTGTAGTGGTTTTGTAAGCACTTGTGTTAGTGATAGATTCATGCAGAGCATGGGCGGCACGGACAGAGGAAGTACACACCTGCAGGGACCACACCAGTCCGTTTGTTGGTTGAGGCCAAAGCGAGCGCGGCATTTCTTTGGCGAGCCGAGGTCTGAGCGATAGGCAGCATGCGTGCATACAGGGAAAGAAAGAGACAGGACCGGAGATAGATGAGCAAGCCAAGAAAAGACAGCAAAAGCAGAGAGGTTAGCCATCGACAGACGAGGTGAAAAAGAAAAGCAATCAAATTCAAGACAATCAGAGGTAATAAACGATTGTATATTAGACAGTGATCGTATTTCCATGCACATCATCATCCGATTAAGGTCCAAATTATTCCAAAAAAGACTTGCTTCACAGCTATTGGAATATTCCAGTATAAATGTAATCAGAATATTCCAAATAAACTAAGACATACGCATTTTCATCCTGATGACAAGAATAATACAGTCATTTGCCTGCTCTTTCTCAGATTTCTAGAAACCAGAATATTGGCTTGATTCGGTTAAGGCAAACAGATTAAATAGTTTACATGATATTTGGAATATGACCAAATTCTGATTAATATCAGTATGTTCTTGTGCAGTCATCGAGTTCACGAGAAGTCTTACTTTTAGAAACATCCAGTTCAAAACACACCTCCATATCAACATATATACACAGAAGAGTTTTCATTGCAAATAGAACTACTTGCTGTGTTTGAAAATACATGATATGATATCATAATATGTAGTACCATGGCATTTTGTGAGGTAACGTGTTACTACATATTATGATAGTATGTATTTTCAAACACAGCAAGTAGTTCTATTTGCAATACCTCTTGGTACCTCGTGGTCCTGCCACAGTACTTTTTGTAGGGGATCTAAATGATTGAGGCTGTCAATGCCATATGACCTATATCTGCAATTGCCCTGTCAATCTGTAATGGAGGTTTATAGTTGGATTCATTCTTGTACAAGAAACAAGAATACAAGCTCTGTAGAGACAATACTAGTGATTCTGGGTATCAAATGAGTGCTGGAAATATGCCCTGAATGTATATTAAATTCAGAATTTCTTATGATCTCTTATGATTCTTTATGTTATGTCACTACTGAGTCAATAATCAATATCGTTATCTATAACAGGGGTTTTCAAACTGGGGTCAAACCCAGGGGGAAGTGAGGGGGTGCTAGGGGGTCTGTGGAACATTTCAGAGAAAGAAAAGGGTTCATAATTGAAATGTAAAAAGTAAATTATATATATATATATATATATATATATACAGGTGCATCTCAATAAATTAGAATGTCGTGGAAAAGTTCATTTATTTCAGTAATTCAACTCAAATTGTGAAACTCGTGTATTAAATAAATTCAGTGCACACAGACTGAAGTAGTTTAAGTCTTTGGTTCTTTTAATTGTGATGATTTTGGCTCACATTTAACAAAAACCCACCAATTCACTATCTCAAAAAATTAGAATACATCATAAAGACCAATAAAAAAACATTTTTAGTGAATTGTTGGCCTTCTGGAAAGTATGTTCATTTACTGTATATGTACTCAATACTTGGTAGGGGCTCCTTTTGCTTTAATTACTGCCTCAATTCGGCGTGGCATGGAGGTGATCAGTTTGTGGCACTGCTGTGGTGGTATGGAAGCCCAGGTTTCTTTGACAGTGGCCTTCAGCTCATCTGCATTTTTTGGTCTCTTGTTTCTCATCTTCCTCTTGACAATACCCCATAGATTCTCTATGGGGTTCAGGTCTGGTGAGTTTGCTGGCCAGTCAAGCACACCAACACCATGGTCATTTAACCAACTTTTGGTGCTTTTGGCAGTGTGGGCAGGTGCCAAATCCTGCTGGAAAATGAAATCAGCATCTTTAAAAAGCTGGTCAGCAGAAGGAAGCATGAAGTGCTCCAAAATGTCTTGGTAAACGGGTGCAGTGACTTTGGTTTTCAAAAAACACAATGGACCAACACCAGCAGATGACATTGCACCCCAAATCATCACAGACTGTAGAAACTTAACACTGGACTTCAAGCAACTTGGGCTATGAGCTTCTCCACCCTTCCTCCAGACTCTAGGACCTTGGTTTCCAAATGAAATACAAAACTTGCTCTCATCTGAAAAAAGGACTTTGGACCACTGGGCAACAGTCCAGTTCTTCTTCTCCTTAGCCCAGGTAAGACGCCTCTGACGTTGTCAGTGGTTCAGGAGTGGCTTAACAAGAGGAATACGACAACTGTAGCCAAATTCCTTGACATGTCTGTGTGTGGTGGCTCTTGATGCCTTGACCCCAGCCTCAGTCCATTCCTTGTGAAGTTCACCCAAATTCTCGAATCGATTTTGCTGGACAATCATAAGGCTGCGGTTCTCTCGGTTGGTTGTGCATCTTTTTCTTCCACACTTTTTCCTTCCACTCAACTTTCTGTTAACATGCTTGGATACAGCACTCTGTGAACAGCCAGCTTCTTTGGCAATGAATGTTTGTGGCTTACCCTCCTTGTGAAGGGTGTCAATGATTGTCTTCTGGACAACTGTCAGATCAGCAGTCTTCCCCATGATTGTGTAGCCTAGTGAACCAAACTGACAGACCATTTTGAAGGCTCAGGAAACCTTTGCAGGTGTTTTGAGTTGATTAGCTGAATGGCATGTCACCATATTCTAATTTTTTGAGATAGTGAATTGGTGGGTTTTTGTTAAATGTGAGCCAAAATCATCACAATTAAAAGAACCAAAGACTTAAACTACTTCAGTCTGTGTGCATTGAATTTATTTAATACACGAGTTTCACAATTTGAGTTGAATTACTGAAATAAATGAACTTTTCCACGACATTCTAATTTATTGAGATGCACCTGTATATATGTTAGTTGTTTGGCTCCTTTTTAAATCATAATGATAACAGAAATCACCCAAATAGCCCTGATCAAAAGTTTACACACCCTTGAATGTTTGGCCTTGTTACAGACACACAAGGTGACACACACAGGTTTAAAATGGCAGTTAAAGTTTAATTTCCCACACCTGTGGCTTTTTACCAAGCCAAGGTCAGGTAGACCAAGAAAGATTTCAGCCACAACTGCCAGAAGAATTGTTCGGGATACAAAGAAAATCCCACAGATAACCTCAGGAGAAATATAGGCTGCTCTGGAAAAAGATGGTGTGGTTGTTTCAAGGAGCACAATACTTGTTGACCCCTCTCCAAACATAACACTTATGGTTGTGACCATAAAGCTCTATTTTGGTCTCGTCACTCCAAATTACAGTGTGCCAGAAGCTGTGAGGCGTATCAAGGTGTTGTCGGGCATATCGTAATCAGGATTTTTTGTGGCATTGGCGCAGTAAAGGCTTCTTTCTGGCAACTTGAACATGCAGCTCATTTTTGTTCAAGTATCATCGTATTGTGCTCCTTGAAACAACCACACCGTCTTTTTCCAGAGCAGCCTGTATTTCTCCTGAGGTTACCTGTGGGTTTTTCTTTGTATCCCGAACAATTCTTCTGGCAGTTGTGGCTGAAATCTTTCTTGGTCTACCTGACCTTGGCTTGGTATCAAGAGATCCCCAAATTTTCCACTTCTTAATAAGTGATTGAACAGTACTGACTGGCATTTTCAAGGCTTTGGACATCTTTTTATATCCTTTTCCATCTTTATAAAGTTCCATTACCTTGTTACGCAGGTCTTTTTACAGTTCTTTTCTGCTCCTCATGGCTCAGTATCTAGCCTGCTCAGTGCATCCACATGAGAGCTAACAAACTCATTGACTATTTATACACAGACACTAATTGCAATTTAAAAAGACACAGGTGTGGGAAATTAACCTTTAATTGCCATTTAAACCTGTGTGTCACCTTTTGTGCAAAACACTTAGATTTGTGAACAAAAGGATGAAGATTGTTCAATGCTGCCATAGACGAGTCTAAATGTTTCTCTTCAAGTTTATATATTTAACATCACTCAGTTATTGGGTATGTACAAAACTGTAGGATAAATGTTTTTGAGATAACTAGGGATGCACCGAAATGAACATTTGTGGCCGATTTGATACCAATTTGAACAAATACCACTATTTTTCCACTTACCTTATTTTGTCAGGAGCTCACTGTTTTGCTCAGGAATTATGCTTTAAAAATTTAAAAAGTGGTAAAAAAAAAAAAAAAAAAAAAAGCAATTTTATTGTTCTAGCAATAAATAATTTCAATTGGTGGAAGAAATTGGATTGGATCTTTTGAACACATGACAGTCCAAAATTTAAGAGAGTCATAATAAAAGATAAATACAAACAACAACAAAAAAAAGATTTAAAAAAAAGAAAAATATATTTATTAATCTTTTTTTTATCTTGAATGTATATTTCATAGTTCCTTCATATATATATATATATATATATATATATATATATATATATATATATATATAAATAAACCATAGTGTTTTTCATATCAGCGGTTTCATGCTTATACGATCTTAAGCATGAAAAAGCAGATATGAATAAACGATGGTTGATATAAGCAGTTTACATCAATGGTTATGGCTGCTGGTTTTAATTTGGTTACTATTTGGCATACACATCAGTGCATCCCTACAGATATGGCACAATAACAATATAAAAGCAGATTATTTAAATTGTCTTTATAATTTCACACTTAAAATTTCACTGAATTTTTCTCTGGTCTTTACACACAAAAATATATAGTGTCCTTTATATATTTAAAGTGGGTCCCTCGCAAGGTGATTGTCACATTTGGAGGTTCTTGGCATCAAAAAGATTGAAAACCCCTGATCTAGAATAAAGTAACAAGCCGCTGGAGACCAGGGCTGTGCACCATTCAGAACTGTTCAGAATTTCAGTTCAACTCCTGAATATGGATTGAAATCGAATTGTGGTAGCAAAAAGGATTTAGAATTGCAATTCGATTTTGAATTTAAGTAAGTAGAATTAAAACTGAATGAAATTCAAAGAAATTCTTTTTTTTTATTTTTATAATACATTTGATTCGTCAATATAACATGAAACATGTTTTTTATATAATCATCTGCATAATAAATGGGGTATTTCCAGAAACATTACACTGTAAAAAAATGTTCTTAAATCAAGCAAACAATGCAGAAAACACACTGAAAGATTTACTTGATTATTGTAGTGTTTCGGCAACTCAATGTAGCTTTTTTATTACAACATACTTAGATTCTTTTTAAGTAGAACCAACAAGCGCAACAGGGATTTGGAATAACGCATTTATTTGAGTTCAAATTGGCCTAGACAAAACGTTTATGTGGTTCAGTCCCATTCAACCTCTTCCCAGCATGCACTTGGGCATGGATAATATGGTTGCATTGTTTTTCCATTTGCATAGTTTTATTAACATAGTTTCTATTTTTATAGAAATGTACATGAGATTCTCAGAATATTGAACAGTTTAATAATCCTGTAAATAAAGGAAACATTTGTCACAGGACTAAGTTGACAGAGTTTAAGAAATCTTTTTAAAGGTACTTAATTTAAATATGTCAAATTAATCTGTAACATGAACAGCTAACATGGTCATGGCAAGAGGACATTTTAAGTTAATTTCCTTAAAATTAAGTAGTTTAATTCAACTTTAAAAAGCAATGCAAATGTAATATCTTTATGTTCTACAAACACATCACTTTTCACAGTATTAATAATCATTACTAAATATAATAAAAATGTAATAATATTTACAGTGGCACATAGAGAAATATCTATTTAGTTTATTTCACTATATTAAAACATTTTCATTTTATGGCCCATGGTGGAAGAATGCTCTAATTTGCTCAATATATTAAACAATCATTGATTCTGGTACTATACAGCAAAAATAAAATCTTTTGATGGCTATGTTAATTTTAGTTTCTTTTTTAATTATTTGTTTGTTTGTTTTTGAAAGAGAAATGTTACATCTTTAAGTAAAAAAAAGACAAACAAAATTCTGCCTATTAGGAAATAAACAGGCATACATGGTCCAAAAAAACTGTGTAATTAATGGTCACAAAAATCACATCAAGATCAAATCACATCAAGTGTGACATTTATAAAATGGCTGCAACAGCAATATGATAAAAGACACCATGATTCAATAAATAGTTTCAATTATTATTAATAATTGTCAGAATAAACAATTCTTTTGCCAAGACGTTTGTTAGTCTTACTGTATCTATACTATCATTTTGATTATAGAGTATCTGTTCAGGTTAGCCTGCAAATATGGCTAAATTTCCAACAGCAGCTTGTTTCGGATGAGCAGCTTAATGTTTAAGAATAAAATGAAGAAGTCCCTCATTTCATGAGTGGTGCACCGAGTTGGGCAGAGTGGCGGCTTTTGAAAAGATGTGGTATAGACGGCTGGGCAGATTGGGTGCTAATGGCAAAAGTTGGGGCACTTATTTGGCCTTCCTAGAGGGTTGCCAAGGAGGAGCAGTGGAGAGGGACAGTTTAGATTAAATATATATATCATTAATTAATTAATATGTGGAACCTTTTTCTTTTTCTTTTTTGTTGGTAAATTTTTTATGTCATCAAGTATTTTCTTTGAACTCTCCGTTTATATGTGTCTGTTGCTATTCACTGTCTGACCACTGGGATGTATGTTGGGTGACGGGAGGGAGGGAGGGGCATATACTGATAAAAGTTGATTCCGTGTTTTCATGTGTTCAAAAGAACATTTTCATTCTGGTGTTGCCTACCAGAATGAAGACTGAATGAAGAAAGTTTGATGGGCAAATGTTTGATATGCCTGCCATTTGTACTGAATTCCAATATGTTCTGAAGTCCAATATGCTCTTTAGTGATTACGAAAGCATTTGAACTGTTAATACAGTGCATTTGTGCATTCGCATATAAAAACGTGTATGTACCTGTGCTGGAGTCTTGCTGCTTATCTCGTTTCCTTCTCTTCTTCTTGCCCTGCAGTTATGAGAGATCAGAGAGTGATGTTAACAACACTGACCACCACACACACTCTGCATACATATGAGTCAGATGCCCCACAAAAAAAACATTTTCATCACAATGATATCAAGGGGAATAATCATGTTTTTTTGTAACTATTGTACAGCCGAAAATAATCATGATGCTTGACTATGTAAACACCAATAATATTAATATTAATAATAATAATATATTTGATTTAATACACGCTCCTCAATGTTTGTGGTGGCATGCCTGATCTTTGCTGACGTTTTTGGTTTCTTCCACCCCCTGCTTTCCCAAATACAGGCTGTGTAAGTGTTTGTGTGTGTGTGAGAGAGTAGTGTGCGTATAGAGACATCCGCACAGTGTTGCAGTTAATATCTTTGCGTGGGTTGTGCCGTGTTTCCTGTTTGCATGTAGGTGATGATTCTAAATGTAGCTGATATTTCTGTTCACATGCTATTGCTGTCATTCTCTATAAAAGCAAAATGAGAGAATTATTTTCACACTTAAGCCACACCAATTTGTATAATATCACTTGCACTTCAACAGTGAAGTATTTGAACTACTTCTGTTGTTGTAAATAAACACATACTTTATTATTACACGGCTTTCTGGAATACTTTATTCTGATTGGTCAATGGCGGTATTTTGTTGTCAAATAAGTGCTAAATTGTATAGCTGACCATTGTCCCAGGCAACGGTCATAGGTCTGCTAGTTTCAAGTCTCTTGGATCACACACTCCCTTTCTCTCTTAATAAAATAATTTTTTCTCAAATCAATACTTTATGTCCGTTTATTTATTAATCTGGTAAGTAGCCGTGTAATAAGCGAGATAATGTACAATCAAATGGTCATTTTGCAAAAATACAAGACAAGATCCTATTGCAATAATGACCATCTGACTACATTATCCCATACATAAATTTGATTGCATTAGATAACAAAATATCAAAGCAAGTGCCATCTGCAAACAAATGCTGCTAGAATTTTTCTCAGAACTAACTTTTTCTGAGCCATCAACTGGTGTCAAGGAGGTGATTTCAGTTCCCCTCAAGTTCGCACGGGTGTCCTAGCAGAGTAACCACAGGTGAAGTTCAATTAACGTTTGACAACCACAAAGTGTCACAATACATTTTGTCTTTTTATTTTGAGCACTATATTCATTGTTTTATCATTCTAAATACTTTTGTGAAATGGTTTGCTTGAAAAGTGTGATTGTGCAATAAAAATAAAAAACACTTGATTTGATATTTTGTTATGTACAGTAATTGACTGTGGAGGCGGGGGTGTGATCGAGCACCGATTTGTGGAGAATGAGGTCCGGGAAAGCTGAGTGGCTAAGGATTTACACCTGTGCTAACACCTGTTTGTATTCCCAGTGAGCTGTGACACGGAAATATAAGGGGAGGAGACAGCAGCAGACGAGCTTCAAGCTGTGGGTGTGTGTGCTTAAGGAAGTGTTCTTCTGAAAAGTGAGACTTCTGTTAAATAAAGACAGTATTATTGAAACGAAGCACGTCGTCTCCCGTTTCCTCATTCCCTGGAACTAAGGGATTTGTTACAGTGGTGCTGAAACCCGGGAACGAGGAAGATCACGGTCATGGAGTCCTTGCCACTGGCCAAAATAGTCAAAACCCTTGCTGGCATCCACCAGATGAAAAATCAGGCCCTCCTGGAGCTGCAGTCGGAACAGGAACAATGGTTCCAGGCCCTGATGCAAGCCCAGGCGGAGGACCGACAGGTGATCTGGAGCTTGCTGCCACAGGGGGGTACTCCAGCAGCAACCCCAAACACGCCTGCTGTGCCTCAGATCACGCTGACGAAAATGGGACCACAGGACGACCCCGAAGCCTTCATAGAACTTTTCGAGCATGCCGCGGAGGGGAAGGGGTGGTCCCGTGCGCAGTGGGCAGTCCGTCTGTTGCCGCTATTGTTGGGGGAGGCTCAGCCTGTGGCAAACAGCTACCTGTCGCGAGTCTGCTGGAGTACGCGGACCTGAAATGAACCATCCTGCAATGGGTTGGCTGTAAACCCGAACAGCACCGTCAGCGCTTCCTGGCGCTGACATACGGTGAGTTTGGCCACCCGTTTGCCTTTGCCCAACAGCACTGTGATGCCTGTCGGAGGTGGTTGCTGGCTGAGGACCGTCAACCTGGTGGTGCTGGAGCAGTTCGTCGACCAGCTGCTGAAGGAAATGGCGGAGTGGGTCTAGTGCCACCGTCCGGTGTCACTGGAAGAGGCCATCCAGCTGGCAGAGGATCACTTGGCGTATCTGGGAGACGGCGAATCCTTTTCTCTCTCTCTCTTCCCCTTCCCCATCCCATACTGTTCCTGTCCCTACCCCCTGGCGATGGGGGGGTCATTTTCCTGAAGCCAGCTCCCCGGACCCAGGGGGTTTCTATTGCTCCGAACCCCTATGTTTCTGTTCCCCCTCTTCGCCAGGTTGGTAAATTCAGGGCTGCAGGTGTGGAGGTAAAGTCTGGGACGTTGTGCTGACACTGCGGTGAACCGGGACACATTCAGGATCAATGCCCAAATAGAGGCTGTGGTTAGTCCCCGCCTCACCCATCCACTGATTTTGGGTACGAATTGACCAGCATTTCAGACATTATTAAGGGGAATGTGTGCAGATGGGTCATGCTATAGATAATCTGGTGTGGGATTTGTCTTGCCTGGGCCGTCGACTTCAGCTCCACATCAGGGAAACCCAGAGGGAAGTGAGGGCTCCGCTGGAGTAGACAAGAGACGAGTCTCTCAGGCACGCCTTTCCAGTTTCAATTTTCAATTTTTAAAGATAGGTTGTATCGAGTGATGCTGGACACTCAATCAAAAGCAGATACAACCCAGTTGTTAATACCGAAAAGCCATTATAATCTGATGGTGGGACATTTAGGGCAAGATAAGACACTGAACAGTCTCATGGCCTGTTTTTATTGGCCAGGCATTCATGGGGATGTACGCAGGTGGTGTGCTGCATGTTGTGAATGTCAGTTGGTGAATCCACCGGCACACCAAAAGCGCCATTGTGCCCTCTTCCATTGATCGAGGTCCCCTTTGAAAGAACTGGCATGGACCTCGTCAGGCCATTAGAACGTACGGCATGGGGGCATCGCTTTGTATTAGTCTTGGTGGATTATGTAATGCGATACCCTGAAGCAGTGCTCCTGTGCAACATTTCAGCATGCAGTGTTGCAGAGGGACTCTTTAAAATGATCTCCCGAGTTGGTATCCCGAAAGGGATCCTAACTGATCAGGGCACCTCGTTTATGTCACATTCACTACGCAAACTTTATGAACTAGTGGGGATTAAGTTGATCCATACCAGTGTTTACCATCTTCAGATGGATGGCCTGGTCGAGCAATTTAATCAGACCCTTAAAAATATGGTTCGGAAGTTCGTACACCAAGACGCGTGAAAGGATAAGTGGCTAGAACCCCTGTTATTTGCTGTACGAGTGGTCCCATAAGCCTCCACAGGGTTTTCACCCTTTTAATTACTTTACGGCCACAAGCCTCGGGGCATCCTAGATGTTCTGATGGAAAATTGGGAGGAGGGATCTTCAGAGAGTAAGAAAAAAATTCAATACATTCTGGACCTGAGAATAAAATTCCACATACTGGGGCAACCAACACAGGAGGATTTTCTCCAGGCCCAGGAACGGCAGTCCTGGCTGTATAATGGGCACTCAGCTACGGGAATACTCATAGGGATATAAGGTCCTCCTGTTATTACCCACATCAAGCTCTAAATTGTTAGCCAAGTGGCAAGGGCCTTCTGAAGTCACACAGCGAGTTGGGGAAGTTGACTATGAGGTAAAACAAACAGATAGAGGCCACCTGAATCTCCTAAAACTGTGGAGAGAGGTGGTACCCGTGGCTTTGGGACGGTCGTCACAGAGAGGGCGGAGTTAGGTCAGGAGGTGGAATAAAAAACCGCCCATCAAACCACCCCAGTTCCCTGTGGTGAATACCTCTCACCGTCCCAAGTCAATGAGGTTGCCAGGTTGCAAAAAGAGTTTTCCGACGTGTTTTCACCTCTACCCGGTCATATGAACCTCATAGAACACCACAATGAGACGACTCCAGGAGTGGTGGTACATTCCCACCCCTATCGGTTACTGGAACACAAGAAAGAAGTGGTCCGGGAGGAACTCACGGCCATACTCGATATGGGTGTGATCGAAGAGTCCCACAGTGACTGGGCCAGCCTGGTGGTTTTGGTACCGAAGTTTGTGTGGACTATATAAAATTTAATGCGGTGTCTAAATTCGACGCATACCCAATGCCTCGCATTGACGAACTGCTCATTCGGTTAGATGCGGCTCGCTTTTATTTGACACTGGATTTAACAAAGGGATATTGGAAGATCCCCTTGACTCCCATGTCCCGAGAAAAAAACGCCTTTTCCACTCCGTTTGGCTTACACCAATTCGTTACCCTTCCGTTTGGTTTGTTTGGGGCCCCGGCGACAAAATTCTCCACCCACAAGCTGCATATGCTGCTGCCTACCTGGATGATATTATTATTTATAGCAATGATTGGCAGTGGTATATCCAGCATCTGAGGTCCGTCCTGAGATCGCTGAGACGGGCTAGACTCACAGCGAATCCGAGGAAGTGTGTAATTGGACGGGTGGAATTATGGTATCTGGATTTCCACTTGGGGCATGGACAAGTGTGTCCCCAAATTGATAAAACCACAGCTTGTCTGAGACCCAAGACCAAAAAGGAGGTGAGAGAGTTCCTGGGGCTGGCTGGCTATTATCGTAGGTTTGTAGCTAAATATTCTAATGTCACCAGCCTGCTGACTGATCTCACTAAAATGGGAACACCAGACCCGGGGTCCAGTGGATGGAGCCGTGCCAACAGGCCTTTACATAAGTGAAAGCTGCACTCTGTGGCAGACCACTCTTGCAATCCCCCGACTTCTCTCTCCCTTTTTTGGGACGCGTCGGACATTGGGTTGGGGGCTGTATTATCCCAAGTAGTGGAGGGGGAGGAGCGCCCCATGCTGTACATTAGTCGGAAGCTCTCTGTGCAAGAGATGAAGTACAGCACGATAGAGAAAGAGTGTCTGGCTACCAAATGGACAGTCCTCACCCTCCGGTACTACCTGCTTGGGAGGGCTTTCACCCTCTGTTCGGATCACAACCCGCTCCAAACGCGCAGATCACTCGTTGGTATCTGGCACTTCAGCCCTTTAAATTCGAGGTGGTCCACAGGCCGGGGACGCAGATGGCTTTGGCCGATTTTCTCTCTCAGAATTGGGGGGGGGGGGGGGTCGATAGCAGGCCGGACGGTTCCCCGGCCTGATCTGGGCGGTGAGGGTGTGATTGAGCGCCGATTTGTGGAGAATGAGGTCCGGGAAAGCTGAGTGGTTAAGGATTTACACCTGTGCTAACATCTGTTTGTATACCCAGTGAGCTATGACATGGAGATATAAGGGGAAGAGACGGCAGCAGACGAGAGAGAGAGCCGAGCTTCAAGCTGTGGGTGTGGTGTGCTTTAAGAAGTGTTCTTGTGAAAAGCGAGACTTTTGTTAAATAAAAACTATATTATTGAAATGAAGCACACCGTCACTTCTCCTCATTCCCTGGAACTAAAGGATTTGTTACAATGACATTTTAAAGTGTGACTTAAGTGTCTACTTTTTGGGGTCTCTGTATTCCTAATAGTGTCAAAGATTCCCCATGATGTGTAATGCTAAATTCAATAAGTAATAAGAGAAAATAAATCTTGAGGAGTCCTTATTTATCAAAGTATCATTCTCATCCCTGAACACATCTACTTATTTTAAATCTGTATCAATCAAAAGATAGATGTGACATTGCAATGAATGATTACAGTCAAATATAACCCATTTCTACAGCAATGATTAATTACCCCTTTTATTAGAAGTTTCATTAGCATAACTACACATAGTCACAACATTAATTTTGATTTCTCCGTAACGAGCTGAACTGAACACAAACATGAGCTAATGCTCAGGTACGATACCATTCAAAATTTTGGACACACTCTTTATTTATTTATCCTATTTTGCACATGTTAGAGCAATGCTTTTGAAATAAATTTTTTGTTTTGAAAATAAATTTATGCATAGGATCAATTTAAATTTGTCAACAAAACTCATATCCAGCATTTAAGCATAAACCAAAACCAAAAAAAAAATTGAGATCATGAAAAACAAATTCAGTCAAGCTTGTCCAAACGTTTTACTGGTGTAAGTGTAAGCATACAGCTCATTTTCCTCACTCGCCAGCAAAGAATCATAGAATGAGAGGTGAGACAGTACTGAGATGGTAACGAGAAGCACTCACGTAGTTGTCGCGGGCAGACCAGCTGGGGTAAAGCTGCATGTGAAGCTGCCGCTCTTTCCGCGCCAGTTCATAGTACTTAGCCTGTTCCTCACGTGTCAGAGCATGCCACTGTTACACATCACACACACACATCAAAAACCAGCTCATCTCAACCACAACAGGCCATAAAAACGGTATGGAAAATTTGCCAAAACAAAAAAACAAAAGAAAACCAAAACACAAAAAGAAAAGAATAAAAAAATAAAAAAAATAAAAAAAATGAAGTTTCTTGATTATCAACCATTATGTCCTTTGGCATACACTGTATTGTCCTACTGTATTGTCCAAAACAGAGCGATTTATATTTTGTATTTACATTATTCAATTTTTGTTAAATGTTTAATGATGGTTTTCGAAAGAATGGAATCAACCAAATACTATACAAGATGTTGATTCCTTTGATCATAATAATAAAAAAAAAGAAAAAAAAAGAAAAAAACACCAATCTTAGTAAAACATTTATTGAAAAATAAACTACTCTTTCAAACAAAAAGGGCAGGCGTACATATACTAATCGGTTAAATGAATCACGCTCTGAACCACTTGCAGCAGGATCGTGGCACAACACAGATAAGAAATGAAGTGTAAAATGAAATATTCAAGTGGTCTTGACTGACCCGTCGTCCCAGGATCTGGTTTATGGCGGCGCTCTCCTTCAGTGTACACTCAGCAATCACTTTAGCTCTCATCTCCTTCATATAGAGCATGAAGGCATTCAGAGGTTTCTTGATCACAGGCTTTTTGGGCTCTTTCTCTCTCTTCGCTTCTGGATGAGGTTTACTGATGAAAAAAATCTGTTTACTACATAATATAAATAACAACTGTTTGAAGATCATTTAAATAAAACGTACAAAAGAACTCATAATCATGTTTCAGAGTTCCTAATTCCGAGTACAGAGCTATACAATTAATGTGGAATCACTTTACATGATTTGGTCTTGGTAAAATCTGATGACAAATGTTTGAGTTAATATGGAGATTTCTCTGGCTTTTTGTTTCTTGGCAAATCTGAGAACAGTTTGAGACATTGTTGATCTCAGAAGAAAAATCTGTGAAGCAGGAGACTTAAGAATTTGCTCACCATTTAATCTCATTGCTGTCTAGGAGAAACAACTGATATGTTACGGCTATCACATTTGTGTTTTTTTCTCTCCTAGGGGAAGAACTTACGAATAAATGCTCCTGTCAAACTGGTCATGCTCCTGTTTGCCAGAAGGGGGCACTATAGCCGGGTGTGGGATGCCCGTAGGGTGCATGCCAGACTGAAGCATCAGAGAATGAGAGAACCTACACACACACAAGAACATCACAGTTATCTGACCCCAAATGACATTCTCTTGATATGATGGTATTAAACAGGGAACTCATACCAACTCATACAAGTTACATATTGTATGTTAGCTGCTGTATCCAAATTAATTATGGTTTGAGAGATGTGATCAAACCAGCTGTACATTTTTAAAAATATTTACAGTAATAATAAAAATGAAATAATTATGCTCTGGGCATCAGTTTGAGTTCCCCTTTAATACCAGTAAGCCTGTTACTGTGTCATGTGACCAGCAGGTGGCGTTCTGTCTGCACTGCTGAAGCACTGCACGCACATTGTACTGCGACTCAGGAGCTGAAAACACTTCACAACTCAACATGTTAAATAAACAAGTCCTGCATCACAGGAAACAAGCATATTTAAGCAGCATTACCCAGTAAACCATTCGAACATTATGTTCAACTGCAGCATCATTTTAAAAATACCCTTTTTGTTTGTTTTTTTAAATAAAGCACTACAGGTGATTTTAACTACAGGCACTTTAATCTGCCAGGGGTTATATTCTATAAAATTAAAGAAAAAATCTTTTATGAAGGTCTTGAAAGAACTTTTTATGTTGTTGTCATTTTATTTTTATTTTTTTACCTTGCCTTCATTTATTGTTTTATACTAAATCTATTGTATCTATTGATTTTATTGTTTTACCCTTTTCCTAGACTCTGACTTGTATCATAAAATCTGAAAATCCATCATAAAAATATGAATTAAAACATAAAAACTCTGATAATCTTAACAATAACAGTGAAAGATAATAAACTAATTGTTACACCATATACAACTCTCTCCCTCAGATGTGCCGTCATTTCCTCAAATGCATTTATGTATAGATTTGACTGTTTTAGCCTTGTCCCAGACCCGGACCTTTAATACTAAACTATGAAAAATACTTTTAATAATGATAATAAATCATTTTAAAATACAAATTATTACGTTTAAAACTACGACATTTTTCAAAAATGACCATTTCCCCACAATTGTGGTGTCATTTCCATCACACCAAACTATTTTGCTCCTAATAAAAAATTTTCAGCAGTTAGTGTACTTGTTAATGAAGTCAACAAAAGTGTCAGTAAAGAGCATGCTTTATTTCCAATCAAGCCGTAATTTTGCCAAATTATGCAAAACGTGTTAATGTTATTTAATTGTGTGTATTTAGGATCCATAATTGTACTGAATAAACTGAAATTAGCCTTGGCAAGATAAAGGAGTCAGACATTTTATATGAAAAATGTTAAAAATGTAATTTCCATCAGCGTCATTTCCAGCACAGAATTCTATTCAACACAATACAGAATTTGAGATGTGCCGGAAATGACATTGTGCTGGGAACAAATGACAAAAATGACATAAATCTCCTGTGATGCATGTACATACACTGTTGGACATTGTTAGCAGACAAATAAAGAAAAAAACATAAAGCAGTGAGACTGTGAAAAAAGTTTTAACCAAACTTTGCCTTCTAGAAGTCGACAGTGCTAAAAGTGCCCAAAGTTGAAGAAACTCCCATTTATTGTGTGTCACTCCCAATTAAGTTGCATTTTGTCCAAAGAAGTATAAAAAATATATAATTTGTGTGTTTTCGGTATATCTAAAATGCTAGCTATGCAATCAGACTAAACAAAAGTCTGCCAATTGATTCCAAAAAATAAATATTAAGAGTAAGATGTTGTTTCATCCTCTGTTAATTCCACCACAGAATCAATGATAATTTGAGATTGAAGAGGAACTTAAACTCACAATGTTCTCCTGTGAGATATCCACTGTTGGATGAGGTTAGTACTCAAATTAAACTAGTGAAAATGCTGTAAGTGTGTTTAAAGGGAGTTCATTTTCTAGAAGATTTCAGATCATGAAGTTGACTTCTGAGGGTTAAAAGCTACAGCAATCACAGGCAGAAGACAGAGCCAGAGGTGACCACACTGAAAGCATTGAGCTTGAACATGGAAAAACACATCAAAAATCATTATATTTGAAGCTGCTCTACATCTAAACATGTCTCTCTATCTGGACTCTATAAATGTGTTTGACAGTCTGACAGACATTAATAAGCAGCAATGAAGCAGCAGCTTCGAATTCCCTCGTCTTCAGTGGCTGCACGCAAAAACAAACATCCATTGCAACTATATTGTAATCCGATTTAGGAACTAATAACTTTTATGAGTTGCTTCTCTTAAAGAGCCTTTCAAAAAGACTCAAAAACTCACAAGTTATTTGTTTAAATCAGTCTAATGCAGTGTTTCCTGCAATGCCAATGTACAGTGCCACAGCACAGAGTTTTGAGCTCGCAATGGGAGTGTTTGTATGTTTTTTAAGTTGCTCATTTGTAAAACGATTACAATTCTGTAACAAATGGCAGTATCATATGTTTCAGTGTCTATGCAAACATAAGCAAATGTACCTGCACTAGAACCAAACTTTATGAAAGAAAACCAAGGAATACTCATGAGATCATGTTGCTTAGGACTAGTGAAAGACTGATATATTGGCCAGGCCGATAATCATCTGATAACGAAAACTTACCAACAGCGATGTCAATGGAAAGTGCATATTTGCAATTTTTTTTGTATCAGCACACCCATGTGCATCTTATTAACTCTCATTAAATTATATTAAATATATATTGCATGCTATTGTCCATCGGCCATCACCATGACATGCTACTGCTCTCTAGATATAGGCATCGTCCATTTAAAAACCCATGTTGATCGACCACTAGTTTGGACCAATAACGGGGATAATAAAGTAGGAAACACTGCCAGTAGGTTTCCAGGAAGAGCAGAACTGTGACACAAATATGGCCAAAGTGTTGCGGTGAGCGGGAAGCATAAGCAAAGGTGACGCTGTGATACTGTACCTGGGGTAAGAAGAGCTGCTCTGTAGACTGGAGGAGAAGGACTGTCTGAAGCCACAGGAGGGCAGAGGGTACACAGGCTGATTGGGCCTGAGGGTCATGAAGGGTGAGAATGGATGGAGGGGGAGACAGTTAACGGTTGGCTATGACTGAGCGTCTGATCGCTCTACGGATCTCAGACATCCTCACCAGACTAAAGCCTCCAGGGGTTTTGAATGAATGACCCAACAGGTCAAGAAAGGATGGCGAAAACTCGTGAAATCTCATAGAAAGTGGCTAAGGTGTTCTGAGTGGTTGTTAGCACATTGGTTGCTAGATGAATGCTTACTGGCTCAAGTCAAGAGTCCACCCCTAAGTCTCTATGATACTGTCTCTAAAAAGTCTCGTATCCAACACTTGAAAACGTTATAGCACAAACAGTGTGGGACAAGTTACACATCAAAATTTAATAAGTAGGGTTCAAATCAGAAACCTGACTATAGCAACAGTAATAGTGATGCTTGACTTAGCAAACACCATTAAAGACTTGAATACACATTGCTGGGAGGTTTTCATCACAGATTCATCACACTGTAGATACAGCGACACATCAGACCTGATGATCAGAGATGATCATCTGAGTGTGTCTAAAATAAGGCAGAGCCATGCAGAACGTCTTAGGGATGTCACCAGCAAACATGCAAGTTAAAGTATTTTATGACCAAAATGAGTGATGCGATCAAAAGCGACTGAATGAAACAGCATATGAGAGGGATGTGGAGGGGAAAATCTACAGTTCTCCAAGTTCAACAGAAGAAACAACTAAAGTAAATGAGAGCAAGGGATGTCTATGAGATACAACTAAAACAATTATTAAAATGAAAGCACAAAGGAGAAATATCGACAAGTTTATTTCAGTATTGTGCTCATTTATTCGAAAGTATGTTGTATCCAAAGTAAAACCACATTTGATTCATTATTAATACGGATACTAATTTTAATCATGTCTAATATCACTTGCACTTCACCAGCAAAGTACTTGAAATACTTAATTTGTTTTTAATAAACACTGGTATCCTCTGTAATTACATGGCACACTGGAATACTTGATTGGAATTTGTCAATTAGCACACTACTGTTAAAATGTATTTAACTGTCTACTGTTAATCTGTATAATTGTCCATTGTCCCAGGCTCTTATATTATTGGGAGTATATTAGTGTATATGTTGAAGTTGTGTTTGGTTGTGTATGCGGTGGGTACAAGCTCAAGTGTGTGAACAATGACAGCAGTCCTTCACTCAGAGCAATGCTTTCAATTTAACCTGCAAGGCTTTTCCAATTGATTCTTTACTTGACTGCAACACATTGAGCAGGGCTCCAGACTGCGATCAAAGGGTTGCATTTTGAGACCCTTTCTCATACCCAACGAAAAACAACAGCGCATCGGACAGAGTACGGCGACTTTGTATTCGCACCAGTGTAACCTCTTTCAAAGTTGACATACTCTGTCCGATGCGCTGTCGTTTTTCGTTAGGTATGAGAAATATCAAATGGATAACGCTCCAAACATGGAACAAAACAGCGCCACGTGCTACCCGGATCAACTGTCAGCATGGCTCATGGGACAGAGCAGTGTGAGCGCAGAGCAGGTGTGTTTTCTCGTGGACCCAAATAGGTATAACTGCAGGCTGGAGGGGGCCTGAGTAGCTCAGCAAGTAAAGACGCTGACTACCACACCTGGTGTCGCAAGTTCGAATCCAGGGCATGCTGAGTGACTCCAGTCAAGCTTCCTAAGCAACCAATTGGCCCGGTTGCTAGGGTGGGTAGAGTCACGTTGGGCTAACCTCCTTGTGGTCACTATAATGTGGTTCTCACTCTCAGTGGGGCACGTGGTGAGTTGTGCGTGGAGAATAACTTGGGCCTCCACACATGCTACGTCTCCGCTTTAACCCGCTAAACAAGCCACGTGATAAGATGCGCGAATTGACGGTCTCAGACACAGAGGCAACTGAGATTCGTCTTCCGCCACCCGGATTGAGGCAGGTCACTACGCCACCACGAGGACTTGGAGCGCATTGGGAATTGGGCATTCCAAATTGGGGAGAAAATAAAAAAATAAATAACTGCAGGCTGGAGATCTCCAAATGGGGCGGAATCTCCAAAAGAGGGTCAGGTTACCCAAGAAGGGTGTGTGGTTACACCAAAAGGGGGCAACACCTCCACACACGGTTAGGAAATGGGTTAGGTTAGGGACTTTACTTTTGCTGGCAGTTTTGAGCTCCGGCCCCTTTTTGGAGCTCTGCCTGCATCTATATCCTTCTCCGCAGACAGGTCTCAAGCTCTCAACCACATGGTGAAGATCATCATAAACTGTGCTGCGAGAAGCGCAGGTGGGTCACACTGAATTATTTGTTGAAAACCTCTAAGAAAACCCCAAATGTGTCTGTAATTAAACTAGTTTAATATCATATAAAACATCGCCACCATTCTAAACTGCACTGACGAGGAAAACAGGACAAAAAACTGCACCATGAACAGACATAAATTGTAAGGCTTTTTAATCCACACATCACAACCCTTACAAACATTTACCATGAATTTATTATAGTAACACTAACTGTATCAACTGGCCTATGGGCAGGAATTAGGTATATTCATACTAATATAATGGATACATACTAATAGATACCATGGAAGTACTATATGGTAAATGTTCATAAAGGTAAAGTAGAATAAAGGTCTTAAAAGCATGGACCTTTGTGAATTATGGACCAAGCTATCATTTATGGTAAATCCGTTCTAATGCGCTCTAAATTGAAGGAACAAGTAACTGGCTTTGTCTGTCTTTAGATGACTGCATTTTAATCAGTATGAGCCTGATGAAAGGAATCTGTTAAGGGGTCCTAACACATTCCCACTGTTAGAATTTTAATGTAGCCCACTATGACTTAGGTGTTAACATTTTACATATTATTGTTGTTAATATCAGTAAATTAACATCTGCATCCCAACTCAAAACCAATGCTTTACTGTTGAGTGTGCATTTCAGTGGGACAAAATATGCACTATTATTGGTAATTGTACTTACTTCTAATATCACAAATATTATTAGTTTTGTCCTTATATTGTTTTCCATTTTATAGCCCCCAGACACCCCCCTCTCTAATGTTAATCTGGAGCCCTGTTGATGTTTAGTTTTTATTCACCAGTGAAACAAGACATGGCATTTTTCACTGTAAATGGACTCTTTGTCACTGCCCTAGTTTCTGACACAAATGTTTCCAGGTGACATTTTGGGCAAAAAATCTGGAGGAGGTCTGAATATTAACAACTGAAAATGAACAATAAGTAGAGCTGAGTCATTAGTTTGGTTTGAAAATGGAGAAAGTTGCCAGAAATGTTACTACTTTTATAACTCTTACAACTTTAACTACTACGATAATAAAATAAAATAAAAGAATAGGAGAATGAGACAAGGATAAAAGAACAGATTATTTGAACTCAGAATGAAATGTGTCCCACCGCAGAACAAATGTCAAATTAATCAAACTCAAATAACGTCAAAGTGAATTCCTCTTCAGTAAATTCAGATACATGAAACAGTTAACTGTTTGACTGTGAATATTTGGCACTTTACCATCCATGAAACACTAAAGGATGTGTGCCCCATGTGTTTGCTTTGATTTCGATATTTGTGCCTCTGATCTAGTCATTATCTAGCCAGAATAAAGACATCACTATTTAAAGGGGCTCAAAAAGTATTTGCAAACCTGTAACACTTAAATCTCTGAATGTCACTGCATTAGATTTAAAGTATCAAAACAAGTGCCATCTTTTTAGCATTGTGACAATATTTTCATGACTATTGTAATGCAAAACAATCTCATTCTCATTTATGTAACACAAAACATTTAATGATATATTATTTGAATTGTGAAGTAATAATTACACATCATGGTGAGTTGTAATTTCTTTAATTTATACTTATTTAAATAAAAATAATCATTGTTATACAGTATTTTCTTTACTGCAATGCATTATTCCCAACAGTGAATCTAATCAGTAACCATTCAGAACACTGAAAAAATGGAACAATTATTTTTATATATTTTGTAGGGTGAATGTGAAACAATCGAGTATGTTCAACAACATGGGCAAGGGGATTTGGGCAGGGTATTTATAGCTCCCAGCATGCTTTGCATGGGACTTCATGCAGAGAGTAAAAATATTGAAATTTTGCGGTTTTTTACGCATTTTTGAGCAAGATAAGAAAAGGGGGAGACTTCAGAACTGATTCCATTATGATAAGTTACCATTGTGGTGAAGAGTGGAGCTTTTGCCTCGCTTGAGGATGGGTACACAAACAACTAGAGGTTGACCGATAGTTGATTTTGCTGATATCGATAACTAAGGTGGTGGGAAAGGCTGATAACAGATTAATCGGTGGAAAATTAAAAAAATTGAATAAAAAATTATTATTCTTTCCTTACTATGACACAGACAAAGAGGCCTAAACCAATAAATTTCCAGATGCAGTTTATTTTTCAAACAAAATCCCCAAAATAACCAGAAAAAAAAATTAAGATTTGGTGCATAACATGGGACTTTTATGTATAAACAAGCCCGAAGCACACCGGGGGCTCTTATTTTGAAATGACGAAATTATAAAAAAATTAAAAAAAACATTCGGTAACTACTGTCACAGATTTTTGCCGATAACGATAGTTAAAAAAAAAAAAAATGTAAAACCGATATCACTCTACATCTACACACAACATGCTATATATGTTGCTTTACTTGAGCAATAACTACTTCACATTTAGCATTTATGCTATTGCTAGCTAAAAAAAAAATAGCTAACTAGCATAACAGTACGATGTAAATCAGTAATATGACACAAAAATATTATGTAAAACTGAAGAAATGAATCAACTCCCTAACATCACTTTGTGAGTACTTAATTGGTCAAAATAACTTTAATCTATTATGTACAAATTATGTTTTCTGACAAAGAATTATTGAGCTAAACCAAGATTGGAAATAAATCAATGATGTAACTTTATTGATTCATGTGGAACTAGTGTACATGATTAAACCATGTAAATTCAAAGAATTTTTCTTCAGTGAAGAATGGCAATAAAAAAAAAAAATTTAAAAAAAAAATCAAGGTAAAACTTTGACGTTGATCAGCTGTTTGACTGTGAATTACAGAAACAAGAATTTGGGGAGAAAATGTGCTTTATTCATTATAAAAATAATAATCTTAATAGTCCCAAAAATAGGACTCGTTTTTTTATAAGCAAAACATAATTTCTTATTTCTCTCTTTTGATTTTGGGGTGAAACATGACCCAGAAACATTCTTGACAGGTTTCATGAGATTCACCCTTTTTTCTTTTGATTTTGGGGTTGAATGTAACTTTGACATGGTTTTGTGAGATTCACCCAACCATACCTGTAATTCATCACATTAACTGACAACATCCTGACACGATGACCAAAAGGGTAACAATACTTTCAATAGTACTCATTTTGAACAGTATATGAAAAAGAACAAGGTTGTGCGAATGATGAAGTTGGCCAATGGAGTGGTGTGTAGTTAAATCTTACCAGTTCATGGAGGGGGTGATCTGGCCTTGAGGCAGCGAATAGAAACTGGAGATGTCTTGAGACTGATGTCTGTGAACACCTGTAAGACACAGAGAGAGGAGGACGGTCACATGACTCAGGCCATCATTAACATGCTGGGAACCTGCCATTACTCCGGCCTCATCGCAAAGGTCAAACGCCTCTAAACCCAGATAAACAGCCAGAGAGAAAGAGGCGGAGTGGCTGTTCCTGCAATTATTGTACAGGATGTAACCAAATATGCAAGGTTTTGGGGAACCAAAGGTAAAAGTTTAAGAATTTGCTATTAAAAAGTCCATACTGATTGACCACCATTCTGATAATTGAGTGGGGAACGTGTCACCCTCAATGTCTATGGTGGTTATGGTCATGATTCTGTGCCATTTTTCTTTACAAGTTGTTTAAATATTTCCACAATGTTCTCAGTTTCACTTGTATTGAGTAATCTCTTCACATCACACTACATTTCACGTTAAATTTGCTGGTGTGGTCCAAAGTTCAATGCCTGCAAGCTGTTTGGATGCTGGAACCATGAAACAGCCCCAAACCCTGATACTTCCACCATGTTTCACATCTGGAATGGGAACATTTCTCAAGAATGCTGATACAGATTATGTTCAATTAATTCATTCTCTCTGGATTATTCATGTGTTCTTTGGCAAACTTCAGACGGGCTGTGGTGACGCATGCTCAGGTATACACTCATGTACCCCAGGTAATTTTCAGCATTTTCACTGTCGTTAGCACAAGTTTCTTCCTGCAATATTGTTGTTTTTGGAGTGATTTTAGTTATTAAATATGGAGTATTCATACCAAAGCTTTCAGAAAGAGCACTTTCATGAGCAGTCCACAGAAACCTCATGACAAGAGCATGAATGACTTCACTAGACAAGCTAGCAGCATATTTTCATTATTATACATTATATGTCTTAATATATTAAATAAAATATTCAGGGTTCCCACACTTTGACCAATTAATTTTCATTATATTTCCATGACTTTTCCATTATTTTTCCAGTCGTTTGGATTACTGGATAGGTATATTTTAAAAAATTATTTTTAGCCAATGAAAAATATAAGAGCATAACTAGAAAAAAATATATAAAAATTAACTATATACACTGGTGGCCAAAAGTTTGGAATAATGTACAGATTTTGCTGTTTTGGAAGGAAATTGGTACTTTTATTCACCAAAGTGGTATTCAACTGATCACAAAGTATAGTCAGGACATTACTGATGTAGAAAACAGCACCATCACTATTTGAAAAAAGTCATTTTTGTCATCATTTGGTACTAGAAAATCACTTGCCATTATATCAAACACAGTTAAAAGCTATTTGGTTCATTAAATGGAGCTTAACGTTGTCTTTGTGTTTGTTTTTGAGTTGCCACAGTATGCAATAGACTGGCATGTCTTAAGGTCAATATTAGGTCAAACATGGCAAAAAAAGAAAAAGATGTGGAAGGCCAGATGTACAACTAAACAAGAGGATAAGTACATCAGAGTCTCTAGTTTGAGAAATAGATGCCTCACATGTCCTCAGCTGACAGCTTCATTGAATTCTACCCGCTCAACACCAGTTTCATGTACAACAGTAAAGAGAAGACTCAGGGGTGCAGGTCTTATGGGAAGAACTGCAAAGAAACAGTCACTTTTGAAACAGAAAAATAAAAAGAAAAGGTTACAGTGGGCAAAGAAACACAGACATTGGACAACAGATAATTGGAAAAGAGTGTTATGGATCTTAACCCTGCTGGATTTTCTCCGCATAACAGTGGAAACAACTTAAAATACTCCGTCATTTTGGGCATACAGATAAGTGTAAGACATCATTAGAAACTATAAAGGGTCTACTTTTATTTGTGTATACTCACAATAACAACAAAACCTTGTGCTTTTGTAAAATAAAGAAAATAAACAGGGTTCGCTTTCAGCTGTCTCTGTCTCCGCGAGCATCTTTCTGAAACACGTCACAAAAATGAACTGATACTCTGCGAATACTTATCACACAAACATGAAACATATGTCTAAAGAAAGCTTAAAATGTCTACTTTTAAATAAAACAATTCAAATTTAAAACAAATATTCTCCTGCAATGTAATCTGTATGAAACAAAGCGATGTACAGTTTCTCCTGGCTCAGCTCATTATCTCTGATGAGATCACACCCACCAGCAGAGCGCGCTATTCATACGGTAATGTGCTGAGGCGATCAATGCAAATGGTAAACGCACCAACAACAATGCCTTAAAAAACATCAAGTTCATCATCAGATTCATTCACTTTTCTGCACGTTTGGAAGATGGCATGCTACACACGTGAGGAAGCTCTACAGATGTTCCTGGATAGTGACGAAGAGTTCACATATTCCTCAGAAGAAGAGCGGGAATCCGACGAGGAACTTTGCATTTTGAAGAGCGTCTTGATCCAGCCGAGGATACAGTTCCGGATGAGTAAGTCTTTACTTACATTAGTTGACATGCTATTTTATATAAACGTGGACATATTTTACTAGTTGGACTATTTCCAGACTTGCCGCCTTTTCATTTAAATGTTGTTTCGGCTAAAGCAGGTATTTAAATTGTATGCTGTATGATATAAATATGATATGTAATATGATATAAAATAATATGAATGTTTAGATTATATTTTAACTAGTGTTTATGCTGCCTCATTATCATCAACGAAGCTTGTGCTTGCAAATATCTGTTCAGGTGTAAATGTGTAAAATGTGCTGTAAATATGCCCATATTAGAAAATCAGCATATTAGAATGATTTCTGAAGGATCATGTGACACTGAAGACTGCAGTAATGATGCTGAAAATTCAGCTTTGATCACAGGAATAAATTGCATTTTACAATATATTCAAATAGAAAACAGTTATTTTAAATTGTAAAAATATTTCACAATATCACTGTTTCTGCTGTATTTTGGATCAAATAAATGCAGCTTTGGTGAGCAGAAGAGACTTCTTTTAAAAACATAAAAAAATCGTACTGATCTAAAACTTTTAAATGGTAGTGTAGGTCTAAAGTAAAGTCTTTATGTAAAGAAAATGTATAGTCAGATTACTTCTTTTAACTTAAACTTGATTTTGTGAATAAGCTTCAAACATTCATTCTCTCTCAGGGGATGGGTCTTTGTCTCCTCAGGTGTGAATCACATCAATATTCATGATCATCCACGCCTCCTCGCATATGGCCTTTCTAACACTAAAAGTGTCTTACAAAAGTTAAAGTACTATATTGTTTTGTATGAATGAGTGATCAGGATGGTTTTCACATCATTTTTGTAGCAAAAACTCTAGGCTACAAGACCCAGTTCTCAAAAGTCTTGTGAACAAATGTTTAGTATGTGTTATATGGCCTTATTTCAGTGACTTAAAATTTTTGTTTTTTCAAAAACCAAGCATAAACGTTATTTTCACAAAAATACAAACATGTACATACATGTTGCTCACATATTATTGTAGCCCAGTTTGTGCTGAATACAGTGTTATCAGACTTTAGACATTAATATGTTTTTAAGCAACTGAAAAAAGCACAAATGTCAAGGCATGTCAAAACTTCTCCAGGGCCCAAAACACCCTCAGACCCCAGAGGGTTAACCCCATTGAGCTTTTGTGGGATCAGCTAGACTGTAAGGTGCGTGAGAAGTGCCCGATAAGACAGCCACATCTATGACAAGTGTTACAGGAAGTGTGGGGTGAAATGTCACCTGAGTATCTGGAGAAACTGACAGCTAGAATGCCAAGGATCTGCAAAACTGTCATTGCTGCATATGGAGGATTTTTTGATGAGAACTCTTTGAAGTAGTTTAAGAAGTTCTGAATTTTTTTTTCAAATTGTAATAGTCATTTTTCATGTTATTAATGTCCTGACTATACATTGTGATCAACTGAATGCCACTTTGGTGATTAAAAGTACCAATTTCTGTCCATAAGAACAAAATCTATACATTATTTCAAACTTTTGGCCGCCAAAAGTTGTTTATATATATATATATATATATATATATATAAAACAACACAAAAAAAAAAGTGATCATGAATTATAAATAATTTCACTTCTTTGGTTTAAGTTTGCAAATTTGATCCATGTCTCTCTTTTCTATGCACTTCAAACATGGAAAAACTGGCAATTTATTAAGACATTTTCCAGGTGTTTCTTATTTCTATTTATTTTTTATTTTTTGACCAATTTACATTTAACCAATTTTTTAATTTTAATTAATTAATTTTGCTTATTTTATTGTTTATCTTGCTATTCTTTTGTAATATCCATTTACTAACAAAAGCCAGCCCCTTAATGAGATCATCCTCCAGGAAGTGACATGATTTTTGGTTGAAAAGCAACAGCAATAGCAATAGTAGTTCAATCCTTTTGATGAATTCTGACATGTTTTGTGGTATTTGGTGGTTTGTGTCTCTATAAAACATTTCAGCCTATTTGATAAAATTACAAAAATCAGCATGATAATATTACAATTTTAAAAGATGGTCAACAAAACATCAAAATGAACTTCAAAGTGACTCTCTCATGTAAGCTTATGGCTAACTTTAAAGATATTTATTTCCATCCTGTTCATTTCTTGCCTTTGTGTTAATAATCATGTTATAATTAATAAAGTTGAAGTGCCTGAGTTTGACCAGAGCATATTTCTGAAATTCTAGTATAACCTGTAACAGGAATACTTACTTTATTACCATACAATACAAGGATACTTACTTTTACAAGGTCTACAAAGTACTGCATAAAAAGAATAAACTTTATTTTTATTAGTATTATTATTATTATTATTATTATATCAGACATCCAGTGAATAAGTATAACAATGCAGCACAAGAATTAGTCCAAACGAGAATGTTTTTCAAAGTTACAAGATGATATTCACTGGAACATCAGACTGAACAAAAGCTTTTCCAAACAAAAATCCATGGCTTGTATCCTGACACAGGGATTCTGTTTGGAGATGTTCAAAAACCTCTTTGAGGAGGGTAAAAAACCCTCAATCTTATGTTGTGGAGAATGTAGTTTGAAGGTTGCCATGGTGACTTGTGATGGTACATGTGACAGATGAAACAAAAAACCCCAATAAAAACAGTCTCTGTGATATTCCAAAGGAAGTCATTTGTCAGCAGTGAGTACCCCACAGTTAAGAGAGACCTGAAGCAACCTGTGTTTGTGCAGAAGAATGCCACTTGATGACTATAATTTGCATTTGCTCTGGGCCAGTTTGTGAACAAACCCTCAATAAATCTGCACTGGAATGTGACTGAGTCAAACTGCTGGAGATATATCTACTCCCCCATCACAGAACTGCTCTACCACTGTGCTACTGTATATAATATAATATAATATAATTAATATTGTGTCTGGATCTCCATATTGCCTTGGATTGTTGTACTTCTTCAGTTTATTTTTTATTTTTATTATATATAATTCCCATCATTCTTAATGATGACTTTCATTACTGTGATAAAGATATGTTTTACTGTATTATTAAAATATTTTTGCCCCCCAATAATTTACGTCATTTAAAACGAAGGCAGTACAAAAAAATACTAACATGATGTATAAATACTTATATTATCTGTACATTACAGTAGGGAATGATTAATAAATAAATGTATTTTTTTAATTTGCATTATAGTAATGAGTGTTGGGGGACAATGCTTAAATGTCACACAAAAAAAAATATTACAATGCAAAAACTTTTAATGGTCCTAAAATAAATGTATATTTATTATTATTATTATTATTATTATATTTTGTTTTGAAATACGACCTGCACGTGTTCTTGACAGGTTTTGTGAGATTCACCCTAATACTAGGGATGGGACGATATGGTAATCTCATGATTAGGTTTGATATACGTTAAGAGGTTCATGATTCGATATAATCTCGATTCGATATAATAACATTTAAATAAAAATATTACAGAAATAATGTTTGAGCAAAATGTTCATTATAATTTCTCATCAAAATAAAGTTCTTTAATACACTATATAAATGCTCAAAGTTGAAATAAATCAGCCTGGCTACATTCAGGTGCAGAACAAGCAATAGAACTGAACAAAACCTGTCCTGGAAAATGTGAAAGTGTATATTTATTATTAAGAACAGTTTAAGTAAAACATTTTAGCTTACATTCATTTGTATAAGAAACTCTAAAGAGGTTACTGTCACTTTAAGAGTTTCACCATACATCTCACAGTCTTCCGGTTCAGCGAACATCAATGTAAATCTCTTGGTTTCTTTAGCACATCCATGCTGCGTGAGATTAAAATTAATATTTTGTTTTACTTTATCTGACTGTGAAGAACAGAAAGGATATTAAGACACATTATTCAATGAAAGTGGAGTCACCTCATCTTTGATGGACACACATTACACGGAGGAAATTATCCGCTTTAATCTCCAGCACTTTTCATCAAAACAAGGCAATTTTCCAGGTATTCCAGTACTTAAATGTCTAAAAGCTAAATTCAAGCACTTTAAGGACCTTGTGCGAACCCTGTAAACAAAATTTGCTATATTGTCCCATCCCTACCTAATACTAATGCCATGTTTAGAAGACTGAAGGTTTAAAATAAAAAATAAAAAAAATGCAAAAATAACCACAGCTTATCATGTGTAGCTATCATGTGTTTAAAATGCAAGTGAAAAGTCATATTATGCTCAAATCATTCACTATTAAAAAATTCATATCACTCATATCACATTAAACCTGGATGGAAATAGTCATTTTTAAAATAGTCATTCTTGATGGAAAAGCACTTGTTAAATGGCAAATGAGTAGCCTTTAAAGTAGTCTTTCAATATAAGACATGTTCCACTGTGTGTTTGCCAAACCCCATAAAAGTGAAAGCGCTCTGATGTTTGAGATGACTGGACCTCAAACTCACAGAAAACATTATCCAGATATCAAACATAGTACAGTAAAACACAAACCTTCACATACAGTAAGTGTCACAGGCTCAAACTCTCAATGTTTTTCATTCCGCCATGTACTTCACCTTGATGTACAGTCTGTACAGTAATGACACATTTCATTCCCATGTCAACATCATCATGTGAGTGTGTTGGGTCATGGTGGTTGAGTATGGTACAGCTCACTGATTTACTCTCTCTCTCTTTCTCTCTCTCTCTCTCTCTCTCTCTCTCTCTCTCTCTCTCTCTCTCTCTCACACACACACACACACACACACACACACACACACACACACACACACCAGAGTTGAGCAGAGGACAGGTGTGTGATACGGAAGTCTCTAGGCCCGATCACGGTGTTGCTCTAATCACATATGTGAGTGCCTTCACTAAGTAGGGCAGGGCGATATATCAAATATTAATATTATATTTGAAGTGATTTTGCTTGTGCAGTGAGACTGTCCCTCCCCCAATACCAATTGACTAGCAAGTAACAAATAATATCCTGCATTCCAGCGTTTTAAAAATAGCGTTTTAGCATGATCTGAGCTAAAGAAGCAGAATTAATGATACCAATGTTGTCAGATTTTACTGCTGATTTGAAATATGTTCTTTGATCATAATCTCAACAAACCATTTTGGAGCAAAATAGATGTGAACTTTGATTGATACACAAAACATTCTTCTTAATATCCTCTTGTATGTTGCATGTTCATACATTTCGTTCAGTGAAAATACTTCAAAGTTTGATTTCTTTTTCAGCCATCTTGGTTCGGAAGAGTTTTTCCCATGGGGACTTCTTAAAAGTTTTCATATAAGACTTCTAAGCCATGAACCAATCCAACCAGCTCCAAAGTGAATCACAACATTAGCAAAATGTAGCAAAAATGTATTTGAAAATCAGACAAAAAGACAAAAGGTACAAGACTGTACTTATCGCCTTTCATAGGGGAATGAACTGCAATCCCATGAAGCGTTGTGAATGACGTAATCAAATTAAAAACGACTGAAAAATATAAAATTACTGACAAAGTTGTCCATTACGAGTACAGAAAAAATATATTTACTGTGTACTGTAAAATATTCATTTATATATACAAATATATCAGTAGTTTGAGTCACGGGAGTGGGCAATCGCTGCAGAGCTCTTTTGCTGCAGTTAGTCAGCTGCTATTCTCTGATTGGTGAATATATATCTTTAGGATCATGGGTATCATAGTTCTTAAACAAAATAATAACAAAAAAAATGTATGTGAACTAACGGGGACTGATGGCTTCAACAGAAGCATATACAATCAATAGACAACCTTGGAGCTCATGGTCGTAAAGTTTTAAAAGTTATCATTAACAAGTAATTCCCATATGGAAAACAAATATGGGATTTTTACTTCCACAACCAGCCTGTTGAGCTCTATTGGTTATTTTTTTTTTTTTTTTAAGTGATGAGCCCTTTGATATGATCTGCCCAAAATTTCTGATTCAATAGAAACTGCGCTAGTCCAGCGAATTCATGATCATTCCTTGTCTTGCAACTCATACGTACGAGAGTACTAATACAGAGATCAATTAATAGTGTCTCTGATTTAAACTTCAGTAGCAAAAATGGTAACATTGGTAGGTTTAATTCATTTTTGTGAATTGGTTAAAAACAACTGAACTGAATTCAACAATTTATTCGCTTCATCACTCAAAAATGTTGATGGAAATCCCTGTGTAGCATTTTTTTTAATTAAAAACATTTTTTATGTATTAAAATGATGTAGCAAAAATGTATGTAAACTAAACATTGGCTCATCCAATCCAATGTTTTTTTAACAGTATTTAAGGTACCATACCTGAATGAGCTGAAAAAGTGATTAATGGAAAACAAACCATGTTTGCGGTTGAGTATGTTTTTGCAGGGAGGCGTTGAGGAGTTCAGGGTTCTATATGAGAGATGTTGGAACAGAGGTGTAGAGACTGTGATCATACCTGGTTTATGGCTGACTTCTGTGGGAATGTGTGTAGGGCCTGGGTTGAAGTGATCGTACGGCAGCAGCGGCGTTAATGGATGCATCCCCTGCTGGACCACCGACACTTTGTTGGACTGCAAGACACACACAATAAGATGAGCATCAATTGAAATTCGATGCTTGAAAAGGGTGGCGTGTGTGCACGTCAGATGTCGAATACATTTGCTGAAGGAATCAATGAGAGGAGGAGGACCCATTTGATCGATAGGCCTTTGATGATCAAGGCCAACAGCACAAGAGCTTGTTTGCTTTCATGTTTCTGTTTACAAATGGCCTTCAATAACTTATGTGAGATCCAGTTTTCTAATGCTAACAGTGTGTTGTTTGTCATGATATGCCATGATGGTTGCATACTTGGAAGCGGTCGCATTTCTTGGCCAAACTTCTGACTGTCAAGCCTTTCATATGGGCTTCTTTTCATCTGTGTTTGAGAGTCTACACATGTGTGAGAGAAACAGTGCGTGCGTTTACTGAATGATTTGACAGAGATTAATCTCCATGCGTCCACCCGTATCACACACAGATCAAGTGTTGGGGAATAACTAACAAACAATTGGTGATGTTGTGCGAGCAGCCTCAGAGACACGGGTTCTGGTCCCACTTTGGTCGCGTTCGTAAAAACAATGGTGAACACGATTCAGAGGTTGCATTTTCGTTCTAAAATGAAATTTTTATTCCACTGACGGTTAGGTTTAGGCAGGGCTCTACAGTGCGACCATTTCTGTGAAAATTACTATGTGCGACTGAAAAAAATATTTAGGTGCACCGGTGCGAGAAAAAAACGATTCTCCGATTAATCGATTCTGAGAACGCGGCAGCAGTAGTGCTTATGCGTGTGCCAGAGACAGATGTTAGAAACACGTGCATACCCTAAAGCCAAGTGCATCCTACAAAACTGAACGCAGACTAGATGTATCAATCACACACCATTAGTCTCCAAATGAAACTCCCAAAATTAATTCACAAACTCGCGCACATGGCAACGGGAGAGTTAATTTCGTGATTACATGTCAACAAAGAACATGAAATACGAGCTTGCACACGTTTTGCACTAATTTGCACAACAAGTGAAAAAAACCCACCTGAAAATAATAATGAGACAGCGGTTCGGGAGATATGGGTGATGTTTTTATTTTCCAATAATGTTTTGTCTGCTGCTTCCCAATGTCTTTCACTCCTCTTGCGCTCGAAAGAGTGTGCACACCTTACGGCTCGTTAGATAAATGTTAAGCAGGTGAGACTTCTACTCGCAAACAGATGGAACAGCGCATACAAGATGCTTTATTAATTTCTAAAATAATAATCCCGCTATTTGTGCCACTTTATCACCTGTGGTGAGGAAAGGAGAACCTGACATCTGCACTCACAGAAGCAGATATCTCGTGTAATCAACGTGGAGCACCAATCTGTAGTTAGAGATAAAACAAAAAATAAAAAAGGACTCGGATAGATTTATTCTAATTAAAAATGTAATACTATTAAATAAAAATTATTAACAATGCTTTAAATATATAAAAGTTATTTAAAATAATCAGTTGAATTTTTTAATTTAATAGTATTGTGTTTTGAAAACCAATATTTATTTTCTTTCATTTATTTTCTTGCGTAAAGAGGTCAGTGTTCATCACTTTGTATGATGACAATATAGCCATACAAAGGCTGTAAATACACTGTAAACCAACAAAACAGTCCCTTGATTTGAGTGTGGATTTTGTAGTTACTGCAATTTTCTCAAAACCTGATTATAGTTGAGCGAGACCTGTCTGTCACAGGGCAACTTACAGTCTTAGAACCCCAGTTTTGGTCAAAATGTGAAGTTACTGTGTTTGCCTTTCCACGGCAGAATAATCAATAAGAAAATCGAATCATGAGGTACCTAAAAATTCCCGACCCTAGACTGAAGCTCATGAAGTGTTGTTACAACTCCCAAATGCATCTACACTGCGCAATAGATACGTTTCACACTGCGATTGGCTGTTTTTTATCCCTTCAGTCAACCGAGCAAGTGCGAAAAACTTGTGCGAGACGTTTTAGTTTTAGCTTGAATGAAATGAGAAACATCAAATTTTACGTTAAAAGTTAAAGTCTGGCCAACTGAAATATGCAGCATCTGATTGTTGTTAATTGTGTGACAGCAGCATTCATTGTGTTCAGCAGTGCAGATGTCAATTTAGAGTTCTTAAATACATTTAAGAGGACCACACTTCAAAGACTGAATATTGTGTTTTTGTATATTTATTTTCATAAGGTGAAACAGGTTAACATGAGCACTACTGTATGTGTGTGTGTCTTGTTCACCGTGCTATGGACTGTGTTTGTGCGAATATCAGCGTGGACTGCTTGTGAACCAGTCATAATACGATTCAAGCTTTGCAAAGGAACTGTTATTGAAGAATGGGGCAGTTAAAAACACTTGGACTTGACTGCAAAATCGTGAGTAACAGTTTAATTCATGAATATTTTGAATGTCATGACTAATTGATAGTTATGGTGCTGATGTGCTTGAGGTTACATTTTAATTTATTTGGATGCAATGTGTTGGATGTGCGTTGTGTGTAAACCCTGAAGTTTAGTTTTAGAATGTTGTGGAGAGCTTGTTTATTCTCTTCCAACTGAGTTTCAAATATGACTGTATTGGAGGTGCTGCACGATGTTAGCCAAT
Organism: Myxocyprinus asiaticus; assembly: GCF_019703515.2. Classification (NCBI taxonomy): domain Eukaryota; kingdom Metazoa; phylum Chordata; class Actinopteri; order Cypriniformes; family Catostomidae; genus Myxocyprinus; species Myxocyprinus asiaticus. The sequence continues at coordinate 3,883,811 of NC_059383.1, read as the reverse complement.
CAGAACAGTGGGCATTTACATTGAAGTCTTAAAGGAGCCGCTGAGGCCAAAACCGAACGTTTCAGTCAGAGGGCCAAAGACAGGGTGGAGAATTATAATTTATTACTAAACTATGACAGTTTTGGTGCAAAAAACTTTACTGACATTATCAGTGGACCTCAGGGAATATAATAAGAATATAAAAAAATAGCATTTTATGACTCTTTAAGGCTGATTCAGTGTTTCACTGTCCAACCGTGAAACATTTCAAAATGTTTCTGTGACGAGGAGGAGGGCGTGCCCGGGCCGTGAGGATGCACACCTGGCGTTGAGTTGCCTAATCAGCGGGAGGGAGATAAGGGAAGAGCCGGGGATATTAAGTTTTCAGTTCAGCGTTTGTGTTAATTAAAGTCTTGTTGTTTGTTACTCCGGTTGCCGCATCCAACTAAATACTTATCAGATCTTTAAAACTTCTGATTGCAGAATTAAATAGTATATGCATGTTATACTAAATTCAAAAATATTTTCTTTTTTAAATAGCTGGTTAGATACTTTTTTTGTAACTTGTAATGTAGCTAACTACTTTTTAAAAGAGTAGTTTGACTGTAGTTTAGCTACTTTAAGTTATGAATTTGAAAGTAGCTTCCCCAAAACTGCCCAGTTCGCATTACACCCACATCACACCCAGATCAGACCCAGATGATACCCATCACACACAAATTACACTCAAATGACACCTACATTGCACCCAGATCACACCAGAATTACAGCAACATACTGTAACACCTGAATCACTCCCAAATCGCATCCAGATCACACAAACATTCTCCATTGAAGGATATACACTGAGGAGAATCCTGAAATAAAACATCGTATTTATTAATACTGTAATACACAGCTCCACAGAGTTCTGTTTCTCTCTGTCACATATTTGTGTGTGCACTCGTCACTGATATCTTAATGTTCTGAAAAAATCAGTGTTTGGAGTTTAATGTCTGAATGTAGATCAGATCAGATATACTTGCTGAGAGATAATCATCAGGTTGTTATTGTTATGTAACTTCTTACTACGATATGATTGTCAGATGACAATTAGAAAGCACGTAACCTAAAGCCTTATTCAAGGACTGAGATTTAGGGATCAGGACTGAAATCATAATAAGGAGTGCAACAGAGCACCTATAATTCAATGCCTATAATATCTGTTTAAAATCGAACAAAATCTATTTGCATATGGTTGTTTCCTTTTATCCCACATTTGTTTGAACAAGAATGCAGGCGTCAACAAAAGACATGATAGTGTTTGAGGAAGCAGTCCTCTCATACGGGACCAGGGCGGGACTCGGCGACCCGTTGCCTCTTACGGTCATAAACACTTTACTGTCTAATGTATTCTTTGCTTTTAACCATGTAAGTGCTTTTTTGAAGCGGTAATTAGATGTCCTTTTGGAAACGGAGTGCGCTTTGAGTGTTATGTCTTTAATCTCCCGTTGTAGTACTGATGTGTGCACTACGCATTTGAATGGAGAGCAATCATTTTACACGCTTTATGTTGCCATTGATGTGGTCAAGATCACTGAATAAGAAGAACCTTTTGTTGATAGTGATAATCCTCAGAGGAAGTATGTTTATTAGTGCTGTTTGCTAAGGCAAGCATCACTTATATTAACAGTAAGGGATTCGAACGACCCCTAACTTTAAATATTAAACTTTATGCGTAACGTTTGCACTAAAGGCATGAATGATACCGCAAATCATGTGGCTTGTGAAAGAAAAGTATCATACTACTTTTATACACTAACAGCAAGCAACTACTTAGCAACCACCCAGAATTCCCTAGCAACCACACAGAACACCTTTCCAACCAATTAGCAACACCTTGGCAACCACTCAACACCCAAGAATCGTGGCAGCAAATTTTGTATGGCAAGTACCATTAACATGTGCATTACTGTTTTTCTTCCAAAGAATCCAGAAATTCATACAAAAAAGTTTATTTCCTGTACAGGAACTAAACTGACACCATTGGAGGATGCTGCTCTGATTAACATCTCCCACAGTTTGCATGAAGAGCTCATGAGATGCTTCAGTATTCATAGTATTCAGTATTCATTCTCCAGAAATCAGTCAGATTGCAGGTGATCACATTTATCCACTTTTCACCCCGACATCAAAAGACAAAAATTAGAAAGGATTTGTTGCTTAAAGAAAATCAAGCCTATTTTTAGGACCACTGGGATTTTTATTTTCATGAAAAATAAACACTGCTTATAAGCAATGCAAATAACCCCACCTCAAATGTGTACACAGAAGTGTTAAAAAGTCGTCAATTTGATCTTGTTACGGTTGATGTTCAAACCTTGTTTGCTCAAGTAATTGTCAGTTGTAATAAATGATATCCCCATTGAAATACGAAACGTAATAAAACAAGATTTCATTAATGGTATATTTAGCCCATGTAAATAGCAATATTCAATAACTGTATCAAAGGGTGCTTTCACACTGGCAGTTTAGTTCGAAACGGTTTGCATGAAAAATTGGTACCGAACCCGAGACTACCTGTAGGAGGTGGTCTGAGTTTGGTTGCAATGGAACTGTAGCGCGATTCGCGTGAATGTGAACTCGGACTCGGGTGAAGTAAAGTAACCTGCGCATGCGTTTTAGCTGATGATGACATCATTAGTTTCGACTAATAAATATAGGGTACAATAGAAGATGACAGTGGTGATAACTTCACCTTGGACACGAGCGTGAGTAAGCGTGCAGTGTAAACAAAGATGCAAATGAATTCCTTGCAATCAGCTGTCTCCTCAAAAAAACGCAGTTTGCGAGCAGCAGCAAGCCGCCTTCCCCTAGACATCTGATGAGTTACGCCATGAAGCACACATATACACAGTTGTCGTTCACTCTGATGTGCATAATGGCACCAAAATAACAAAAAAACAAAAAGTATGATGAGTCGCGTTGTGTTCTCCATGCGTGTTTGTGATGACATAAGATGAACGCAAATGGACCGGGGTTCCATAGAATCAAGTGAGTGTGAAACCAGACCAACGCTGTGGGGGGCAACAGGAACAATCACACTCGGAATCATACCGCAGCAAACATGCCCAGTGTGAAAGCCCCCTAAAATGAAAAAGGGGCAATAAATAAATAAATACTAATACAACAAGATGGAAAAATAGACATTTATTCATTTTAATATCTTAAATATTTCATACTGTATATGTTGAAACTTGACACAGGAAAGTGCACCGTTAGATCGGTTTCGTGCTGAAGAAGTACATTTTTTACATAAAGTTTTCTCCCGTAAATGTAAACGAATGTAATGCAACATCATCATATAGGCATCTGAAAGGACTGAAGTTGTCAACCAAAACATAAGCTCACTGATGTCATTAAATTAGTCTGCTTTTTTATTCTATTCGTTACTCCTGGTAGTAAGCTTCCATAAATATTTCGTTTATATGTAGGGTTACGTTCTACCCAAGTTTAATGGTGCATTGCTCACATATTTAGTAGTGTGTAAATTATGACTTAGTGCCCATTTACTCCACAACTAGCTAAGTTGAAACTTACGTGTAGCTGGTGCAACCGGCCCCAGGGCCATTTGCATGCATGACCAAAGGACTTGTAGGTGCGCGTGCCTGTCACATCTAGCTATAACACTCTCTTTGCAGTTATATTCTCCCTTCCCTCTCCGGCCACAAGGGGGTCCCCTATACCTGTCTACCTGAACCATAACAGCTGCCTGAGTCTTACTATATAATAATAAAAAAATTAATTAAAAAAGACCTTGTTTTGCGGGGCCTCCTGGTGGCTAGGGGGCCCTAAGCGGCAGCATACACTGCTTATAGCTAGAAACGGCCCTGCTCACCACGAGCTGCTGACAGTGCGACGCAGATCAGTTTGAGCAGTGCTGCAGTAGAGGGTCGCACAAGTAAACATGTCTTTTCTTTGCCTTGGTCACGCTGTGCGGTTGAGCAGATGACAGCCTACAGTTTATTAAAATATTAGTCGCTTTTTGCTTTCAGAACAGTAGACTTTGGTGTGAATAAATACATATCGCTGCAAACATTAAGCTGGCAACACGGCTACATGGTACTTAACGTACAAATCACACAATACAGTGACTCTCAACATTATTAAAGGTGCACTCATTACAAAGTTTGTACTCCTAAAGACACGACATTTTGAAACATATGCATAAAATGGACCTCTCACATGAGATGAAGTCATATCAGTCACCTTATAAAAGTTGTTTTATTTTGCATGGAGAGGGTCTGCCTGTCTGTCTATCTATCTTTTTGGAAGGGGTATGGCACAGTGATAAACAGAAAAAATAATGTAAAAAAAAAAAGAAAAAAAAAAGAGTTGTATATAATTGTAGTTTTACTTAAATGTATCTGCATTGTAAACATTATACCATATGTACACTACATACATTAATATGGTAATATACGGTTTTCTTTTAACTCATTATTATAGGCATAAAACGCAACACTCAATTTTATACAATATGTAACAGGGGGATTTTGCTCCATCTCTCTACACATCAAAGGATCCTTGGCAAAAAAAGGTTGAAGACCCCTGTTCTAAACTTATTAATAACAACTTAAAGTCATAGTTTAATATATTTCCATTGTTTTTTTTTTTTATTTTTTTATTCGCAATGCGTCATGGGATTGTCATTAATTCCCTCATGAAAGATGTTATGTACACAGTCTTGTGCTTTTGTCTTTTTGTCTGATTTTCAATAATTTTAGCTTCAAATGAAAGTCTGTAATGTTTTTATTCACATCTGAGCTGGTTGGTTTGGTTCATGGCTTTTCAACTCTTTTATGAAGGATCTTATGAAATCCGTAAGGAATAAAATGAATGTGAAAAATATTTCCAGAACCAAGACGACTGAAAAAGTGGACGGTCATTTTTGCACTTTAAATAAAAAAACAATGATCAATTATTTAACTTTGAAGTATTTATATATCACAGTAGTTTTTGTTGTATTACCTTTTATTTATGCTGGTTTAAAGAGAATTAGGGAGGGGGTTTAAATGTGCTTAACTGTCATGAAAATAATGTTAAAATGAAGAAGAAAAAACAACAAATCGGAACAATCCTAAAACAGGCTTAATTTTCTTTATGGGAAATTGTATTTCTTCTTTTTTTTTTTTTTCATTATTCTTTTGATTTTTCAGTGAAATATGACCCAGACATATTTCGTGAGATTCAACTATATGAGGTTAATATGGATATTGGACAAAATAAACTAGAAAAATGGGGCTACACAGGAACTCAAGATGTGTTTTGAAAATGTCAAGAAAGTTTCATGTTGGCTTTGATCCCAAAATTGGCGAGAGAGTCTGAACAACGCTTCCAGAGGTGTCAGAGGATCATTTGTTTGTGCTTGAGATTACTGTAACTGAGAAAAAAAAAAAAAAATCCATTTCCTGTGTGAGTAAAAGTGAGATAAGCTACATTTCCACAGTGGTCTTTAAAGGCTGTGTATCTATTCCTGTTGTCTTGAGGGTAAAGGTGTGTGGGTTTATTAGAATCTTTATTTCAAAATTTCATTTTGATTCCTCTTAAACAATCAATTAAGCCAACAATTATGTTTAAGTTGGCAAGGTAAAAAAAAAAAAAAAAAAAAAAAAAAAACATACAAATGACTAAATCTAGGGTTGCCTTCACCTGCTCCCAAACGATACGACTGACACCACGTCCCATTGGCACTCTGCCACAATCTGGAAATAATTTAGCATCTGTGAGATGGGGAAAATAAGTGGCACTTAGTTGGAGGTTTGAGGAACTTCAAAGGAAGCGCAGACATAACAACAGAGGCATGTTTAAACACACTCAGCCGCCACATGATACGCCGTTCTCTCCACCCGTGTACACCCCTCCAATCAACACTGCGAGAGAAGACTTTTTTATAGTGCACCTCACATGTCTAAGTATTAACAACCACTTCAGATTAAAAGTCGAGTCTATGGAAAACATATTTGACGGAGAGCTGAATTAAGCCAACCCAGTTATCACTGGTGGTTATCTTTTCACAGTGGTTTTTCTGGACCTGTGGATCTTAGTGCTCAACTCATCTTGTACTCGTGTCTCAGTAATAGCAGATATTATTACTTACTGATAACAGTATAAGTAATTATCTTAGACTGTGTTATGACATCTGCACTTGCTTGTAACTTTTGGTTTTGCTATGACAGGTTCTCCCAATTTAAATATAAAAGTCATAATCAGAAGAGTATTAGGTTAAAGCATCTTAATACTCCGACTTAGACCAATTAATCGATAACTGTGCCCAATGGGGTGATTATCAGTGGATAGTCATTCCATCTACCTAACTAACTTGAGTACATTGAGTAAATATTTGTGTAAAAAAAGTATTTACATTTATTTTTTACAGTTAGTTAAGCATTCTTTTTTCTTTTTTTTTTTTACATCATACTTGCTATTCTTAAATTGTACTACATGTATCAGCATTATTTTGACTGCTCTCTAACTACTGATATCAGACACTGAAAAACCCAAAGCGATCAATAACTGACTCATTCAATGTCTCTTAATATCTGTGACCACAAATTTAATTGCTTAACCATTATAAATCAGCAATTCTGTTTGCTTTAAGTCCTACAATAAAGCATTTCATAATAATCCATTATTATCCGTACAATAGAAATTAAGTCATAACATGTAGCTCAAATTTTAATTGTAACATCCAGACTGATCTCACACTGAAATCCTAAAGAGTAGGTTGAATTTTCTTTAGCTAAAATCGGTCTGTGCTTACAGAAATGCGAAACACTGCCCCCAGAGGCCAAAGCGGTAAGTGTCGTGGTCGTATGAGCACATGTGAGCACCATTTACCTGGTGGAATGTCCACGGAGGGGTGCCAAAAGCAAGTTGAGAAGTGAGTTTTCAATGTACAGCTGTAGAGGCTGTAATACAGTGAGGAGGAATGCATGTTTCATAAACTGTACTCCCAACCCAAACCCAAAACCTAAACCTAACCATCAGTGGAGTAAAAATGTTATGTTTGAGGGAAAAATGAAACCTCCGAATCACGCTCCTCACTGATTACGCAAACACGATAACTTCCTGGTTTCAACGTGGGCTCTGATCCCGGGTCTCACATGCTGCTGATGCAACACGCTTTTGGACTCGCCACAGGGGAAGATAAACACAATGGATCCGATGAAAAAATGTATGGTAGGAGATGACACTTGACGGTGAGTCAACATTATGTGGCTGATCCTAGAGTACCAGAGCTCTTGGAAACAAGGTACCGACTTCCCATCAAGTTTTTATCTCAGTGTCTATGCATACAATCGCTGGCTTTAATTATGGTCTTGTCTAAATAGTTTAATTAAACTTGGCTTACTAAATAGTAAGTCTAAAAAAAACAGAGGACTAATAAAGTAAATATTAAATATGCCAGAAGACAGACAATAGCATAGGCTATTTATTATTCAAAACATCACAAAGCTGTATTCTTAAATGATCCTTTGGGACAATAACATCATAAGCGTTGATAAATGTTCTTGTTTACAGTGTGCAAGACAATATGAAAAATAACTACAATACAGACCCACAAATGTCACAATCCAATCACAAACACACTCCCCTCCCTGTGGTTACAAACACAATCTGTGGGACATTTACTGTATAATAAAACCGCAAGAACGAATGTTTGTCCTGTGGTTTAGAGGAATCAAACACAAGCAAGCTTTGAATAGAGCATTATTATTGAAATGTGTTTTATACATGTCGTCATCACCAAAACACACTTCTCTGAGTGACGTTGAAAAAAAATCACTTTAAAAAACAGACAAAACAATTAATGGAGATCTGTGTCATAACACAAAATAAATAAATAAATAACTGAAAATCAAGAGGAAAAGTCTTTGAACCTGTTCACATCAAACACATCTGAACATAATTGATTTCAAACGGTGCTGGGTAGACAAAGCAAACAATGCAGTCGAGACTTGACCAGTCATAATGAAACTGATGTTTATGAGACGCTTTGAATTTGCCGGGTATTTCTGAAACCAGCCTCGGTGCCAAAGGGAAACACCATGCCAGAGCAAAAAAACCCATGTCTATGCTCAATATTACTTGGAAATGCAAAAAAAAAAAGAAAGAAAAGACAAAAAAATTTTTTTTGCTTACGCACAGATATGCGCTAAATGTTTTGTGACAAAAGTGATGATTAAAACTGTCAACAAGGGTATTTCTCAAGGTTTTTTCTTTTTGCAATAGATTAAAATTTTTTGGTTGAAAATAAAGCAAAATCTGTAGACCTAGGAGATGGGGAAGTTTGCATAAATTTGCATATCGCAATGGTTGTCAAACTGGGGGTAATTGCAAGGGGGGCGTGAACATAATTGTTAATATTTCTATATGCATAAAATATAAATGTATTACTTATTTTTGAATTTAACTTGTATGTTTAGGCTTTAAGATGGATGAAATCAATGTTTATGTACCAGTTTATTTGCACCAAATTTTAAACTTATTTAAAACCAAATCAGTGTTCAAAACGAATTTGAGTCTGGCTAATTTCACTTATTGATCGCATCTCCTCTGCCATATATCTCCATACTATAATCATTTTTTAGTGGTTTGTGAAATTTGAACTTCGAATGTGCTGCAGCGGTTTTTGCCTCCGCTTGTTTGGCTGGTCTCACTCTCAACAGAACGCAACACTGTCCGCCAACAGTCTTGGTTCTGGAGGTATTTTTTTAATTCATGTCATTCATGGGGATTTTACAAAATCCTTCATAAAAGAGTTAAAAGCCATGAACCAAACCAACCATATTATGGAATATTTTGGAATAAAACTGAAATATACAGTATTGTTTCTAACACCCTGTTCACACCGGGCGAGTCCGCTGACATGACCCAACGCAACGGCTTAAGGCTGTCTACAATGGACGTGTTGACACCAACGTTCTAAACTGTTTATTTGTGTTGTTGGCAGTAGTAAATGGAATGGGACACCCATTTACTGTCTGGACACCCATTTACTGACCGTGCACTGTGTCTTATCCAATTTTTGTGAGAGTGCTACTTCTAAGTGCAGATTTCGTGCCAGCGTAAAGCGCAAGTGGGAATGGGTGGGAGCGTTTGCGCTATTGTGGGTGTATGCGTGCAAACTGTGGGTATATTGTATGTCAATGAAGTGGCACAAAGCACAATTTGCTATTTTCCTGAGAAATTGATAATCTGCTGTCTTATCTCGGCGCAAAGTCTAAATTCAGTTCCTACATTTGCAGTTTGGAGATTACACCAGCAAGCGGTAATAAAGTTAATGTCCAAACTCTGAAAATATAGTGGAACATTACATTATGTCCCTTACGACCAGAATTATAGCCGTCTTATGAAACAAAACTTTATGAGATTTGTGTTCAACTTTCTAGAAGTTGTGGTTTATTTTTCAATCTTTATTATTATGTTTACATTAACAATTGTTTTTATGATCTAGTTTGTATTCGTATGTTTCTACTTGTTGTCATAGAGTGATTTTTATGTCACTGCAAAAGAGGTCGGTGGAGAAGTTGGAGAGGATAAAGTGTTTGGATTTGGTATATGATTTTTTTTGTTGTTGTCCATATTTCTATTATTCTAATTCATTGCATACAGTCCATTTACACTACCAACTTCTTATGAATGTGCTGTTTTTGTTTAAATCACTGGTACTTGAAGGAATCGACTATATAATAGGATGAAGATGGTGCAATAACCAGAGAAGAACCACCTAATTTAATTGCACCTGACTCAGCCCATTAGTGCATTGCTTGCACGAAAATACCAAAACTTCATGGCCATGCCCATTGACTTTGCGCTTATAACTTAAAGCATAGCACTAGCACTCTTAAAATAGGGCCAGTTAAGTACACAATCTTGTACCTTCATCTTTTTGTCTGAGTTTCAAATACTTTATTGCTTCAAATCAAAGATTGTAATGTTGTGATTCACCTTGGAGCTGGTTGGTTTGGTTCATAGCTTTCAAACTCTTTTATGAAGGATTTTATGAAATCCCTATTATAGAAATGAATGGGAAAAATCCTTCCAAAACCAAAATGGCTGAAAGCGTTACCAGTGAGAAACTCAGAATTTTTTACTTTTTTTTAACCCAGACTTTCTAAGCTGTGGAAGTGTGAATTAAAGAATTATGGCAGAAGTTGCATTGGTCATAAATAATTGTGCCCGTTTCTCTGTTTATTCGGTTTATGGGCCAACAGATTTGCAGGACCAAACTACACTTCCCATCATCTTCTGTGACAGCAAAAGAACGGTAATCATTTGCTCTTCATCTTGTCGTAGCACCAAAAAGCTTTCTTTTCTTTGTTGGTAAGTGAAAAAGAGAATTAAACATCAAATCACCCAACGTGTCCATGTTATTCCTACCAAAATCACCTGAATGCACATCACGTCATAATTACTACTTCAAAACTTCCAAAAGTTGGAACTTCCCAGGAGGACTTGAAGGCAGCATAAGGCCTGTTACTGTTTGGCACTTATCGTACACAACTTGCCTTCACAGCTCTGTAGCCGGCAGTTATGATGATGATAATTACAGCATGAGGACAGCGCAGTAGCCGCAGATGAAAGAGACGAGACCCTGTATAAGTTAAGGTGAGGCAGACGGGAACTGTTGGTGGTAATGCCCCTGGGGATGGAGTTAGTATAGATGTGCGTGTTTGTGTGTGCACTAGGTAGGGAAGCGTCTGCATCTCTGTCATTGGAGGGCTCTTTAATAATGGCTACAACATCAAAGGATTGAACCAGAACAAAGTGCTGTATGCTTACTTCTTTAAGTCTTTATGGGTAAGTGAACTAAAAATGAACTAGCACAAATAAAAATGTATTAGCACATAGAAGAGTGCGATCAAAATTGTTTTATAATAATTTTTTTTTGAATTTTCAAATGTGATTTGATATTCAAATGTTCTACTATTGCAATCTTGATACAATACTGTATATATTTTTTAAAGGTTTAATATAATTATGGTTTTTTTTTTTTTTACTATAAAAATTCATCACAAGATAAATCATGGTGCTGCAACACCCAAGTAATTTCTTTAACTGACCATTCGCCCCCAACACTACATTATAGGGGCTAAAGGCTCCGCAGGGAAAAAGGTTTCATTGATTTTATTTTCTCCCAAAACACTAAATAACAACAAAAACTACCACAGTACTTTCCTAAACACCTGTTAATCACTATGTACTGGAACATTTTCCAGTTCCATGAGATCATTGTAATGTCTGTAAGGTTGACTTTGAGGCACTTTGATCTAATTTTTATTTTATTTTTTTAAAACGTTGCAAATTTATGTAGCCAATTAAAATACTTGAAATTAACACATTTCTTTTGAGGCAAAATACTTATTTATCATTTTCCGTTTTGTTTAAGGCCATTAAGTAAAAATTAAACCAGAGAAAAGTGGCTTGAAGGCCATTAAGTAAAAACATTTTTCAATAACTGTCCAATAAGTGAAAGGATCGTATTTGGGGTAAAAAGCCCCCCTGTTGCAGAGGCTAAAGGCTCCTATTAAACATGTTTTTTTTGTGTTTTTTTTTAAGTGGGGCGAATAGATTTGATATGAAATTTTTTGAAAGTGAGCTCACAATGACTCATCCAATCATAATAGAGATTAGTTTGTTTATAGAATACTTGAGATGTAATAAAATGTCAAATGTGTTTGAAATTAACAGGAAATGGTTGACTTTTTCTGAAGTGGTTATTTTGAGTAAGCATCATCTTAATAGTTACTCAAAAAAATAGCATCTTGCTGTCTCAAAATTATTTGCATTAGTTGACAAATTGTTTCCTATAACTATTACCCCCATATCTACACAATATCACTTTAAACCACCAAGGGTCCTTTTACCCCAATCACCACCTTTTTCTTTTTTTTTTAAACTGAATTTTATCAACATTTTGGGATTCCCAGGTCTCAATTTATTAGGTATTTACAGCTACACCACCTTCTCTGTACTACTTTTGGGAGTAGCATACACCCCCCTAAAGCGGCAGACACTCTGGGAGTGGTCATGAGGCATCAGTGTATTACTCCCTGCTAATTCAGAGTCTGGGGGACGGAGCTTCAACTTCTCTCAAGAGATTATGGGAGAAAGATTTAAACTTGGTGTCGGAGGAGGGAGTGTGGGCTAGGATTCTAAAAACATCAAGTCTACATCTAGAGATGCAAGGGTTCACCTTATGCAATTCAAGATTTTACACTGATTCTATTGGACCCTCTCTATATTGTATAGGCTTGGTCTTAAAGACACACCCACCTGCTGGCGATGCCAATCAGAAGTTGGAGACACAACCCATGTTTTTTGGTGGTGTGTTAAGATCCAGGAATTTCGGTGAAGATTCAGTTTTGTGTGTGACGTATTGAGCACTCAAATTTCATTGTGCCTCAGACTCTGTATTTTAGGCGATGGGGCGGTCATCAATATAGGGAATAAACACATAAAAATGTGGGTCCTAACCAGTGTTATGATCACCAGACAAATTGTTTTAAGGGGATGGAAGTCGGCTGGAGTGCCCACATTTCAGGAGTGGTGCTCGGAGATGGGGAGGGTGGCGGCTTTTGAAGAAGGGTCATCTAGAAGACTGGGGAATTTGGATTTGTTTGTTGGGAAATGGGGCAAATATTTGGCGTTCTTGGAGGGCTCTCAGGGTGGGGCAGTGGAGAGAGAGGTGTAGTTATTAATGTGTGTGATTATTATATATTTTTTTTGTGTGTGTGTGTTTGTTGAGGGTTGGGGTGGGGTTGGGGATTGGAAGGGGGAGGGGTGGTAGTGGGGGTTAAATGTTGATTCTGTGTATATGTTTTGCTCTTCTTTGTTTGATGTGTGAATCACAAAAAAAAAAAAAAAACAACTGAATTTTAATCTAAACAAACAAAATATTTCTTAAAAAAATTATATCTCATTATTTTTCAAACTATTGACGATATTCGATATATATCTTGATAATTATGCATTTGCTCTAACATGACTCAAAAGTGTTTTTTATCTGAGGAATATAATTTTCTCATCATTTCATTCAAACAGCCATTGTAGCCAAGTAGATTCAATATTTTAAAGACATTAAATGGTAAAAGGGCTGGTAAAATCACTCTTGACCCCTTCACCCAGCACACTTCCTCTTCGAACTGTTGTCCTCTGACCGGCGCTACAGAGCATTGAGCAACAGAACAGCCAGGCACAGGAACAGTTTTTTCCCTCAGGTCATCCACCTCATGAACAGTTAAAACTGCTCCCAAATACTTTCATTTGGTCAATACAACCATGTGCAATATTCCATCCATTCCTACTTATATCCATATTTAATTTATATTCTTTAACATATCCTACCTCTTCTTCAATACATCACCTGCACATAACTGTATATAAAATATTCGAACATTATTGCGCTATTGTATATTTCTCATTTTTTTTATCTGTTATATCTTATTTTTTATATGTCACTATATGGATATATGTTTAAATGTATATGTTTGTATGTATATATATACATTGCATTCTCTTGCACTGGAGGCATCTGTCACCATGACAAATTCCTTGTGTGTGTGTGTAAGCATCCTTGGCAATAAAGCTCATTCTGATTCTGATTCTGAAATAAAAATCTAATAATTCGTTTTTCATTAAATAAACACAAGGGAGAATGAAATTCAGTCATTTACTTTGATATGCACTTTATATGTATATTTCATATACAATGATACATAGTATCTTAATAAAAAGCATTATTTACTTCAAATGTTTTTACTGTGCATAGCTACTTCACTGACAGTTGAACATTGCATTACACTAAATTATTACTATGGGACTCGTCATGTTTAATATTATAATATAATGCTGAATTATCATTATTATTCTGATTATTAGATTTGCGTTATACAACAGTAATATATTTCTGTCCTGTTTACTTCACCTCATCCTTGGGCTTTTATTTTGATACCGAAAGTGCCGCCGTATTTACTTCAACTTCACAAGGAGCTTTTATTTCGACACTGAAAAGGCAATGTGTATTTGACAGTTTACAGTGTTCCGTATTTCCTGAAACGCTGTAATCTCCTCCTTTTCTGTTATTCTGTGCTGAGTAATAAGGAGTTTGACCCTCTTGTCTTCCCATAGTCCGATGCTCATTTTACACTGACAGTTTCATGGCTCTGTTGGCTCAGGTTTACAGAACTGTTACTTAATTTTTGCAAAATTTTAACTTAATTTAGAGAACTGGAACTTTTAACCAGTGGGCCAGACACGATAAGCTGAAACGGGCCATGACAGGCTGAAGAGGGCCACAAAACGGCGCCGCAATATGCAGAAAAGGACAGCGACAACCCCTTTGATTGTCATGAAGGAGCAAAGTCATACTTTAAAGACTGTATGAGAAATGAGAACAGTGGTTTCAGTGTGAAAGAGATAGATGTGTTGAAATCAGTGACCCTCAAACATGCACGGAGGGGGAATGAGCCCCTTTCATGTAGTAATTTATTCCCTCTGATTAATTCACTTGGCCCTACTGGATCACGTGATTACAGCGCAGATACAGCGGTTCTGTAGCCCACCCGCTGGGCAGGGCCCTCACTGCCCCACAAAACAGCCCTGACATTCCCATGGTTACTGCAGCCTGTGGGGTCTGCCCTGAAATCTGTGCACAATGACATCAGAAGTGTTTTCCGAAGTTAACTGGCCCACACACCTCTCAGATCAGTGTTGAGCTCTCCCATTCAATTATCAGCTTGATAACATAAAGAGCACAAATAAAGAGACGTTTATGCCCTACAATGCCACGAATATGAAACTATGAGCAGTCGACGTGCCATCAAGGTTTGTTAAAGGGTAATTTGCCTGAAAGTGAAAATTCATTGATTTGATTTTAGTTTTCTGTTGAAAATCCAAGTTAAGGACAGAACCTTCTGTATTTCTCTAAAAATGTTGCACTTTTTCCAGACGCGATGTTTAGTCTGAGACAGTTGGTTAAGTCTCTCGATAAAACTTCAGGACTGATTAGTGTGAGATCATTGACCAGTTCCCCATAAATGGACCTCATAGATGCATCTATGATTTCAATTATCGTCACTGAGCTCAAATTTCATAGTGTTGCTGTTTCAGATGTGGCTACAGATATAAATCAAATTAAACCAGAGAAAAGTGGCTTGAAGCAGCTATGTCCTGAGGCTTTTCTATGAAGAAAATATTTTTGAATACTTCATATGATCCCTAACCAAATTCCCAATGGCAAAGCACCACATGTTTTTTATTTATTTATTTATTATTATTTATACAGCAAACTAAAAGAAGCCTGACATCACCTCATGAGAAGAATACAATGATGGAGATGTTATGACATTGTATATACAAGAATCACATGCAAGTGTCATACAGTTACTGTACACAACAATCAAGTCATAGCTATTACAGTGCAAATAAATAACTATGCCTTTGCGTGCCTTTTGAGAATACTATGTTTTTATCAGACTTAAACCACTAAACCCTCATCAGGTCATTGTGTTAACAGACCCTGGAAGAGGAAATGAAGTCATGGGAACTTATCACTTCCTGTTGCATCAAAGGACCCACTAATGAATGAGATAACCTGTTTTAGGATGTATTATCAAGGTCTTTATCATGGATATCAGATATGCGCACGTTTGCAGGGCTTTGGTGACGTCAAACACCCACGTGCTTGAATCTGTAATTAAAAACAGGTCAAATCCACGCTAAGGTGAACGTTTCAGTCAAATCAGCATGAAGAACAGGAAGGAAATGCGCTAAATGTGCTGATGACAGTGAAGACACGCAGATTATCTAGATTTTTTTCTTTTTTTGAGTGTCTAAGCCGTAGACTCTGCGTAGTAGCCAACCCGGTGGTTCTGTGTTGGTGTGTCTGCGTCGTTTAGTAAGTACTAGTTTATTAAACACTATTATAAAACCATATTTATTATACATGTTGCCTGCCATGCAGAGAGACAATAAATCAAGCATAGACTGTATGCTTGCCTTTTATTAGGTTAAATGATAATAATTAGCGATCGATAGTGTTCGCTGTGGGGCTCCCCCGGAGCGCGGGGCCTGGTGCGACCTCTTAGGTTGCACAGCCCTAAGGACGGCCCTGGTCGCAAGTGTATTACAAGGTGGTTACTAGGGTGTTCTGAATAAAATCTAGGGTGTTCTAGGTAGGGATGTGCAGAATGACTAATTTCACTGACGTTTCAACAAAAATATTGGAGTTGAGTAGTCTAAAAAGAAACCCTCAGAAAACAGTAAAAAAAACATTTTGTGTTTATGTGACCCATTTAAAATACTTAATCTATTCCAACAGACAAATCCGACACTAAATTCGGTTGAAAAGGGGCATTTATCTGCGACATGCTTGCATTGCATTATGATCATTGTACATTAAATACAGAACATGACAAGCACTCACTGAATCAACATTAGCAAATACATTTATTGAAAACAATTGAATGAATATTGAAGGACCAATTGAGCAACCCTAAAAGCCTCATAACGGAATTCACCAAGCAAAAGTTCCTTAACATATTATAAAAGTCTGGACACTGTCGAAAATAATTAACAGGTAAGCCAAATCTAAGAGAGAGAAAAATATGACAGCTGTTCGTTTAAGAACATTAACCAATAACAGTTATGATGTAAAAAAATAGCTATAGGATAGAAAAATAGGCCTGTGAGAAATGTATAATAACAGGGTTCCCTATCTGTCACTCACTCGACGTTGTGTCGATGTAGTGACACTAGGGGTCACTCTTGGAAGCCCTAAACACCTCTGCTTTTTTTAAAAAAGGCCAGTGGGAATTGGCGAGTGGAATTTGCATGCCACTGCCCCAGACATACGGGTATAAAAGGAGCTGGTATGCAACCAGCTCCTTTGTTTTCAGTGCACTGAATTCAATTCCCTTCAAAGACGCACCTCAAAACTGCCGGATTTACGGCGCATTTCAGCAGCTTCTCCCCCTCTGCGCCCGTGGAGTGCAGAGAACACCCCTGGGTGCTTCGGCAGAGCGAAAATAAGAGAGTATATTCTTAAAGAGTATATTTTCATTCACAAAAAGAGCGGCACACACGTTTGCATGTTATTCCTGGTTGCGGTCGTTATCTCTCCGCTTCTGACAGCCACGATCGCTGTCTTACGTGTCTGGGTGCTGCCCATGCGGAGACATCGTTCATGGATGAGTCATGTCCTCATTGCGAGAACATGACCATGGCAACGTTGCGGTTGCGGCTTGCTTTCGTAAGCCACCCCAGCGGCTCCCCGCAGCGGTCCTTCTACCTACAGGTTTGAGGCCATGTCAGTTAGCACTGGGGGCGATTTGGGGACATCAATGGGACCACCTCCGCCGGGTATCCCCCCATGGACCTCCCATTCCCCAGCACGCTCGCTTGCCCCGGTCGGGCTCTCGGATGAGACCGCCGGCTCTTCTCAGGGCGAGTTCGACCTCTCGTTCGGAGCTCGGGAAGACGATGAGCTATCGAGCGCAACATCAGAGAGCGGGCTCGTCCAGTCTGACGCAGAGGCTTCGCTGGGCTTCCTCTTTCGGGAATGGTCGCCCAGTCTCAGGCCGACACGGAAATGACGGACATGCTTTGAATAAGCTGAATATATTGTCTTAAAAATGACGTGCACACAGAATAAAAGATAGTTTAAGCAGTCGGCACATCGTTGAAAATAGCCTTCTTGATCAGCAGGGTAGAAAATATGGCATACCTAGCCTAAAATAGTCATTTTCTAGGCTACTTACTCAAAAGCATACATTTTTGATGAGCAAAATTAACACGTCGACATGGTCCGGTCAAAGACGGGACCTGACGCACCTGAGGCGATGATCCTGCACTTGAAAAAACCTGCTCGGCTGGAAAATAACTTGCAAGCACACACAGATTTAAAGAAGCCTCAAATGTGGAAACATCCATAGCGATTTGCAAGCCAACGTTTCGGAAATCCACTTCCCGGTTCCCACACCACCACCGAAGTGATTTCATAACTACTTTGCTGGTCTGGTTGTTGCCAGGGTGATGTTATTTGGTTGCTGAAGTGTTCTCAGTGGTTTTGAGCATCCTGCTATGCAGCTGCAAGTTCTATGTGGTTGCTTGAGTGTTCTGAAGAAAATATAGTTCAATCTGAGTGAGTTTTAATGCATTAACTTGCAATTACTATGCTGATCTGAGTGGTTGCTATGATGATGCTAGATGGTTGCTAGGGGCTTCTTGGTGGTTGCCAGGACGTGTTCTGAGTTGTTTTTAGCATGCTGTTGTGCACTTGTAAAGTATTTCTGGGTGGTTGCTAGAACATTGCTATGCAGTTGCTAGGCTATTCTGGGTGGTTGCCAGGGTGTTGCTATGTGTTTGCTAAAGCTGGCGTCACACTAGACAATTTATTCCAGCGATTTTCAAGTGTAACCTTCATTTACATAATACTTGGCCAGTAGGTTAAATGCGGAGAGCGCATTAGCGTCTGCCAGCGGGACTGTCGGGACTCCCTGCTGAGTTAATGGTTATAGCAACAGGAAAAAAGAATCCAACATGACAAAAAAAAAAAAAAAAAAGAAAACATTGTCACATGGGACAGTGACCAATGAGCTTCTTTTACAGATGAACTGACAATATGTCATGCTCTGATCTGAACATTTCATCAGCGATTGTAATCCAAAGTGATTCTGTCACCAATCGTTTTCTGGAGTTCTCCTACACTACAATGACTTATAAAATCAGAAAGCGGGGGCAGAGCTTTCTGTTTTTGTTGAATATAAATCCTTAACTCACTGAAAGCCGCATATGGACATACACATTCTCCCGCAAGCTCGAGGGGATAAATACACAATTACAGACAATCACAAGGTAAAGTTACTCCATGAATTGCACCTTAAATTACTATTGTTTATGTTGACGTGGTACTCCTGTTGTTATTCCGCCGGGCTCCTCATGACATGGAAGCAGAGAGAAAGAGTCAGGTGGAGCCGGTATGTCTGTCACCCCTCCACCTTTCTGATACAGCAAGTGTGTCATACCTCCGACTGAAGAGTGCAAGACCTCTGCAAAACAGTCGGAAAGCGTGACACCCCCAACCAAATTCAAGTTGTTTGGAGTCGCAAGTGTGACGCCAGCTTAAGGTGTTCTGAGTGGTTGTTAGCGTGTTGCTATGGGATTGCTTGGCTTTTCTAGGTGGTTGCAGTGGCATTGTTAAGTGGCTGGTTGCGTGTTCTGGGTGATTACTGGCCTAAGTCTTTTCTTTTATCCTGTTTTATCATTCACCAGGTGAAAATCGTAATTGTGATTGCTTTGATTAATGCCACAAACAGGATGAGTTACACACTTACTTTTAATCCTTGGGGATAGTGCTTTCTTCAAATCACTATTCAGATAGCACAAGTACATCTCCAAGATGTCTGTTTAAGAGTGTTTCATCTGGAAAGCATCACAAACTAATTAACATCTGATAAACATCTTAAAAAGATCAGATTTGCAAACATTCTCAATCATAAACATCTCAAAGACATCTGCTGAATGTCTTATTAGCATCTGAGAGGAAACATCTTACAGACGTATTGCAGATGAGTAAACAACCTTAAAAATACATTGTGATGGTGGGGGCGTGGTTGAGCGCCGGCTTCTGAATGGAGAGCGAGATCAGGAGATGAGAATGGTAAGGATCATCACCTGGCGATGATGGTTTCTAACAGCTGTTTGTCATTGCAGTGAGAGTTGGAGACGGATTTAAGAGCGAGCCAGACGCCAGTGAGGGAGAGAGAGAGCTACCATGCACCCACAGAGACTAGAGTGTTTAAAGAATAAAGTGAAGTTCTCTGTTAAAAATAAAATAACTTTTTGTGTTGGAACTCACCGACTCTTGTTTCCTCCTTGCCCCAATCAGGAACTTTGTTACATACATCTACCAGATGAAACACACACATCAAATAGACATCTGGGTGATGTCAGTTTGCTATTAGGGTAACCCTAAGAATGAGCAATAATAATAGTGATTTTCGCCTTAGCAAGTTACATTATAATAGATATTACAAATACGATTTTCCAACATGTTCAAAAGCCAAAACCATAAGCCCTGTTGGTGAAAGAACATTGTGATGTAAGAGCTAATGTATTTGAAGATTGAGACTGATGAAAGGAGTAGTGTGATCTCTCTGAAGATCAGCTCATGACCATTATAACACCTTCACTTCACATTCATGCATTATTCCCCCTTCCCCAGCGCCAGCTCACATCAATTAAAGCCTTGTCCGATTGGCTCTCGTGTCGTCTATTAGCACGCTGCGGTCTGATCTCTACTCTTTAATCTCTCTTCATGTTTTTATCGACTGGAGTATTGATTTGATGTTCAGAAGTATGCTTTCATCTTCCAGAGCTCAGAATGCAACAGCGGACAAGCATTGTGTGTGTTTTGGACTGTATTTTAACACTTTCAAGTTGACGATGAGATATGAGATACATGCAGGTACGTGATTCAAGTTGTACTGCCATGCAAAAGCAAAATGCAGTAACTACACATTTTGTCAAATTCGATTTATGACCGAAATTGGGTCTCTTAGGCCAGGGGTTTTCAAAGTGCAAGACAGAATTTATGAACCGTTCACACTGAACGTGTTTTTATTTTATTTCCATTTCGATGTGAACATAAGCTAGACGGACACCTTTGACCATTGTGCCGCATCTGTTTTTTTATTTTATTTTTTTATTCAGCCACTGTGCCCAGTTTAAAAGAACATAAACTTTTAAGAATACACCTCAAGACACATGCGTTCCGTTCTATTCGTTGTACTGCATCTCACTCTCTTAGCTTGTGCTTTTTTAGCCCCTTTCTCCACACAAGAGCAATATCTAGCTAATGAGATATTTTTAGAAATAGAGAGTAGAGAAAACCTCAAAAAAATTACAGTACATTCACTACAGAATTTCCCAGATTTTTCCATGACTTTTAAGATTTGATCAATTTCCATGACTTTTCCAGGCTTGGAAATTATAGTTTACCATAAGCGTAGGAACCCTGGCATAAGCATCTCTGCACAACATGCCAGATAAAGTGCACTATGCAGCAGGTCATGTCTCGGGATGAAGAGGAGTATTGACTGTTATTCTTAACTTTAATAAGAGAACTTTCAGAATCATAAACCTGCACCTGTAATTAATTTGTGAATTCCATTTTATATAAGAGATGGGGGTTTCATTAAGAATGAATTGTAAGTGCTGAGAGCTTTATTGATTTGCACGCACATCTGCGTTGCTTGAACAACAGAAAGCCGTTTACTGCGAGAAAGCTGCTTAAGACTCGAAATTGGTGTATGGGTTTACATGAGCTGTGATTGCGGCATAGTCTTTCTTCCCGTATACATGTGGCTCAGTCAGAATGCAGATTTCTCCGTAGCAACGTAATTTTATTCTACGTTGCTTTGTTTTATTTTCAGAAATTCCAGAGTTGTTGCTGTGTTTGTTTCCTTTACTTTCTATCGCGACTTGCGCTACACAATAGTGGGGTTTCCCTCTTATGTCAAACTCCGGGATTCCCCCAATGTACGAGCGCATACGCGAACGTGAGGGAAAGTTTATATTTTACATTGGTGTGTATAAATGGGTATAGTTTATAGTATATGTGATTTTCCCACTATACTCCCAGAAATGTTGAATTCTTTCCGCTGTGTTGACTTGTTGTTGGGCTCCATCCTATGACGTTTGTTATCTGGTCTGTTCACGCACATGCACTCTCCTCAAAAACCAGTTAGAACACTGCTTACGTGTTTACATGACCACATAAGCCGTGTTCTCCAGGAGAAACCCAAGTGTGTTAAACCGCTTTCTCTTAATTCCTTACATGGTGTAAGGATATCAATTCTTTTTTACATGACATTTAAGAACTCCGCTTTCTGCAAAATCCCTGGAATAAACCGTTTTCTTAAATGCATGAAAACGTGGTCACTGAAGGAACTAGGTGTCAACTAGGTAATGGTGCAAACATACTCACATAAATAGTGCTGATCGAAATTTGCACAGAGCAATTCCCCATCTTGCAGGTTGGTGCTGAGTGCTAGCTAGTGGAGGTTGCAGCTGATTACAACAATCTGTCGTATTTTACTGTCACAATACAGAATCACTCCACCACTGCGATCCAGAACAAAATGCAGGGCTTTGCCCTTAAATACAGCATGTTAAATTGGCACAACTGCTTTATGAATTCTCTCTTAAGAAATTATCCTCTGATGGTGAAACATCTCATCTGTAAGCATCAGGGTTTTATGGATGTGGTCAGCCTGTCTCAATGAGGGAGGTATCGAGCAAATTGATCATTTGGGCAAATAACACAGCGAGCCACCTCACTGTATAATTTCTACCCCCCTAAAAATTCCAGGGCCATTTTGCACACTTTGCCAAAACTTAAAATAGAGCACGTATGGACTGCAGTTCATCGAAGAGCTGCAGAGAGAATTGGATGTAACCCTCCCCTGCCATCTTTCCATCCCATTCTGAACATTGCATTCGATTTGTCCTGTGGTCAGGCTTATTGTTTGATGATGATTTGTAATGTAAATATGTGGTTTCCTATGTAAGCGCTGCCTCCTCCAAGGGGATGGGCCGGGCTCTGCCTGCCTCTGCATCCCATAATTGCCAGTGACTCCTCGACTTCCACGAGCGGCAACCCAGAGCCAAGACGCTAATGGAGAGCAGCTCCCTGCCAGTAAACATCTCTCTGTCACATGGAACCGCAGGCAGAGCCACTCATGCGCTAGATATGGCCACTGTGTTTCATCAATGGCCAATAGAAACATGGGCAAGAGCAGCGTGCACAACTGCGACCACGGCTTCTCCTGCAGTGAGTCACTGCCACTGCAAGCACTGCGCTCCTGAAAGAGTCTAAGTCATATGGATCCAGCATCTGCCGTGAGAATAAACACTTCCCGCAACGCATCACAATCTGGTGCAATGCTTCTAAAACACGCTAGCCAAGAGCGAAAAACCACTAGTTTAAATCAAAGCTACTTTGTGTTAAAAGTTTTTTCAGTTGGAATGTTTTCAGATTCAGAGATGATCATGTTTTAAAGGAATCATTAACTCACCCTCATGCCGACTTATACAAGTACATTTTGTTCTTATGCAGAACAAGATCCAAAACACTTTCAAGCTCCAAAAATTAAATAAAGATAATCCATATGACTTGAGAGTTTTAATCCATGTCTTCTAAAGTGACACAATCGTTTTCGGGTGAGAACAGACCAAATTTTCATATTTAACAGGTTTGTATTTATTTTATTATAAAATATAACTTTTTTTTAATTTAATTACATTTGATTAATAAACATATATATATATATATATATATATATATATATATATATATATATATATATATATATATATATACAGTTGAAGTCAGAAGTTTATATACACTTAGGTTGAAGTCATTAAAACAAATTTTTTGAGCCACTCCACAGATTTAATATTAGCAAACTATAGTTTTGATAAGTCGTTTAGGACATCTACTTTGTGCATGTAATTTTTCCAACAATTGTTTACAGACAGACTGTTTCACTTTTAATTGACTATATCACAATTTCAGTGGGTCAGAAGTTTACATATATTAAGTTAACTGTGCCTTTAAGCAGCTTGTAAAATTCCAGAAAATGATGTCAAGCCTTTAGACAATTAGACAATTAGCTTCTGATAGGAGTTGTACTGAATTGGAGGTGTACCTGTGGATGTATTTTAAGGCCTACCTTCAAACTCAGTGCCTCTTTGCTTGATATCATGGGAAAATCAAAAGAAATCAGCAAAGACCTCAGAAAAACAATTGTCGACCTCAACAATCCTGGCTCATCCTTGAGATCAATTTCCAAATGCCTGAAGTTACCACATTTATCTGTACAAACAATAGTACACAAGTATAAACACCATGGGACCACGCAGCCATCATACCACTCAGGAAGGAGACGCATTCTGTCTCCAAGAGATGAACGCAGTTTGGTACAAAAAGTGCAAATCAAACCCAGAACAACAGCAAAGGACCTTAAGAAGATGTTGGAGGAAACAGGTAGACAAGTATCTATATCCACAGAAAAACAAGTCCTATATCGACATAACCTGAAAGGCTGCTCAGCAAGGAAGAAGCCACCGCTCCAAAACCGCCATAAAAAAGCCAGACTACAGTTTGCAAGTGCACATAGGGACAAAGATCCTCTGGTCTGATGAAACAAAAATGTAACTGTTGAACTGATGGCCATAATGACCATCCTTATGTTTGGAGGATAAAGGATGAGGCTTGCAAGCCAAAGAACACCATCCCAACTGTGAAGCATGGGGGTTGACAGCATCATGTTGTGGGGGTGCTTTGCTGCAGGAGGGACTGGTGCAGTTCACAAAATAGATGGTATCATGAGGAAAGAAAATTATGTGGCTATATTGAAGCAACATCTCAAGATGTCAGCCAAGAAGTTAAAGCTCGGTCGCAAATGGGTCTTCCAAATGGACAATGACCCCAAGCATACCTCCGAAGTTGTGGCAAAATGGCTTAAGGACAACAAAGTCAAGATATTGGAGTGGCCATCACAAAGCCCTGACCTCAATCTGATAGAAAATTTGTGGGCAGAACTGAAAAAGCATGTGCGGGCAAAAAGGCCTACAAACCTGACTCAGTTACACCAGTTCTGTCTGGAGGAATGGGCCAAAATTCCAGCAACTTATTGTGAGAAGCTTGTGGAAGACTACCCAAAATGTTTGACCCAAGTTAAACAATTTAAAGGCAATGCTACCAAATACTAACAAAGTGTATATAAACTGCTGACCTATTGGGAATGTGATGAAAGAAATAAAAGCTGAAATAAATCATTCTCTCTACTATTATTCTGACATTTCACATTTTTAAAATAAAGTAGTGATCCTAACTGACCTAAGACAGGGAATGTTTTATATGATTAAATGTCAGGAACTGTGAAAAACTGAGTTTAAATGTATTTGTCTAAGGTGTATGTAAACTTCTGACTATATATAAGGGTTGCAAAGGGGCGGAACATTTCCAGAAACTTTCCATGGGAAGTTAAGCTGGGGAATTTTGGAAATATTGGAAAAAACTTTGGGCACTTGGCTATATGCTGCTGCATCTTTGTGGCATTCTTAACATAGGTCTTTGCACAGTATTTGCAAATGTACACAGCCTTTCCTTCTACATTGGCTGAGGTGAAATGTATCCACACATCAGATAGCGCACGTGGCACTGTTCTGTAGAATAAGATTAGAAAAAAGCTTGTAAAAACACTAAAGCAATGCCATGCGCAGATATATAAATAGTTAGCTAAACAATTGGAATATTCTGGAATGGTAAAAATATTTTACAATTGATGCTGGACAAATGAATAGAAATAGGCTAGATGAATAGATGAACCCTCCTCAGTCAGCATGCTAAATCAAACTATAACCTACGTTCTTGTATGATAACAAAAAACTGGCAAGCAGAAGGCAGAAGAAACAGCATCACAGTTGAGCTAGCTAGCACCATGATAGCTAGCCTCTTAAATAGTCAATGAAATGGTGTTAACTAGCTTACATTTAGCATATCCGATTTACTGGCTAGCTAGCTACTGTATAAACACATTTTGATTAAGTATTTGCTAGTTAAACTTTAATACCATAGAACAAATATATTTACCCTAATAATATCATCAAAACTTACTTGACTGGATGTAGTCCTTGGGCTCAAATGCAGTAGTGTGGCTTCAATAGTCCCGCTGTAGTAAGTAGCCTGCAGTAAGTACTGTGCTGTGTGCATGTGAATGAGGAATGCGCAGGGTAGAAATTCAACTGAATTTGCATTAAATCTGGTTGTTTTAACCAAGATTATGCTGCAAGATGTTTTTTTTTTTTTTTTACTACATTTAAGTTCCCTGTTAAAGGCTAACTTGCAATTTTCCAGTTTATTCCCATTAATTCCCGTTAATTCCCATGGAAAGTTTCCAACTTTGAAAATTCCCTGGCTTAAATTTTCCTGAGTATGTCTCCACTATTATTGTGTATTGTGCACTCTATACTAAGATTAAACATCTGGCTCCTGCTTCAGATTTTAGAGGTGCAGAGAACCAGCATACTCTCAAAAGTGATTTTAAAATTATTAACTTATTAAAAAAACAATAACTGCTGCACCTTAAGAGCACCAAACTACATGCAAGACTGCACAGAAGAGTCTTTGAAAGTTTCAATCTTGTTGTAGGACTGCTTTGTTTTTCAGCTGAGGAGAAAAAGCTCAGGCTGGTCTCATTTTCCATGGTAAACCACAAGACCTTACCACGCACAACTGTACTCAAACAACCAAACATACACAAAGCCTTGAGCAGCCAAAGAAGACCTACCAAAGCAAAGCCATCCACCCTTTACAACCCCACAATCTCTAGCAGAAGAACATGTAGGACCTTCTTAGCTGTCAAAATGCAGACAACAACTGGACCCTCGTTGTGGACACGGCTCCAACGTTCAGCAAACAAAAAGCAAACAACATTTTTCCAAACACATATTTGTCCAGAAACCAGTGTCACTGTCCAATTCTTCCAACAGAAAGACTGAGCAATCATATAACATTTGCTTGAAGAACATATAGGCTAATTAAAAGCATGAGTTGCCATAAATTAACAGTGAGTACATATCTGAAATGAACGAGGCTCTGGTTTAAATCTGACACATTTGGTCTTTAAACCTCAGAACACGTACGGACTGTAGGATGACATAGCAGCAATCACTTTGAGTTCCACTACAAAAAGCAGTGTGTCTGGAATGATCTCATCCTGCTTCATGGTGCAGCTGTAAATCTCACTCACATTCATAAGGAGATGAAGTGAATCGCCCATAAAACAACAGGGAGTCTCCACAGAGCCTCGATTCTTGAGGAAGACCATTCAAACTTGACATCTGTGGATCATCTCAGTGCTAAAGATTTCCCTCCTTTCATCTCTGTATCTCATGTCCTTTTCCTGTCTTAATGGAGCAACTCTTAAAAATAAAAGTTCTTTAGTGGTTCTCGTGTTCAGCAAAGAATCCTCTTTATATCGAGATGCATTTTTAGCTGTATGGGTTCTTGAGTTGGCCATATGGTTCTTCGGGGATTACAAAAGTTCTTGATGTTTCTTTACAGGTTCTTGGAGCATACTGGTTCTTTTATCATCCAATAACAAAGGAAAGTGAAGCCCCCTTGGGTTCTTTGAAGTACCAGTACATACTGTAGATGGTCTTCTAAAAACCAGTGAGGCACTTACAATGGAAATGAATGGGGCCACATTTTTGAGGATTTAAATGCAGAAATGTGAAGCATATTATTTTATAAAAGCACTTACATTTATTCTTCTGTTAAACTTGTGCATTATTTGTACTGTAAAGTTGTTTAAATTGTCATTTTTGCAGGTTAACAGGGTTTAATGCATTACATACGAATTTACGAATTGGCCCCATTAACTTCCATTTTAAGTGCCTCCCTGTAACCCACATTTGTGCATTTTTTAAAGAAAAGGAGGGAAAAGTCGAACTGAATTTTTGTGGAAATCAACATTATGCCACAAAAGCTGTCGATTGAGCTTAACTTGTATTGAACCCGGAATATTCTTTTAAAGAGGTTCTGCCACAGGAAATTAAAAAGATGTTTCTACGGCACCATAGGTACTTAAAAAGAGAAAGGTTTTCCTACAGCATCAGGCTGTAAAACCTTTTCTTTTCAGGAGTGTACAGTGTTTTGCACCTAATCTCAGGTTTGTTGGATGTGAAGAGTTTGCAGAAGGAGAGGTGCTCCAGTCTTTGGGTTATTGGTCAGCCGTATCAAACGTGCTTCACAGTTCCCCAGTTGTGAAAGAGTTAAAAAAACAGAGTGTCTTTGACTGTTTAAAGTCGTTCACAGCAAAGTGCACCAGGTGCGCCGCGTGGTTACCAGCCTCTGTGTTTACTGCTGACTCCCATCCGCAAGAACGCAGCTTCACACAGTGTTTACTCCACACCCCACCTCCTCCACCTTCATCAGATAAGACTCAGACAAAGAGAGACGGGGGGGGTCTCTTGCTTTCTCCTCCTTCGTCAACTTCTGCCAAAGCTTTTGCATAGTAGTAAAAGTGCAGTTGCATAAATACTCACAATGATAACCACAGCACACTTCACCTTCACTCTACTCTCACAGAGAGAGACAAACCTCGCTCTAGCCCTGATATCACTGAAGACAGGATGTAGGATGTCAGCGGTGCCACCACACACACACACACACACACACACACACACAGTTCTTAATGCACAGAACGCTTTCAACAAGTGTCAACCTTGTGCTAAAAAATGATAGGAGTCACAAACAACAAAAATGCACTCTCTGAATGCAGACACAGGGGGTTCCCTGGAAAATCACTGAAATGTACCCTGAAAGTATCAAACGGGGACTTCACACAAGAAAAGAGGGCTGAGACTCACTTTTATGTTCGTCATTAAAAAGTGATGCTTTTTAGCCTTTTCCTTTTTTCTTTTTTGAGATCCAAGAAGACCTTGTTCTCTGTCCCATAGCAGAGCACTATTTTTAGCAGTCAAATGCTTTCCAGTTGGCTGTAGACGTTCATAAGGGAGTAAAAACCACATTGAAACCACGTTCCATAACATCTGAAAGGAAACAGGCAGAAAATCTGGGATGTCCCTTCTTTTAAAGTGATCACTTTGTGGTAAAGCCCCAATGATTTGCCTCCAGCAGAAATGAACGACTATAGAGGCAGCAGGTAAAGTGCTCGGATACTGCAGCAGTCACCTACCAAACATTGTTCTTTTTTTTTGTTTTGTTTTATATCCCCTTTTCTCCCCAATTTGGCATGCCCAATTCCCACTACTTAGTAGTTCCTCGTGGTGGCGTGGTTACTCACCTCAGTCCGGGTGGTGAAGGACAAGTCTCAGTCACCTCCACTTCTGATATAGTCAGCCCACACATCTTGGGGCATGTGAAGGCTTATGCTATTCTCCACGATCCACGCCCAACTTACCACGCGCCCCACTGAGAGCTAGAACCACAAATCACGACCACGAGGAGGTTACCCCATGTGACTCTACCCTCCCTAGCAACCGGGCCAATTTGGTTGCTTAGGAGACCTGGCTGGAGTCACTCAGCACACCCTGGATTCGAACTCGCGACTCCAGGGGTGGTAGTCAACGTCAATACTCGCTGAGCTACCCAGGCCCACCCAAACATTGTTCCTTTGAGGTTACAAACTCCACAACATGTTCCACAACATTGTGAGCACCACATTGTTTTAAACTGACAAGATATCATCTAGTGATGTTGAAAAGATGTTACTCAAAATACATGCCTGTGCGAGATAGAATGCTATTATGGCTAGGAAAAAAATCTATTCTGTTACAAATCGCGATTATTGAGCCAAACGATTTTAAAATAGTCTCCCTGATGAAAAATCTATTTTTTTATTTAATAAAAAAAATTCATGTTTATCTTAATGCTACAATGATTAATAGATAAATATAGGAAGCTATATTTGTGCAGAGTTCCACATTAACAAGGTTTTCTCTCTGAGACCTTTTGTCTCTTTAATTCTTTACATTTAGTCTTTAATTTGCATTTTTATTCAGAAGTTCATTTGGTAGTTTTGCACATCCCTGCTTTTTATCTGTAAATTATACACTGTATTACAGAGTAAAAACAATTGTCATTTCAGACACAACTGTTCTTCAATAGATATTTCTTTCTGAGAAAAAGGACTTTTTTCATCTTTTATATTAAGTTTTTAGATCAAAACATCAAATCGCAATATATATAAAATCGGCTAGGAAATATCGTTGTAATATCAAATTGGGAGGTCTGTGGCAATTTCCAGCCCTAAACGCTATCATCCATGGTCATGAGAAATGCAAAACATAATGCAAAAATATATCGACGGATAAAAGTAATATGATGGGGGAATCACGTGACGCCATGCAAGGAGCAGACGTGTGAGCGACGAGCTCTGCGCATTTTGCTGAATTTTCGATTATTTTCATGTTAGAATCTGGTTAATTTTGATACACCCAGTTACACATTTGCCCTTTGTTGCAAAAAAATGGCAAAGAAGTCAAAATCCTCGGGCTCTGGAGACATTAAAAGACACTTACGTGTTCAGGATGAAAGCCCCGACAGGCCTACAGACCGGGGACTCGATTTGGATGGCGCAGCGGGAGAGGAGATCCAGCGTCAGTTGTCCAACATGTCGGTGATGTTGACGAAGATTCTTGCTGACTTGGAGGATCTCGCTGTAATACGTCGATCGATTACGGCGATGGAAATAAAATTCTCTGAGTTAGCTACAAGAGTGACTGATGTTGAGAGACGAATTGATTTTCTGGAATCTTCGGAGAGGGAATTAACTGCTAAACCGCCCGTGACCAAAGTTGATTTGGAACATCTCCTTGAAAAGCTTGAAGATCTTGAGAATAGAAGCCACAAGAATAACGTTCGAATTGTTGGAATTCCTGAGCATGAGGAGGGCAGAGATATGGTGAAATTCCTAGACGAGTTTTTCCTGAGTCTGCTCGACATAACAGGCCACAAACTGGAAATCGAGCGAGCTCACAGAGTACCAGCTCACAGATCTGCTGAGGGAGACAGGCCCAGATCGATTCTGGCCAGATTTCTGGGATCATCCGATAAAGATCTTGGGTTGCGCCAGGCGAGGAGCAAAGGGAAGCTTTCTTGGAAGAACTATAATATTTTCTTGTTCCCAGACTTTGCGAGTTCGACAAGAGAGAAACGCAATCGGTTCAAGGAATGTAAGAAACTCTTACATCAGAAAAATATCTCGTTCCCTTTGATGTTTCCAGCAAAACTGAGAATAGAAACGAAAAACGGTCGCAAAGTATTTACATGTCCAAATCTGGCAATGTCTTTTATAGAATCAATGTCTGAGTAAACCATTGGATGTTTCTCATGTGAGTGGGCCTGACTCGCTGTACCTAACTCTTGAGGAAGCTGGGCGACATTTTGGGTTTTTTGCGTTGGCTCCGCCTAGTGGCTGGAGTTTGTTTTGTGAATAACACTTTTCCTTAAAGAAACTTTTGCATTGATGAAAGATTGCATTTGCATTGAAGTTCCCGGACAGATTGAGAGTGGACACTACGGATGACCGCAAAATATCTACATGCTCACACAAAGGATGTCTTTTATAAAGTTGACGGATTGTGTAAGTCATAGTATATACTTTTATGCAGCCTCCAAGTGAATTGACTCGATCATCCGGGGAACAGGGATGCCGGTTTTGTTTCTTTTTGTATTGGTTCCGCCTAGCGGCTGGAGCTTGTTCTATTGAATAACACTCCTTTGGAACAGCTGTGGATTAATCTGTTCGTTCTTCGTGCTTATTCCTCCTGCTGGCTGTGGTTTGTTTTGTTGAGTTTTTTTACGGGACATTGGAATGATCATGTCATCCGTTGAACTCATAACAGCTGGCTCACTGAACATTCGTTTGTCTGTCTGAGTAATTTGAATGGTTTTATATCAGCTGGAATTTGTTTTGTGGAAGATCACACCTTTGAGACAGTTCTGTGAATGAATCTACACATTCTTTATGTTCATTCTTCCTACTGACTGGGTTTATTTCACAAAGTATTTTCTATGTAATTTTGCTTCACAAATTTGTGAGGCAAAATTGAGCAATCCGATGGTAAAGTTGCGTTCATGGACCTTTTGAGTTTAGAGGGATTGTCGCCGGTTGGCGCTTTCGTGCGTGGGGATAATGTGCACGTTTTTCTTTTTTCTGTTTGTTTTGTTCGGGGGGGATGTTCGGGGGTTGATTGTGTCACTAATGGGGAATGTGGTCTGCATAATTTTGTTTTTCACACACAATTTTTTTTTTTTATTATATCAATATGTCAGTTGTTAATATGAGTGTACTATCTCTCTCTACATGGAATGTAAATGGGTTGGGGCACCCCATAAAAAGGAAGGAAGGTTATTACCTTTCTTAAATGTAAGAAATATGATATAGTGTTTCTTCAAGAAACACATCTCTCCCCACAGGAGGCTGAAAAATTTGGGAAGATATGGGGTGGACATGCTTTCTTTAATGCTGGCACAAGTAAGAGCAAGGGAGTCATTATATTGATAAATAAACATTTACAATTCAAATGTCTCAAACAGATTAAAGATAAATTAGGAAGAGTAATTATTGTTTTAGCTGAAATTCAGGGGCAAATTCTGATTTTGGCTAATATTTACACACCTAACGCTGATGATCAGGCTTTTTTATAGATCTTGAAGGGATGCTGCAAACCGCTGGCAACCCTCATGATATAATATTGGGAGGAGATTTCAATCTTTTGATGGACTCAGTCCTTGATCATAGTGAAGCAAAAGTGTGTAAGCCCCCTAGAGCAACACTGACACTTCACAGGATGTGTAAAAATCTTGGTCTTGCAGATATTTGGAGACTTTTGAACCCATCTGGTAGAGACTATACATTTTTTTCATCAGTCCATAAGATTTATTCTAGAATAGATTTTTTTTTTTTTTGATATCCAAATCCCTAATTTCATCTGTTGTTGATTGCTCAGTTGGAAACATTTTAGTCTCAGATCACGCCCTGGTGAGTTTAGAGGTGATGCCACATATAAAGAAAAAGAAATCATATAGTTGGCGCTTTAATGTATCCCTTCTGTCCCTCGGGTGACAAAGCAGGGAAGCTTTTGGCTAGATATATAAAGCAGAGAGAGTCTCTTTCTATCATTCCCTAAGTGAAATCTGCTGGCAGTGAAATTTTTACTTCAGCCATTGATATTAATAATGCCTTTAAAGAATTCTATCTTGATCTTTATAGTTCCACGCCTTCGTCTACTGATGAAGATATTAGAAACTTTGTGGAATCATTAGATCTTCCTAAACTGACGATTGAGCAAAAAAACTCTCTTGATTCTGAGATAACCTTGGAGGAGCTTGACGAGGTAATTAAGTCCCTACCTACTGGCAAGGCTCCGGGGCCAGATGGTTTTGCCACAGAATTTTTTAGATCCTATGCTACAGAACTGACTCCACTTTTGTTAGAAGTTTATACTGAATCATTAAAAAAGGGGAAACTTCCTCCAACCATGACACAAGCCCGGATCAGTCTGATTCTTAAAAAGGACAAAGATCCAAGCAAGTGTAAAAGTTACCATCCAATCTCCCTGATCCAACTAGATGTAAAAATATTGTCAAAAATTTTGGCTAACCGATTAAGTAAAGTTATGACATCTCTTATACATATAGATCAGGTGGGGTTTATTCGGGGCCGCAGCTCTTCTGATAACACCAGGCATCTCATCAATATCATGTGGTCAGTGGCGAATGAACAATCTCCTGTCGCTGCCATCTCACTTGACGGCGAAAAGGCATTTGATATGGTAGAATGGGATTATCTTTTTAATATTTTGGAAATGTATGGGTTCAGGAGTACATTTATTGGTTGGATTAAGTTACTTTATAAAACACCCTGTAGCAGCGGTACAAACAAATGGATTCATTTCAGATTATTTTACTCTGAATAGGGGCACTCGGCAGGGATGCCCTCTTTCCCGATTACTGTTCTGTCTTGCCCTGGAACCATTAGCAGCCGCGATAAGAAAGAAGGGTGATTTTCCAGGGGTGACAGCGGGAAGTGTGGCGCATAAGCTTCTGCTTTACGCAGATGATATTTTATTATTTGTCTCTGACCCCACTAGATCTATGCCTTGCCTCCACAGAATTATTAATTCCTTTTCCAAATTCTCAGGATACAAAGTCAATTGGTCTAAATCCGAAGCTTTGGCGCTGACAGCGTACTGTCCAGTAACAGCTTTCCAGCTGGGTGCCTTCCAGTGGCCCAAACAGGGCATTAAGTATTTGGGGATTTTATTCCCAGCAAATTTGTCTGATTTATTTAGAGTTAATTTTGACCCTTTAATAAAAAGGTTTTCGAGCGATGTGGGCAGGTGGGCTTCATTACATTTATCGATGATTGGGAAGGTTAATGTTATTAAAATGAATTGTATTCCAAAATTCAACTACCTGCTTCAGTCTCTCCCTGCAGATGTCCCCCTCTCTTATGTCAAGCAATTTGATAGCATAGCAAAGTCCTTCATTTGGAATGGTAAGCGACCCAGGTTAAATTTCAATAAGTTACATAGGCCAATTGACAAAGGTGTGTTAGGCCTACCCAAGATTTTGTTTTATTATTATGCGTTCGGTCTTAGACATTTGGCTCATTGATCACTTCCACCTGAGAGAGCCCCTCCCTGGTTTTGTATTGAAAAGGAAGTTCTTGCCCCTATCTCGCCACTGCAAAGACTTTCGATCAAACTTGCCGGAGATGTTAAGTCGCACCCCGTTATTTTGCATTTGCACTCGTTATGGACAAAAGTGTCCAGAGTGTTTAATTCGGATATTTATTTAAATGCAGCCTCGAGCATATGGCTGAACACTAAACTATGTATTAATGAGTCCCCTTTTTGTTGGTCAGATTGGATTGTGAGGGGGGTTAATGCACTTGGTGACCTGTATGAGGGTGGAGTATTGAGACCTTTTGAAAATTTGGTTCAACATTTTGGCATTCCCAGATCTCAGTTTTATAAGTATTTACAGCTTCGCCACCTACTCTGCACTGTTTTTGGGAGTGGCACGCACCCCCCCCCCCAAAGCGGCAGGTGCTTTGGGAGAGGTGATTGCTGCTTTTGGAAAAGGCCATGGAAGCATCAGTGTATTACTCCCTATTAATTCAGAGTCTGGGGGATGGAGCCTTGACTTCTCTCAAGAGAGTATGGGAAAAAGATTTGAGTTTGGTATTGGAGGATGGAGTGTAGACTAAGATTCTTAAAAATGTAAAGTCTGTATCTAGAGATGCAAGGGTTCGCCTTATGCAATTTAAGATTTTACATAGATTTTATTGGACCTCCTCTAGATTATATATGCTTGATCTTAAAGACACACCCACTTGCGGGCGATGCCAGTCAGAAGTTGGAGACATTACCCATGTCTTTTGGGGGTGTGTTAGGATCCAGGAGTTGTGGTTGAGGTATTTGTGTGATGTTTTGAACACTCAGGTTTTGCTCTGTCCCAGACTCTGTATTTTGGGTGATGGGGCGGTCATGCATTTAGGGGATAATCACATAAAAAATTGGGTTATGACCAGTCTCATGATTGACAGGCAAGTAATTTTAAGGGGTTGGAAGTCATCCCCTCTTTTTCGGAGTGGTGTGTGGAAATGGGGATGGTAGCTGCATTTGAAGAGGCGGTAAGTAGAAGGCTGGGGTTTAGGGACTTATTTGCTAAAAAATGGGGCAAATATTTAATTTTTTGGGGGTCTCTCGGGGAGGGGATGTGGAGAGTGTAGTTTAGTTTAATCATGTATGTTTATTATTATTTTATTTATTTTATTTGTGTATGTATGTGTATATTTATATATATTATTTTATGTATGTGGATGTGTATGTATGTATATATATATATATATTTTTTTTTTTTTTTTTTTTTTTTTTTTTTTTTTTTGGATTGTGTGTGTGTTATGTGGGACCACAGGGGTGTTCGTTAGGGGTCAGGGTGGGATTGTATTAGTAGGGTTTAAATGTAAAATGTTGATTCTTTATATATATATGTTGAGTTTTTTTTCTACAGTCATATAAATATGAATCAATAAAAATGTTAATTACAAAAAAAAGTAATATGATGATTATAATACACTGATATGGTTGGTCTCATTATAAAGCGTGAACAATAACAATATTCCATTTTAACATGTTACAGAATTTCCATGAATTCTTAAGATCCAAGGAAAAGAAACCCACAAGCAATTTGCCACGCAACAGCCAGCACACCTCTGTCAGAAGCAGAATATGTTTGGTAATTTTTTGCGCTTCATCCTCACACAGTTGTGCAAAGAGGCTCTGTTTGGTAGAGTGACATTTTATGATTAGATTTAGCTTATATCATGTTGAGTTAGACAAATCGTTAATCGATTAATCATCGTTAATAATTTGATCGATCGTCGATTAATTAATTTCAGGATAAATGTGAACTGAAATCAAGCCAGCAGACTTTGATACGGCTGTCTATACAGTCATCTGCCACTAGAGGGTGCTTTCGTGCTGCTTGTCATGTCTTGTCCGCATCAGAGAAGAAGAACAGCACAGATGAAGATGAATAATAAATATTATGCTTTCTGCATACACCGTGATAGTGTTAAAATACAACATGAAAACAAGTACAGTTGATCTGCTGGTCTCCTTGCTTCACCCAAACCAACAAATGTGTCAGTGATCGCCAGGAACAGATTCAGCTGAAATCTCACCATCAACAGAGAAGTGGTGTGTTATGTAGGCTACGGTGTTTATGGAGCGTGTTATGATTTAATTGAAATAAAAGAATATGTCCAACGGTCCGAAATATCCCACGATCCACAATGTGAAGTTTTAATAAACTCAAATATGTAAACGAGTTATATATCTTGTTCACAAGTACAGTAATTACTCACTGTAATTCATCAACAGTAATTAAACAATTGACAAATTTGTACCAAACATAGCCTAATTGTATTGAAATACACTGAACTAAGAATAATTTAAGAGGACAATGCCAATACTTGCATTTCTTAAGTGTAATAATTTTAATTATATTTAAAGAGTAGGCTACATGCACATATTATTTGGAGTGCTCCATGTGCGTTTCACAGTATTATCGTTAACAATTAATTGATTATTGATCCTTAATATCCATGGCAATCGATTATGGAAATGTCTGAAAATTGACATCCCTTTTCTGTGTTACACAAAAGTGAAAACAATCTTTATACAGCTACAACCATGGGACCACGTCTATAAAGCTCCAAAAGAATAAAAGGACAAAAAGCATCACAAAAGGAGCCCAAACAACTTGTGCATTGCGTGCCATATTAAAATTCTGGACATGAACGTGGGCTAGATGCACGTTTTGGTAGGGGGCAGATAATAAGTCAAAATGAGTTAGCCTACATGTAAATATTTTCCATTCACAAAGCCATTGAGTGACTTCAGAGGATTTGGAATATAGTGCAGAATTGTGTAGACTACTATGATACTTTCATGGTGGTTTTTGTCCTTCTAGAAGCTTGAGAGACATTTTGATGTCACTTTGAAGTGTAGTTGCATTGAAGAAGCTGCTTAAAGATTCTTCAAAAACTTAACAGCAAATAAATAACAGCATACAGGTTTGCAAATGGTGAGGGTGAGTAAATAATGACACAATTTTTATTTTTGGGTGAAGTATCGCTTTAAGATGGAGTCTTCCTCTGTCTTGAGTATTCAGGGTTAACTCAATACAAGCGTCAGTGATTTGTTAGTGATCTCTGATGGCTTAGACACCACATGTTCCTTTATAATCCACAGATGATGATACAGAGATGCTTATTTCACCTCTGTCCCAAAAGAGATGAAATGAAACCAAACACACACAAACACAAATTAAAGAAAAAAAAAAAAAACAAGTGATTTAAGTACTTCAACTCACCTACCAGACTAACAACTTATTTTTTCCATCAAAGTATACAGTTTGATCTGTCTTTCATTATTAAATATTTCAGGCTTTTAGTTGTCAAGCAACATTTTTGCACCACTAATGTCACCCAATATCATGACTCCAATATCAATAAATGTCTTTTAAACAGGTTTCCCGAACACCTCGTCTTCCATTGGTTGGACTATGTTGCTGTGACATAGACTATAAACAGACAGATCAATGTTTTACTGGCACCACAGAGCCTACAAATGGCTTACTTATAATTGTTTCTGTACATTAAGCTGAGATAGAAATAAATTGTAACGAGCAGGAGGGCGTGGCCAGGCCGTAACGATGGTGCTGAATCAGCCCAATCAGCAGGGAGAGGGATAAAGAGGAGCCGGGGATGGCAGTTCGAGAGAGCGGGCGAGACGCACGCAGCCGTTGTGTGTGTGCGTCAGTGTTTATGAGTGTACTTTTGTTCTGCTGAAAAGCAATTTTATGTTGTGTTTTGTTTAATCAAAAGTCTTTTGGTTGTATAACCCAGTTCCTACTTTCTCCTTTCCCGATGAACAAGAGGCGTGTCTGCCACATAGTTATTTTAACATTAAAAATTTTTTTTTTTTTAAATCACACAATCACCATAATGGTCAATGCCAATAGGTCAATGCTTGAATCTTTACTGGCCTCAAAATTCAATTGGGATTCAAAGGGTAACGATTCAATTACAAAATGATTCTCAATGCATCGCAATATATCTTGTCCTCCAATTTTTTTTTTATCAATACACACATTAAATAGTATTAAATTCTTAATTTAGAATTAATCGATCCCTAGCCTATTACTATAACCACAACTATTGTTTGCTGGTCCAGCAGGATGGCTACATGAGATACAATTAAAGTCAGAAGTTTACATACACTTAGGTTGAAATCATTAAAACTCATTTTTTAACCACTCCACAGATTAGCAAACTATAGTTTTGACAAGTCATTACTTTGTGCATTACACAAGTAATTTTTCCAACAATTGTTTACAGACTGATTGTTTCACTTTTAATTGACTTCTGGCCCACTGGAATTGTGATATAGTTTACATACAGAAGTTAACTGTACCTTGTAGCTTGGAAAATTCCAGAAAATGATGTCAAGCCTTTAGACAATTAGCTTCTGATAGGAGGTGTACTGAATTGGAGGTGTACCTGTGAATGTATTTTAAGGCCTTCCTTCAAACTCAGTGAATCTTTGCTTGACATCATGGGAAGCTCAAAAGAAATCTGCCAAGATCTCAGAAAAAAAATTGTGGACCTCCACAAGTCTGGTTCATCCTTGGGAACAATTTCCAAACACCTGAAGGTATCACGGTCATCTGTACAAACAATAGCACGCAAGTATAAACACCATGGGACCACGCAGCCATCATACCACTCAGGAAGGAGATGCATTCGGTCTCCCAATTTATGAACGTAATTTGGTGCAAAAAGTGCAAATCATTCCAAGAACAACAAGTATCTATATCCACAGTAAAAACGAGTCCTATATCAAAATAACCTGAAAGACTGCTCAGCAAGGAAGAAGCCACTGCTCCAAAACCGCCATAAAAAAGCCAGACTACAGTTTGCAAGTGCACATAGGGACAAAGATCTTACTTTTTGGCCATAATGACCATCGTTATGTTTGGAGGAAAAAGGGTGAGGCTTGCAAGTTGAAGAACACCATCCCAACCGTGAAGCATGGGGGTGACAGCATCATGTTGTGGAGATGCTTTGCTGCAGGAGGGACTGGTGCACTTCACAAAATAGATGGCATCATGAGGAAGGAAATTTATGTGGATATATTGAAGCAACTTCTCAAGACATCAGCCAGGAAGTTAAAGCTCGGTTGTAAATGGGTCTTCCAAATGGACAATGACCCAAGCATACCTCCAAACTTCTGGCAAAATGGCTTAAGGACAACAAAGTCAAGGTATTGGAGTGGCCATTACAAAGCCCTGAACTCAATACGATAGAAAATTTGTTTGAGAACTGAAAAAGCATGTGTGAGCAAGGAGGCCTACAAACCTGACTCAGTTACACCAGTTCTGTCTGGAGGAATGGGCTAGAATTCCAGCAACTTATTGTGAGAAGCTTGTGGAAGGCTACCCAAAACGCTTGACCCTAGTTAAACAATTTAAAGGCAATGCTACCAAATACTAACAAAGTGTATGTAAACTTCTGACCCACTGGGTATGTGATGAAAGAAATAAAAACTGAAATAAATCATTCTCTCTACTATTATTCTGACATTTCACATTCTTAAAATAAAATAGTGATCCTAACTGACCTAAGACAGGGAATGTTTTCTACGATTAAATGTAAGGAATTGTGAAAAACTATGTTTAAATATATTTGGCTAAGGTGTATGTAAACTTCTGACTTCAACCGTATCTGTGTCTATGCAGAATCGATTCAGAATCGTTGAAGAAAGAATCACAATTCATTAGAGAATCGATTTTTTCTCCCACCCCTAGAGATCAGGGTGGCCACTGCCAATAAAATCTTATAACTTATATATGCATATAACTTAATTTTAAGACGAATAAGATGTATAGCCAACAACATTACTTTAATCAAACACTTATATTACTAAATATTTAGTCATACTTTGCTAAACAAAACTGATATTTCTCAAATTACTTGTAACAGTTTTAGAAATGTCAAAAATTGGATTCAGTTGGATGTGAAATTGGCCAAAAATTGGATGTGAAATTTTATTAATTGATCCAATTAATTTATCGGCCGTTCGCTACAACCTTTTCCCTTAACAGATGTTTCAACGCAACAGCTGCAGTGCAACCTGAAAATATTCTTTTGTAAAAGTCATATACATATATTATAATTGCTTTTCATGATTCACTATGTAAAAAGGTACCGTCCCAATTATAAAAAAATCCCAAAAATACAATATCCAAAACGATCCATATCACTTCAAGAGGGCTCATTTGAGAAGAATTGTTGACTTGGGTTAATTTAGGACAAAATTTAAAACAATATCACAATCAGTACCATTGCAATTCTCTAATTTAGCCTCAAAACACTTAACGTACAGACCCTTTTCAAACTTTCTTTTGTAGGTAATTTTAGCCGTAGGAGTTTCTATTTTTGTGTTTGTAAACTTTTTTTTAAATTTTTTTTTTAAGATTTTAAGATTACATTTAAGATTACAGTGCAACACAACAACACATGCACAAATGCCACATTGATTCTCATGTACAACTGACAGAAAACACGACATGCAAGTGCCACTCTAATGCAGCATTACATTTATACAGAACCAAAACCTAAAACCTAAACCTAAATTGTTGTTCTAACCCTGTTCAGCTTACTTTCTTCAGTGGAATTCAAATGGGGATGTTTGTCCGAATGTTGGCCTCAGTCACCTTTCACTTTCATTGTATGGCAAAAAAAATGCAATGAAAGTGAATGGTGACTGAAGCTGTCACTTTGCCTTCCAAGTCTAATGGGTTTGGAACAACATGATGGTGAGTAAATGAAGACAGAATCTTCATTTCTGAGTGCACTACTCCTTTAACACAATTTTTTTTCTTCCTTGCAAGCACCATTTCCTTTATGATCTGCAAATTGCTCTTTGTCTTATTGAGGCTTTGTCCACCTATAAACAGTCTGACACACAATCAGAGCAAAAGAACAGGAACTTGGAATTCTGGGACACATGGTGAGTTTATCCCACAAGAGTCTGTGCAGCACTTCCCACTGCCGGGTCAGCCAACGCCCCCCAGCACCCCGAATTAGTGCCGGGCCAGACCTACTGGAGCCTCAGCAGCCACATGGGGCGGCACACATGGGTGTGATCACAGCAGCCTAATCCTGCTAGCATCTGATACCCATCTACCATCAGCACAAACGCCACAGCTGGGTACAGCCCAACAACACACACACACACACACGGAAACATGCACACATGTAAAAGCATGTGTGAGATCCCATGTTATCACTGAACACCCTCTTTTGTATCCTTAAGACTGATTGTGCTAAAAATAAGTGTGACACATATAAGGAATACGTTAAAAGATGTTAGGCATAATGTTAGCCTCAGTCACCATTTACATTCAATGCATCTTTTTCTCCATTCAATGAAAGTGAAGAGTGACTAAAGCTGTCAGTCATTTCCTGCCTAACATCTCCTTTTATGTTACAACGAAAGAAAAAGTGTTTTATAGTGTAGCAACATGATGGAAAAAGAAAATACCAAATGGTTTAATTGCTCTGAATGATGCATGTTTCTACCATTAAAGTAGACTAGATTTTTACATTTTCTGAAGAAAACATCACTCCTCAACAAGCAGCAAGATCAAAGGTATCATTCATGTCTGTAGCACAAACAGTTACATGAAGTTGAATACTAGGACTGGGTAAAAATAAAGACTTTACAATTAATCACTTTTACTTTAAAATGTAATTCAATTTTGATTATTATATCTGTTAAATAAATAGCAATTGAACTGCATATTTTCAGCCCTGGTATTAATTTTTAAAATGAATATTTTCACAGTTTAACAAGTTAGAAGTTTCCCTGTATTATTTATATCATTAGAGAATTTCTTTTGTATGTAAGCAAAATGGGTCTTATAACTGATATATATCCAAATGAATCAGACTCGCATCAAACTGAATCGGAAACTAAAGCTTGCGAATCGGAATCAAATCAAATCAGAATATGGATATCGATAGTCAGCCCTTTTTAATACTAAAGCATACTTCGGTTTTCCGCGTGCCAGTCCATCTCGCGTACAGTTGCACCATCAGCACAGTACACGCTGACTATTCGCGTGTTGCCCAGTTAGCGCGGTCCGCACCTTTTGCGCATCATCTTCACATGCGCCTTGAGTTGACTGTAGAGTATCTAAAGAGTATCACCAAGCAGACATAGTGTGCAAGGGTTGAACATGTCTGTATGTAAGAGTATAGTTAAAATGGTTTAAGTGTGCGACTGTGCCTAAATGTACCAGTGCGTGGAAAAACAGTCTAGCCTAGCCTTTAGGGTTATGGGTTTGTTGAAATCTTTTTCAGGTGAATGGCACGTTTGCTTATGACATCACTGCCATGATTGCAACAGAATACAATAGCGACCCTCATCATTAAACACTACTTCCTCTCCCCCACCCGGAGTATTTCAATTGCCAGACTGGAGTCTCTTCCCACCCTGAAGCCTCACAAATGGGCCTAGGGGGAGGTACTCCTACACACCTGGGTGAGAACAAGCCATCAGTCACCCGAGACCCCCAGTCTCCTCAAAATCATGCACTGCTGTTTTTCAGGCATTTAATCTCTGTCCGGTAGACAAAATAGCATCTCAGATCATAAATGCATCATTGACTGTGTGTTGACTGACATCAATGACTGTCAGAAAGTGTTGGTTGCCTTGAGGTGGGGGATTTTCTTTCACTTTTACTCTGCTTTTGTGAAGATGAGAGGTGAGCTGATTCATTAAGAGAACGTTTTTTGATGACAAGAGGTACAGTAGCACAAACACAGATATGACACAGAAGCAGAATATATGCTGGGCATTGGTCTAGAGCTAAAACAAAACCCTCAAGGTCATGAAAATTCAAAAAGGTGAGAGGTCCTCAGACTATGAGTGATTTGTAGAAGATTTCAAAGAGTCAATGGTGGGAGTCTTCCAATAAATCTTGCAAGAAATTATGATTTTTGATTCATTTGGGGTCCTACGTCAAGCCTCCATATTTGGGTGATCAGCTTCCTGTGGTTAATGAACTGCTGGTTTAACTCTACCACACGTCCATATATAAGCCCAATCCAGACACTTTTTAGTGGCTCGACTACTGCTATGACTCACCTGGGTGACACATCCCAATCACCTACTTGTTAACACTTGACAGACAAACGGCACTGGTTGCTGAAAGTTGCTGGGAGTTGGGGGTTAACTATAGCTCCCTTTCCACCATCAGGATGCCAGTTCCAAATCTGGAACAGTTTCGTGCATTTCTACTGCAGAAAAGGTGGTTCTGTTCCAGAACTGGCTCTGCACCGGCTCCTCAAACCAGTGGATTTTAATTAATATCTATGTCAAAATGCACAGGGGCTCCAGACACTTTATTTATACCTTGTCCTTGTTAGGGTTGTGAGCTGAGAACCTTTTTTTTTCATTATTATTCCAGAATCCGTATGATTTTCGTGACTTTCTGTTTCGTTCATGTTTCCTGAATCTGCAATTTTCCACGGATGCAGACTGACCGACATACTAAAATACTCAGCGTTTCCTTTTGTGCTACAATGTATCTAGCGTCAAAGCTGCACCTCTGCTGAATATACAGTGAAAAATACACTGCATGACCAGTGTAGTCCGATTCCCCAATCTAATGAATCAGTTCTTTTGAATTCAAAATTCGAAACAA
Organism: Myxocyprinus asiaticus; assembly: GCF_019703515.2. Classification (NCBI taxonomy): domain Eukaryota; kingdom Metazoa; phylum Chordata; class Actinopteri; order Cypriniformes; family Catostomidae; genus Myxocyprinus; species Myxocyprinus asiaticus. Next base: position 3,839,902 of record NC_059383.1, on the reverse strand, counting down.
TGCGTCCACCATAGTCCAAATCCCGAAGAATGAGTGTTAGAATCAATTATCAGACTGCATTTATGCCTCTAAAGTATCTGTGTAAACATATTTTTAACATGAATTGTAATAATAATAATAAGAAGAAGAAGTTTTATTTATTTAGCGCCTTTCCACAAGCTCAAGGACACTTTACACTCCATAAACAATTGTATAAAATGTATTTCTGATTTGTTATATCTGCTCTATCGAAATCTGAAATGATCTCATCATTTGGCAACATACTGCTGAAGGCAGTTAATGCAACAAGAACGACATTTCTTATGTCCAAATAATGCTTCCTCAAAAGTACTAAAAGAATCGTTAATGGAAATGTTAAGGAACCGGAATCGTTAAATTCCTTTTGATTTCCCATCCCTAGCCCTTGTTAAAAAAATTATTTCATTGGCAAAGCTGTTCAGACACTGAATCAAATTATCCTTGTTAAAAAAAATAAAATAAATAAATAAAAAAAAGAGTTCAAAACTTGTTACACTTGTTTGCGGGCATGTTCTGAAGTAATGTGACATCATTCAGCACAACAACAGCACCGGTGAAAAAGCGGTACATGACAGTAGGCTCATAACCTGATAATGTTTTCCTCTAATTTATGCCAGAAAAATCTGGTGAATGGCCCAGATTGAGTGACTTCAGCAGCTTGCTGTGACACGTCAAACGCCTTAAACACCTGTCTCTCTCTCTCTCGCAGCGGAACACAACTGCGCCAATAATTATAGCTATAAACACTTGGGGGATCAGACGCATTTTGATAATTTCACAAATATTTCCGGCTCCATAAATGCCTGTGTAGATTCGTCCACAGGGGCTCTCTATTAAATGGCCCCACTTCAAAGACTTGTGGAACATGTTCTGTCCATATTTGTATTTCAATATGAGGACCAACTCATTGCCTGATGTCATGTTGAATGTTTTAAAGAGATGCTCCAATGCCATCAGCGATCCATATATCACATGGCCCTCGTATGAATTATTTACTTTGGAGGATGTCAGAGGATGGTTAACTTGCAATAAGACAAATGTAAAAGTCTTTAAGACTCCAGTATTCCAGTGATACATTGTGTAGTGATTGAAGTCACAGAATGGGTTAAAGAGCTTTCTTCTTAAAGAGTGTGTAATCCTGTGTTTGTTACTTATCGTTGTCAGTCAGAGGAGCAAAGCGAGGGTCCTAGAGCTTCTTTGGATGGATTATGACACAAAGCCAGTGTTCATCTTTTGTTTGCCCGAAAACTAAAGGCTGGTTGAACAAGCCCGATCAACATGAGCTTACAGCTCAAGAGTTTTAGCTGAACTCAATCTCTCGGTCTTTGGGAAAGAAATTCCCTACACATTGAGTTTGGATATTTTACATGAAACATATAAAGGGATCAGCGATTATGTTGTAAAATCAGCAGGATTATATTTTCTGAGAATGTTTGATTGGTTAATCGGGCTTAGTTAGTGCATTGTGGTTAGAAAAGATGTCTTTTACAGGGCCTTCCAAATGAAATCTAGTACTATCTCCACACAAAACAACAAGCTAAGAAATGAACACTAATCCTTTACTGTCACTGAGACGGAGCACAATCCTTGGAATTTGGAATTCAACTAGTAGTCATCTCTTTAATGTTATGCTTTCTCTTGTCTGTGGAAAACTACTCAAAGAAAGAAAGATGTACGTAGAGGACATGAAACTTAACTAAACAAGCCAAGGTCAGAAATGAACCAATGCTTGGGGCAACAATGCCTCAGAAAGTGACAAGATTTTCCTAGAAATTTAAAAATGCGGGGCAAATTTAAATATTTTTAATATGTCAATTAATCAGTTCTATACTATGTGTATCGAGTGATGGGTTTAGTGCCTTTGCAGACACTGTAGTGACCTGCAGTTGTCAAACATCAGCTAAACAGTTGAATGTTTAGCTAATATGATGCAGTTAATTAAGGTTAATTGATTCAAGCCAACCACGGTTACGAGAATACATATGCAAATCAATTCCAGGTGACTGATATTGCCCCTTAATAAAAACAAAAAAGTTGATTTTGAAATCAAACAAACACTGAATGAAAGTGCCCTCTAACCTACTCTAATGTGACCACTGATGATCAAGCCATTTCCCGTGCGACGTCTTCATCCTGTACAGGAGCTCGTGAACATTCACTTTTATTGCTCAACAATTAAAACTGAGACAGACCTTGATGATTTTTTTAAATCCCCTTGTCATGACAATGAAACATAGAAGCCATATTGTCACTAACTGGTGTTCCAGATGAATTTTCATGGACCCATCAACAATATGCATTCAGATACATTAGATCTGCAATCTTTAGTGTCCGTTCTAACTTTTATAGAACAGTGGATTTTGCACATGAATATTCCCTAGTGGATCTGTTCATCATCTATCCAAAGAAAAAATAGCATCTTGGGAAAAGAAATAGGCTATTCTCCTGCAAGATATTAAACAGCCTGATTCCCATATCACAAAGTTTAAATCAAAGATTAACTACATTTACCAGCCAAAACACAAAACATACAACTCCCTAATTACTGTTGGAAAAAAGGGTATAAGATTTTAAGGTACAGCAGCTGTCACTGGGATGGTACCCTAGTTTTGGGTATACACTCACTGAGCACTTTATTAGGAACACCTGTACACCTACTTATTGATGCCATGATCTAATCAGCCAATCGTGTGGCAGCAGTGCAGTGCGTACAATCATGCAGATATGGGCCAGAAGCTTCAGTTAATGTTCACATCAACCATCAGAATGGGGGAAAAATGTGATCTCAGTGATTTCGACCGTGGCATGATTGTTGGTGCCAGATGGGCTGGTTGGAGTATTTCTGTAACTGCTGATCTCCTGAGATTTTCACGCACAACAGTCTCTAGAGTGTAAAGAGAATGGTGTGAAAAACAAAAAACATCCATCGAGCAGCAGTTCTGTGGACAGAAATGCCTTGTTGATGAGAGAGTTCAACAGAGAATGGCCAGAAAGTTTCGAGCTGAAAGGCTATGGTAACTCAGATAACCACTCTGTACAACTGTAGTGAGAAGAATAGCATCTCAGAATGCACGACATATCGAACCTTGAGGCGGATTGGCTCCAACAGCAGAAGACTGCGTCGGGCACCTTATTAGGACCATAGTGTTCCTAATGAAGTGCTCGTGAGTGTATATTTGTACCCTTAAGGATGCAAAAAGGTACAGGCCAGGTGCATTTTTTCAGAGAGGAACAAAACATACAAATGTACATTTAAAGGTACAGAATATCTACTTATAGGGTACAGTTATGCACCAAAGAGTTATCAATTTTAACTAGTGGTAAAGGTACCACCTTAGTGATGGTCCTTGTACCTTAAAAGGACCATTTTTTCTGAGAGTGTTCAATCAAAATGCAATAAAATACGGTAAGTTATAACTGTCACCTGTGTAATAATAACCTTATAACTGCATCTACTGAAACAATATTATTCGGCAAGTAAATATACAGTGTGCAAGTCTTCAAGGGATGATGATATAAAGATTTTACTTCTTGGTTTCGGCCAGCAAAACATTTTCATATTAAAACTTTTCAAGGACCCCTTCCTACGATCTACAATCAAGCTTCAGTTAAAGTAAACAATTTTTTTCTTAATAAAAACACCTTCGTGGTATCAATGCAATCACAACACCAAAATCACATGGTGACACTGATCGCTGATAAAAAAATTAATTGTCAAAAACAACATCAGATTCGGTCATTATCAAAACTGCCTAAAAAATGATGGTGTAAATAAAGTACAAAGTGGTTGAGAAAGTTTGTAGCTACATTGTACATATAACTATTGAGAAAATACTTGAATGTAATGCAAGCTGTTTTGCCACGTTTGCCATCATGCTATGCATAAAGTATGTACTGGAGTAAATGTCCATGCTACTAGACACTAGCCAACTTTAACACAAACTGCAAATGTAGTGTACCATTGATTTACATGGAAATACATCTGTAGAGAGTTACTAGGTTTGTGCATCTGCATGCATACTCATACACATGCACTTACAGCACACATGCAAATACACACACACGCACACCCGATTACATATTGTTAATTGTATTTTGTGACTATGATTACTTCAAGGTCTCATATGACATAAAATACCGCGTCAGTAAAGTAATCCCGGTGACAAATGATAAAGTGTATGCACTGTATAAAGTTTGACACATCTAAAGCAGTACATTGATGTCTTCTAAGTTTGGCATTAAAATCAAAGCAATGGACCTAGTGTGCATACATCTCTTGAGTGTAATTACAGTGTGGCCCAGCAAACTTAGCAGAAATTCATCAAGGTCTCCTGAGCTTAAAAACACACCTGGACTTCAAATGATAAAACAGCAAGAGAATAACAGCAATGAAGCATGAAGAGCCTGAACTTACAGATGGTGAGACAGGTCCATTTGGTAGATACGGTTCAGGCAACATCAGAAAAGGGTATCCAGAATACGGAGGTTTGTACATCCCTCCATCTTGATGTTTTGGCACTGGAGGCAATAGAGAGAGAGAGAGAGAGAGAGAGATACAGACCAACCATAAAACTTTGGAATGTCTGTGAAACAATTGAAAACTAGTGGTCAATGGAATTTCTTTGTGTGCAACTACCGAAAAACTTTGCAAGGTTGTTCGATCGCATTGTAAACCCTTAATACTAAATAAGTTTGCTTCTGTTTGTTGTATGTTTATTCATAAACTTTCTTGTAAATATATTATGATGAACAATCACAGATCCTCCACTAAGCAGTTTTGGTTCTGGAGCACAAATAACGGAAATAGATCTAGAACATACTTGATCAACAAATCAATAGAATATTAAATGACGCAGATTTCCGGTTTTCCCCGAGCTTGAACACTCAATTCACACACACACGTACACGAACATTTATTTAGCTATCTAAATGAGAACTTCCCACAGACTTCTATTGTTTTTTTATTTTTATAGAACGCTTATTATAATAACTATAGACTACCACCAGTTAGCCAAAATAACTTCATTTTTTAGCTTTGAGGTCATCCCCCAAATTTCCAAAAATGGAGTTTTTGTCAGATTTATTTAAATTACGAGACAAAGTTGTCCCCAAAGTATAGCCAAGAACACACACGCACACACATTGACTTATAAATGAGGACACACAACAGTGCTACTGTTTCTAATAAAGCCAAAACTTAACAAAATTGTATTGACTATTTATAATTTTGAGGAAGTCCACAAAGGGAGGTTTTGTCAGATTTAGCTAAAGTATATCGAAGTAAACAAGCACACTTAGCTTTTATCATGGCTCCAGGCAACAACAAACTCCACACCACACCTTTTTGCATTTTAACATTTAAAAAAATAAATGTAAAAAAATTATATATATATATATATATATATTATTTAGAAATGATTTTATGTTGAGCACGTCCCCAAATACAGGTTTTGTCATATTTAGCTAACTTCTGATGGAGTTTTGTCCGCAAACTGTTCCTGAGTACACACACACACACACACTTGTGTGTATGGTCTTACCGTCGTCCAGATGTTCTCGTTTATCAGTGTAAAGTCTCTGATCCTCCTGCTGACCTCTCCTGATCACCTGCTCATCACACACACACATTATTTCACTCATATAAACACACATAACTCACGTATAAACGTGTCGTGTAACACATTTATAAGCTGAAAGTCTTACGGCAGAGTGTGAGTTCTGGCTGATCTCCGACTCGTTGACCAGAGATGATTTGAGATCAGCCAGGTCGCTCTCCGTGAACGCGCTCTCGCGGATCTTCTCGTCGTGATCTCCTTCATCTTTAAACGCGATCATCTCATCATTCGCCCCGAGATCATCCCCCCCTCCACCGTTCAGCTGCGGCATATCAGACGCTGATCGACACGCCAACTTTATCAGTGGAGTTTGTGTCGTTGTCGTTGTTGTGGCCGTTTTTTTGCGCTCGGCGGATCCGTTCACACGCGAGAGAGGAAAAGTTCGTTGTGCTCTGAGGATCCGCGCGACTTGAAAGTAACAAACACTCGCTCTTTAGAACAGCGAAGATCAAAGGGACCGACGGGTGATTGACAGCTTCAATGAGCTCGGGGGAGGGGGGGGGGGGTCCGCTCTTAAAGGGACACGACACTATTATTTATCACCCTGTCAACACTGAAACATTTCAACTTTACATTAACACACCGCCTTTTTTACTAACCAACCTTCATTTGACACTGACAAGATCATTGTCCTTAAAGGAATAGTTCACCCAAAAATGAAAATTCTCTCATCATTTATTCACCCTTGTGCAATTCCCAGATGTGTTTTACCTTCTTTCTTCTGCAGAACGGCAAAAGAAGATTGTCAGAAGAATATCTCAGCTCTGTTGGTCCTCACAATACAAGAGAATGGTGGCCAGAACTTTGAAGCTCCAAATATCACACAAAGGCATCATAAAAGTAATCCATAAGACTCCAGTGGTTTAATCAATACCTTCTGAAGTGATCCAATCTGTTTTGGATGAGAACAGACCAAAATGTAAATCCTTTTTCTCTATAGATCTTGACAGTATTCTTGGCAATCGCTATTTCTAGCTTGATTACACTTCCTATAGTGCCATCTAGAGGTCTGCATATGTGTCAAGCACTAGGAAGTGTAATTGAGCTTGAAATCATGATGGTGCCTTGAGATTACAATGGCAAGATTTATAGTGAAAAAGGAGTTACATTTTGGACTGTTCTCGCCCAAAACCAATTAGATCACTTCAGAAGAAGTTGATTTAACCACTGACATTGTGTGGATTACCTTTATGACGCCTGTATGTGATATTTGGAGCTTCAGAGTTCTGGCCACCATTCACTTGCATTGTATGGACCTACAGAGATGAGATATTCTTCTAAAAATCTTCATTTGTGTTCTGCAGAAGAAAGAAAGTCATACACATCTGGGATGGAATGAGGATGAGTAAATGATAAGAACATTTTAATTTTTGGGTCAACTATCCCTTTAAAAGCAAAAGACTTACTTACATTATTTTACTATCATTAATTACTATAATATACACTGTACACCATAAGACATGGTGCTCCTATAATGCAGTATAATATAATACAATACATACAATAAAATACAGTGTACTACTTACTGTACTATTGTATAGTAGGCTATACACTATAATAATTCTATTCACATTTCAGCTCGACACTTTTACTGTGAACAACACAATTGTTTGACTGTGTTTGGGTAACACTTTACATTACACTGTCTATTACATGTTACTAAAATTAATTACTTTTTGAATATTACTAATTAAATTTGTTTATAAGCAGTTACACAAATTATTATCTATGAATTGCATGTATTTGATTATAACTCAGTACTTAAACAGCTATACTGTATGTGCACTGTAATATAGGCTCTTATTATCTCACCATCGTTTATAATTTTAAAGGAATATTCTGGATTCATTACAAGTGAGGCTCTATTAACAGCATTACTGGCATAATGTCAATTACCAATAAATAAATAAATAAATAAAAACATTTCAACTTGTCCTTTATTAAAAAAAAAAGAAGTATTGCTAACAAAAACAAGGAAATACACAAAATTTCAAAAGTATAGCTACAAAATGTAAACGTTATACATGTTAACATGATTTAAGTGTGAGTACAATCACTTACTAACCTTATGTGTAGTAAGTTATTTCCAATACCAGGATTACCCGGTTTCATTGTCATGGCAAAAGCGTTTGAATATAACTTTAGATACATAAGGTTAGTAAGCAATTTTATCACATTGAAATCATATTAACATGTATAATGTTTAAATCTTGAAATGGTGTGTATTTTAGCGTTTATGGACTACTTATGGAATATGTCCACTGTAACCACAATTTTTGCTTCCTTTTTATAAATAAATGAGGGATGGGTCAAAACAATTTTTTGTGGAAATGAACATTATGCCACAAATGCTGTTTATTGAGCCTAACTTATATTCAGCTCGGAATATTCGTTTAACACATGTGCTCTGAACACTATCCACATTTCAGCTTTAAAGGGTAACAATTTACACTGGCAGCCAAAAGTTTGGAATAATGTACAGATTTCGGAATTTTAATTCACCAAAGTGGAATTCAACTGATCACAAAGTATAGTCAGGACATTACTGATGTAAAAAAAAGTCAGGGCCCATTTCCAGCAGCCATCACTCCAACACCTTATCCTTGAGTAATCATGATAAATTGATCATTTGGTACTAGAAAATCATTTGCCATTATATAAAACACAGTCGAAAGCTATTTGGTTCGTTAAATGAAGTTTAACATTGTCTTTGTGTTTGTTTTTGAGTTGCCACAGTATGCAATAGACTGGCATGTCTTAAGGTCAATATTAGGTCAAAAATGGCAACAAAGAAACAGCTTTTTCTAGAAACAGTCAGTCAGTCATTGATTTGAGGAATGAAGTCTGGACAATGCTTGAAATTGCCAAAAAACTGAAGATTTCATACAAAGGTGTACACTACAGTCTTCAAAGACAAAGGACAACTGAATCTAACAAGGACAGAAAGAGATGTGGAAGGCCAGATGTACAACTAAACAAGAGGATAAGTACATCAGAGTCTCTAGTGTGAGAAATAGACACCTCACATGTCCTCAGCTGACAGCTTTATTGAATTCTACCCGCTCAACACCAGTTTCATGTACAACAGTAAAGAGAAGACTCAGGGGTGCAGGCCTTATGGGAAGAATTTAAAAGAAAAAGCCACTTTTGAAACAGAAAAACAAAAAGAAAAGGTTCGAGTGGGAAAAGAAACACAGATATTGGACAACAGATAATTGGAAAAGAGTGTTATGGATCTTAACCCCATTGAGTTTTTGTGGGATCAGCTAGACTGTAAGGTGCATGAGAAGTGCCCGACAAGACAGTCACATCTATGGCAAGTGCTACAGGAAGTGTGGGGTGAAATGTCACCTGAATATCTGGACAAACTGACAGCTAGAATGTCAAGGATCTGCAAAGCTGTCATTGCTGCACATGGAGGATTTTTTGATGAGAACTCTTTGAAGTAGTTTAAGAAGTTCTGAACATTTCTTTTCAAATTGTAATAATAATTTCTCATGTTATTAATGTCCTGCCTATACATTGTGATCAACTGAATGCCACTTTGGTGAATAAAAGTACCAATTTCTTTCCATAAGAGCAAAATCTGTACATTATTCCAAACTTTTGGCCACCAGTGTACATTATAGTGTCTGCAAAGTATATTATGTGTTACTTTAATTAAAACTAAAGTAATGATATTAAGTAAGGTATAGTGTACAGTCAGATGGTCATTAGTGCAATATAAACCCTGAAAGGTGATTCAGGACCCCGAACTAGAAGTTAAACAGAGCTAACTGTACATTATCCTACATACCAAATAGATTAATAAAGGCACATGCTATATTGATTTGAGTTGAAATTATTTTATCAAGTGAAAGAAAGAGAACGTTGAGTGATGGAAGAGACAAGAATGTTGCAGAGCTTTGTAGGAAATCAGTTGCCTGGGACAATGGTCAGTTAAACAGTTTAGTGCTCATTATACCAAAACATCTGACCACAGAATGCTGTGACTGACCTGTCAGAATCAAGTATTCCAAAGAGTGATGTGATAATGTATTCAAATGCAGCTACAAAATAATTACATATTAATTAATCAGCTATAGTGTAAATTATTTTAAAATATCCTTAAATGAGCAAACTTGTCAAAAGTAGGAAATTGTTTGTAAATTTAGATTATTGAGATGGATACAAGCTACAACCTTGTGCATTCCTTTTTTTTTTCTTTTTTTTTTTTTTTTTACAGTTTTAATTGCAAAATAATTATGCTTTCCCCTGCTGTGCCATAATATCTGAGTAAATGTACTGCCATGAACTACAGCTGGGATTAGAATTAAATACAAACAAAAATGTGTCTAGTATTGCATATTTATACAATATCACCCATGCATATTAATAAATTGATTAAAAATGAGCTGTTTAATGCATGCAAATCTAAATTATAAATGAGACCTTGTTTATTTTCCTTGATTAAATATTGACAGCCGCTTTTCACAGAACCAGTTTTTCTACATCATTTTCCTAATGATTCCTCAATGTTTTTCACTGTTTGCCTTACTGAGCTTATATTTGCATGCCCTCAGACTGATAGTGAGAATGCTCTAGTTTTTACCCTTTATTTTAGGAGCACATTGCTTTCGATTAAATTAGGTTTATGTTCTGATGTCAGCTTTATGCTAGATCAGTTTCCCCTTTATATTTTTTGCTTTTCTGTTGCATAGAAATGTTTATGACTTCAGGTGTCAGAGTGTATAATTGAACATTCTCTTAGCCACAGGGGAGAAAATGGCAAGGTAAAACACAAAAAAGAGCAACATATATACAGTATATTCTCTCAAAATGTTTAACTTTTATATATATATATATATAAAAATCTGGAAATATCTTATTATATTAGAGATACAATGATATTCACTCAAATAGCGCAGATTTTTCCAAGCCTTGAAATGAAATAGAAAGGACAAGAGGGATAAAAGTGGAAGAAAAAGAGAAGGGAGAGTAAGAGGAAATGCTTATAAGGAAATAAACTGGCCTGTCAAACTGCATTGTACAGACAGATCGTGAGGAAATAAAACAAGAACAGAATCAAGCTGTGTTTGTCTTGCATGCAGGACTCATACTGCATTTAAACAGGACCACTGTTCTTCCACATGAGCTTGGATGGTTTCAGGATAAATTGCAGTTCCTAAAAATGATATCCAAAGGGACACAGCTTACCTCAAGCCACTTGTGTGTTTCTTTATAGGCCACACCCTACAAGCAGAAGCATTTTATGTGCAGTGATATCAGGCATACTCTGGAGAATGCTCGGCTGTCACAAATATATGTCACCGATAGTTTCATTACACTCTGAATAAGTAATGACTTTTGTACTCCTCACAGTAAACAGGAAATGACAATGAAACAAACAATGTAACAAACTGGATACAGTTTCAACATTATATATATATGAAGTATGTGTGTGTGTTGTTTTTAATTTGGAATAAGAGCAAAGACTTGTTCTTAAAGGACAGTCTTGTAAATGAAGACTTCAAAAACAAACATTATAACTAAATGTTTGTTTAGAACTGCTTCAAAATGATAACCAGGCTTTTGTACACTTCTCCAAACGCTAGACAGACTGTTTGACATGAATTAATTACTGATATCTCAGCACACAATCTTTTGAAGACAAAACTTTACTGCACGTGCAGGTGTGGAGAATTTATCATTTGTTTACCCTTATCAAACACATTACACACTGTAAAATATTTCGTCAAATAACCTAAAAAATGTGGTAGCATCTAAATTAACTGGTTTTAGACTTGTAAAAAAATATGATTAAATATTACTGAATCAATCTGACTACATCAGGTCATTTTTAAGTGTCAAATCAAGTAGAACCAGCTGCTTAAAGTAACAACTGCATAGTATACTTTTTAGTGGCATTTTATTGCTAACAATCATTGAAAACAGGAAAAGCGTGTACAGTATATCAACTGTATGTTCACAAAATATATATATTTTTTGTATTTTTTTTTATTCCCTTTTCTCCCAATCTGGAATGCCCAGTTCCCACTACTTAGTATGTCCTCGTGGTGGCGTGGTCACTCACCTCAATCCGGGTGGTGGAGGACAAGACTCAGTTGCCTCCACTTCTGAGACAGTAAATCCACGCATCTTGCTCACTGTGCATGATACTGCGGAGACTCACAGCATGTGGAGGCTCATGCTACTCTCCGCGATCCACGCACAACTTACCACGCGCCCCATTGAGAGCGAGAACCACTAATCACGACCACGAGGAGGTTACCCCATGTGACTCTACCCTCCCTAGCAACCGGGCCAGTTTGGTTGCTTAGGAGACCTGGCTGGACACAAAATATTTCTTGATAATTCAGATCATCAATTTTTACACTGTATTTACTGACATGTTTGTGTTACACTTTACCAAAGTACATTCTATTTTCTATTAATGACATTAAGAAACATCATTACATTATACTCAACTAGTGTTTACCCTGTTTCTCATTTGTTTCTCATACCTTTACAGCCTTTGTCAAGCCCTAAACTGTTAAACTTTTTTTTGTTTTTGTTTTTTGTATCAAGGTGCTTTTTTGTCCAGTCAACTTAAAATATTAAGTTGTGATTCTATCAACTTTAGTTTACTTTTTGTAACTTATATTAAGCTAAATTAACTGAACTTTTTTTTTTACTACATTCAATCCGTTCAAATTACTTTTGAATTTGTGAGAAAAACATATTAAATTAAGTCCGTTAGACTAAAAGAAACCTATGTAAAAATGCACTAAATATGAGTTGAATCAACAAAACATTATTTACAGAGTAGAATCATGTTTAATTATTTTTACAACCTATAGAATCAACCAAAATTGATATAAGAGGTTCTTTCTTTTGTGTATATACATTTTAAATGAACCTATAGAACCAATTTCTGTATGTTTTAAATATTAGTCCACATTCTGCCCTGCAATGGACCCTTGGTTTTAATTTCTTTTTTTAAAGACCCTTGGTCTTGATTTAATCTAAAAAAAAGTTAACTGGTTTTATTCAAGACAAAAATGTCATCGAAATCAAACAGACTGCAAATAAAGTATGTTTTAAGAATTAGATCATGCAGAAATGACAGCAGATAAAACAGTCACTAAAATGTCAGTTGGCCTTCACATGTAAATCTGGGTTCATGATTTGTAAGTGTGAAGCGGTTCATTATGACCTGAATTTGTAACGTTAGTTTGTGTATAGCATTGTTTGTTTTTTCCAGTAGTAAGGGGGTCTGTACAGTACATGAGATTAGTGTGCCCTCCTTAGCTCAGAACTATCTACTGGCAGCGAGACCTGTTGCTGTAATCTAACCGGCAGGAAACAAAGAAACTTGTTAATGAAGAGTCTTGCCTGAGCCTTTGAAGTGAAGCACAACCATACAATCTCTCTTCTTTACACGTACACACACATTCAGAGACCCGCACTGACACACAAACCAATATGTGACACTCACATGCACAAGCTCTTCTGCACACATACACAAACACGCTCACTTTTACTCTCATGCATTACACACTAATGAAAAAGTGTAATCTCTCTGCGTTCTGCCTGTAAACCAATGTGGCTTCTATTTTAAGACATGCAAGATTCAATCACCTCGCTTGTGCAAAAATGTGCTGCACCAGTGCAGGTTGCCTCAATGGAAAGTTCAGTTTATAAATGTTGTATGTGTATGAGTTTGTATCATGAACCTTTAATTCATTTCATCATAATCATATAATTCTGTTGCTCCGACAGAAACACTTTTTTTTTTTTTTTTTATAAATCATCTAATCTAGACTTTTCACAATTTTAATGGTTGCTTATGAGGAGATATAAAATATAAAGTGGTCTCAAAAAGTAACTGGATACTTAATTCAAAGTTATTGCATGTGATGACAAACTATTAAACCAAGTGTCATATGTTATATGTCATATTAAACCAAACAATACTTTTTTCCCTTTTTTTTTAGATCTTACTTTGCTTTCCAGCGCCACTTTTGCAATGGCTTTTAACCAGTTGCCGCCAAATTAATTTTAGTAGATGTATGAAGTCGGTTCCCCTCCAGTTCGCACAGGTGGAGTTCAGCAGTACATTATGTATGGACATGTTCCACTAACATTTGATAAACAGAAAGTGTCCAAATACATTTTGCCTTCATTTTGAAAATTATATCTATTGTTTAATCGTTTAAAACCTAACAAATGTCTTTTTTTTAAATGTTTTGTTCGAGAAGTGTGCTAGTGCTATCTTTCTTTAAAATGAATGTCACTTGCTTTGACATTATGCATTAATTAAGCATTTAGACATTTTTGAAGCACCCAAACAACCTCCACTACATGAACTGTCTTAAAGATAATTCCACAGAGGTGGGAAACAGTGCTTGTGAAGTTCGAAATAAAAATATGATAGAAAATTTGCTCTTGATTCATTTTTAGTCCTGGGTTCTTTTTGAAATCACATTTATTTTGCAGCTTAAAAGTATTTGAAACAATACAAGGATTTGAATCAAGCAAAAATGTAAGTAGTAAGTAGTATTACATGACGTTATCTCTACAGCATATTTATTGTGCTTATTTAATGTCCCACAAACACCCTAAACCAAACCCTACGCCTAAACCTAACCCGAACCTTCCCTGCTTTGTTGAAATACTATATGCATTCTACATGTATTTCATACTTATAAGCCGCACATTCACACAGAGTACTGAGAACCTATAAAGGATGTATTTTGCATCATACTAGCTATAGATATGTTTTGTTTTTAGCTAATAAATTCATTTTTATGACAAAAGCATATATAAAGGGCTACAAAGCAAGAATAAGAAATCAGCCAATAAAGTCTTTATAAATACTTTATAATGCTAAACAAGTCCATAACTAGTCACTTACAAGTGTAATTATTAGTTATGAATTACTGTCTAATTATTGATCCCTAAAATAAAGTGTTACTGAAAAGTCTTATTGGTTTCTCCATTGTCTTTTTATGAAAAAAAAAAAAAAAAAGACAGAAGTGAATGAAATGCTTTATTGTTTTCAGAAAATACGTTCACTGTAAACAATTCATTTATTTATTTAACCCCCCCGTGCTAGTGACTGTACTTCACATACTGCTCTTCATGCATGCACTCCATTATGACATGAAGTGCTTCATGAAGTGAATGAAGTTTTGTTGTTGTCAGTTAAAGGCAGTCCTCTGTCTCACACTGGTGGTATGCTGTCTGTCTCTATAGACTCTCTCTTCTGCTGGATTGAAGGTCATGACAATTTATATTTGAGCTTGATAAAAGTAGAACAGTCTGCAAAATGCCATTCCTCTGACTGTGATAAAACACCTACATTTGCCTATACAACTTACAGTGTTATCTTTTGGGAAATGATCGGTATAGATTGTTTTCCCAGCAATATTCTAGTGAATGTCTCTGTTTTGAACACTGGTGTTTTCTCACCATGTTAGATAAAATGTTTAATGTTTTTGTGGTAATGAGCTCATAAGAAACACATATATACACACCTTTAATTATGCACTGTATACTTGATATAAATGTATTTTTTATTATTATTATTTCAGCTAGCTGTTTGGATGGTGACTTGCATTACAAGCTAAATCATATTCTAATCAGTGTTAAAACAGATGGATTTTCATTGATTATCATCAGTTGTTGACAACACTTAGTTGTTCAGAAACATTAATGATACAGAATATGCACAATAAAAAGACAACTTGTGTAGTCATGTAAATGCCTTAACTGGCTTTCAGAACTGGTTTAAGCATAATCCGATCGGTACACATACAGTTTGCCCATTACCCCGATTTCACGTTGCATGTAAACACTTTTCCGGCATTCTTACCGGTTTAACCAATGTGCGCATGTCTGTTTACGTCAAAAACGGAATAATCCGATGATTTCAAATGCCATGTAAATGCAGTTTTCTTGTGTTGTCGGATTGTTTGGATGAGATGATTTTTGGTGGTTATCAGCGCATTGGCATGCACGTAAACGCACTGCTCTGATTAATTGGACGTATAGGAATAGGAAGTATGTTCCCTATTCATTTCTTTCACAGGGATTTCAAAAAATAGTCGTAAGCCTTGAATCAAACCAACCAGCTCCATGGTGAATCATAACATTAGAAACATTGATTTGAAAAACAAAAACCAAATTGAAATCAGACAAAAAGACAAAGATACAAGACTATGTACTTAAATTCTTTCAAGAGGGCATGACCTTCAATCCCATAAAGCACTGGGAATGGCATAATCAAAAAGTAAACAATGGTTTAAATATAAAACTATTGATTTAAGGTTGTTGATTGTAAGTATAGAAACAATATATTTTAAGTTTCATGCAGAATATTCAGATATCTAAAAATAAACCAGACTGCTACGTTGTATGGAGCTCTTGCTCTACTCAATCCTTTAAAATGAACATTTGGTAAATCAGTAAGAACAACTTAACTCTTTACTGATTAAGATCTTTTTCAGTAAATAATCCTTCTTTCAGTTCTGTTGCTCTGAGAATCCATCACCACCCTGAAAAATGTAAGTTTTCTTTATAATATATATATTTATATTTATAATGTTGTTAGTACGTTTGTCATTTTTCATTTGTTTAAACTTTATCTAGCTTCAAACCTAACTTAATTGTTAACCTTATCCTAACATTATTAAGTTATTTCTGAATCTATAGTTAAAAAAACAAAAATGTTAAAGGAATATTCCGGGTTCAATACAAGTTAATCTCGATCGACAGCATTTGTGGCATAATGTTGATTTCCACAAAAATGTATTTTGTCTTGTCCCTCCTTTTCTTAAAAAACAGCAAGGCACTTATAATGGAAGTGAATGTGGCCAATTTTTAAATGTTAAAATACTCACAAAAAGTATCAAAAGTTTCAAAAGTATAGCAACAAGATGTAAACAATATGAGTGCTAACATGATTTTAACACGAGAAAATCACTTAATATAACTTCATTACCATGACGATGTCATGATGTCAACAAACCCAAAAACCCTAAAATGACTGTAAAAATGACAATTTAAACAACTTCAATAATACATGAGTTTTAACAGAAGAATTAATGTACAGTAAGTGCTTTTATAAAATTATACACTTCACATTTCTGCTTTTAAACCCTCCAAAACTTGGCCCCATTCACCTCCATTGTAAGTGCCTCACTGTAACCTCCATTTTTTATTTTCTTTTTTTTTTTTTAAGAAAAGGAGGGACAAGTCAAAATAAATGTTTGTGGTAATCAACATTATGCCAAAATGCTGTCGAATGAGCTTAACTTGTATTGAACCCGGAATATTCCTTTAATGTTACTATGATTATGTGTACGTTTTCCAGGGTTCTCAAATGCTTATTTAGAATTCAGATTATTAATGTACACATGGCTTGGATTCCCACAGGAAGGACATATCATTCTATGGTTTCATATTGTGGGATTATGAACAATGAGCAGCAGTGATTTGATTTGATTCACTGCATTAATTGCAAACTTCATTTTTCCCGTTTGGCTGGAGTAGATTTGAAGAGTTGTGTTGAGCTGGTGTGGTGTGTTTGTAGTGGTGAGCGGGCGAGCGGATCGTTGACTTGATGTTTAACAGTGGCTTTGGGGCCAGTGTTTCCATAGCATCAGGACACTGATGTGGCATTGCACAGGATGTAGATTCTTACGAAGGATAACTGTCTTTGAGTGAACTCATACAACCATGTGTGTGTGTGTGTGTGTATTAATACCGTGCAAATGTGCACTGTAAGAAATTGCTGTAAATTTATGGGAGAATTTAACAGCAAAAGTACTGTAATTATGTGAGGTGCAGATGCACTCTGCAGTATTTTACTGTTATATATATATATATATATATATATATATATTTAACAGTACTATAAGCAATTCACTGGGGGGTTTTGGTGGAGAAAGAGAGACATCTCTTTCTCATCATACATTCAATAATGCTAGAATATTTAGTTACCTTACAAATCATATTAGACACAATTTCGTTTTAACATTCCTGTAATGTAATACAGTCATTTAAATATGTCATTTGTAAATAATAATACAATGTATACTGTTAATAACAGCGTAAAATCAGTTTTCTTATTAATCAAGATACCTGAAATTAAAAAAATAAATAAAATAAAATATCAAAGGCACGCAAATCAAACATATCCTGCTGTATCAAGAAGGGTATGCCTGCGTCCTCAAGACTACGACAGGACACGCCCACTACAAGGCTAACTGGCTAACTTGTGATCTAACTGGAGAAAACTGAAAAACAAATTGTATAATAATAATTTGATATGTGACGGGAAGAGAGTTTTATTGTCAGCCCATCCATATACATGCATACAGTAAGAATCAAATAACAACCGTGGTAAAATTGGTCTGTATGAATCACAAGATTGGTGTGACTACTGTCTGCATTTTGCTTTCACAAATCAAGAAGCGAAAAAAGCATTTCAGGTAAAATTTCAGAGGACTTTTGACATTTTTGATCATTTCTTGAATTAACACCACGGACAATTTGTTTACGTTTGGCAACTTTATTTCTCAGTCTCTTTCTCCGTCTTTTTGAAACGTTTTGAAATGTGGAACAGGAAACCGTCCAATCTACACCCACCCACACCTCAACAGTTCAATTTCCCCCCTTACCTCGGTCTGTCACATAATGATGTGTAGGAGCCTATTTAGTGAAATCATCATAATTCAGTACTTAAATCTATATATTTCATAATTAATAATTGCACCGTTGAATATTTACATATTTACACATTTATTTTTACATTTGAGATTTTTTTTTTAGTTTGCATGCATAATCTGGACTGTACTTTTTACAAGTTTTACACTGATTATGCATTGAGTTTTTCAGCAGGCACTGAAAATGGTACTGGCCCTTTAAGAGGAGTGGCAGCTCCACCAGGGACAAACCAATGTTTTCAAAAGCTGCTCTCAATAGACATGGTCATCAGAAGGAAGAGCCTAAATGGAAAAGCAAGAATAAATCTTCTTTTTAGCAAACTGCAATACTCTGAAAACTGAGGGACATTGTGGGATTAATAAAGACACGTAGCACGCCGGATTGCACATGCTGCACACTGGGATGCTTGACATTTAATAAGAGAATCCAGTTATTAAACCATCAGACTGTGAGATGAGAAGCCCAAATCAGTGCCAAAAGCACAACTGCCATTGTGCCAGTGATAATGAACCTAAATCCACTTACAGCACATACCGCATCATAGTAGAACATTCATGCATGATTTATACATAAAGAATTTGGAATCTTTGGAAAACATGGGAGTTCATGGAGATAGCCAGGATCATTTCATGAAAACAACAGCATCCTGACCCAAACCCTAACAACAAACAAACAAACAATGAATGAAGTATGATATTATTTTATGACTTGCGTGCATATGTCAATTTAAAAAAAAATATTTGAATAATATTTATGTAGTTATATAAACGTACTGTTCGGGTAATGGTTAGGGTTAAAAATGTGTTTCCACTAAAAAAATACACTGGAATGGAACGTTAGGTTCAAGCGTTTGGAGAGGATGTTTTGAACTGACATCTCTAGCTTACATCTGCTATGTGAAACTATCTAGATCAGTGGTCACCAATTAGCGGACTGCAGTCCGAGTCGGGACACTGGCTTGGTTACATCCGGCAGCGAGATAATGACAACAGTTGTCCTATCTTAACGTTTCTACAGTTTTAGTGCGCAGTGCATAAAAACAACAGCGCTATACACACCACAAGCACTCACGGGCGACCAGCACTATATCATCTTTTTCTCAAGCGCCAAACACACTTCATTCCTACTCCGTGCGTGTTGCCACTCTCCCTTGTGATATACATGAGGCGTTGCATAAAGCCTGATTAGGCTACGCAGAGTTCCAGGCACGGTTATTTTAACAATGGTAGCAGAAACATGGTGAGCAGCAATGTAGGTGGAGACACAGAAATGAGAATAAAGCAAAGTGCAGGGGTGTAAAGTAGTTGAATAAAAATACTTAAAATAGCAATAAGTAACACTGATATCAAGCGTTTATAATGGGTACTGCAGTCCAAATTCTGAATATTGGAGAGAGTTGTCTCCCCCGCCCCCTCCTCTCCAGACTCAACTCACGTGGGTTGTCAGGTTGAGGACACGCAATAGGAATGAGCAAACTGACAATGGCAAGCGACGAGCCTTACGCTGTAAGTTAATCAGCTAATGTATACGTCTGCAATGTTTTTATTGTTTGCAAATTATAAAACAGCTCATGTGGATTTTTTTATAACACTGTCAATGTTAGCTAGATGTATTGCTGGCTTCCATGGCTGCAGTGCTTTGAGTACATCCAGTGTTTCAAATCTGGCAACCCGGGGTGTCGAAATACTATTGGGAAATGGGCAGTGGGCAGGATCACACAGGCCAAAACACAAACAGAATTTCCGGCCTGGAACGGACATTTCAAAGTAGAATATACTGGCTGTAGCATTGTTTTCGGAGAAGCCAGTATTTCAACTTAGCATGTTTCCTAAATCTCCGATAACATATTATGATAATTGTATGCTTTAGTACAGTAAATATATTACATATTGCACCTTTAAGTATTATACTTAAGTATGATTTTTGGGGATTTGTACTTTACTTGGGTGCAATTTAAACAGAATACTTGTACTTTTACTTAATTACATTTCCAAAGAAAAAATAGTACTTTTTACTCCTTAAAATGTTATTTAAACTTGAAAAGTACTCACTATATATTTGCAGATCATTTTCTTTCGTCTTACTGGACTGAAGCTGCCTTTTCACTGCATCCAACAAACGACAGATGACAGACCAGAGGTCAGTCATTTCAAATGCAGAGTCACGGAGCGGTTGTGTGGAGTTCTGACCATCTGTAGAGGTGGAATTTCGGATCTGATTTGAGCTTCAGATATGTCTAAATATTTGTGCGACTAGACTGTATGTGACCACCCGACTGATTGTGATGAATTAATTAAAAACTATGAGCACAAACTGAGAAATATTGACAGTTTTTGTCCTAAACTTTATTCTAAACGCCTGCTACTTCTACAGATTGGACAGTTATGAAATGATCATTCACATTGCAAAGATATACAGTATATATATATATATAAACAAAAGGCTTTTGTAATTAAATGTGTACATGTTATTTATTTCTACACTTGCTGTCATATTTAAATCATATCTATGAATTTCTACTCCTGATTGCTGAATTATTATTATTGTTGTTGTTGTTGTTGTTGTTAGGCAACTATTAATTATAATAATAACTATAAAACCAGCAATGATAATGATGGTAATAATGATAATAAATGGAAACTGAGTAAATATTAAATATGTATTTTATTGAATTCATCCATCTGCTCAACAGCAAGATTTGGTAGCAAACCTCAAAAAAACAATTCACAAAACCAACAACATTACTAACTTTATTCAAGGCTTATTTTGAATGTTTTTTTATCTTTCTCTATGTCTCAAGGGGCTGGGTGCTCCAATATCACAGTTCGTGAGTGTCTTCTCCCATGCAACGAACATTGCGTGACTGTGGCAACGTTTTTGCAAAATAAAATGATGTGGTTCATTACACATCTCAGGGCAGTTCTGAAGTGAAATGTCTACTGTGTGGCACTAAAAGCGAGTTAAATGTTCTCCTGAACAGATTAGGTTAAGGTTAATGTTCTATTGAGATTTAAACCAAGAAAACCGACCTCCCTAACCTAAACCTTAAACCTAACCGATAGCGTCATAAAAAGCAAATAAGAAAGTAAGATGAAAAACAATATTTCTGAAGTAACCACGTCATTTTGTGGTGCTTCTATGGCTCTGGGCTCACGTGTCAACTCACGTGCTCTTCAGGACTCATACCCCGGACCTTTGAATTGCATATGCAACACTTTTTCAGTTGAGCTACCACACAGTTTGATCACACTTAAACAAGCTTGGAAATGTAGTAGGTTATTCAGTGCAAACATTAAAATGAGTCATGTGCTATAGTAAAAGTGTTTTATATGTCATAAGATTGTATTATGTGATGAACAGAGTGAAAAGTAAGTGTTTATGAACTGATAATCTTTTGTTTTACTCATGATTTGTGTGAAAGGGGATAAAAGTCGCTGTTTTAGCGCCTCTAGTGTTTATTCCACCAGGAAATTGCTGTGTTACATACAACAGGCCACATTAAGTGTTTAATGTGTTATTGTAACATAATTGTATGACCAGGTTGGGAATGCCACTGGGGGAGAAATATGACAGTAGTCAGAGACAGTAAAAAGGCGACTTTCAAACCAATCGAATTTAACAACTTCCTCTCTCACACAATCTCCTCTCTTGACTTCTTTCTAGCTAGGAAAAAGCTACTTTTTACTTTTTTATGACTTAAGTACAATTTAATGAGAATACTTTTTTACTTTCACTCAAGTGTATTTTTGGCTAGATACTTGGACTTTTAAATGAGTAAAATGTTCACTCAGTATCCATACTTTCACTTAAGTATAATTTCTGAGTACTTTTTTTCACCTGGCAAAGTGAAACTATCTTCATCTGTCTGATTAATGTCTCGGACGGGTTTGTGACAGGACAAGTTCACGTGTCACCTTTTTAGACTAACGTCTTTTTCTGTCTAAATGTAGCTTTATTAATCAGCATGTTATGTGCCTTTCATGACAAACAGTTTTTTTATTTTTTTTATTTTGTGAAAATGAATCAGAGATGTCATCATCTCTGATTATTAGTTATAATTAATAGAAATTATTAGTTAGGCTGGCTAGTAGAGTTCTCTTCTGATGAGAATGTTCCCATTATTTCATAGTCAGCCCATTTATACTTAAGCTAACAGTATTTTTAAGATATAAATTGTTAGATTATTGTTATTAGATTCTCACTTTAGGAAAATATTAAAATGGTCCCTTCAGACTTTTACATTTTGTAAATTTTGTCTCAAGGGTTACCCCTAAACCCCCATGCAGTAACCTCTATTTTCTCAGTCAAAAGTACTCCTATGTACCATACAAAGTGATCTGAATGTAAAAGTAATTAAAAATAAATATTCAGAATGTAAATATACTCAAACACAAAAACTGTCACCCAGCTTGAAAATAAATTGATATTATTAAGTGCCCTTGACTAATGAACTCTGAAATATATTAGCCTAATTGTTTGATAGAAAAGATCCCTCACACTCCACTGCTTTGGCTTTGTCTCTGGGCCAGTGTCCTCATCTCTGATTTGAAGAGACTATTTTGACTGTTTTCATTTTTTTTTTTTTTACAAAGTACTATTGCTGCCAACGTGGAAAGATATAATAACTACTCCAGAAAAAAACAAAAAAACAATCCATAATTTTAAAGCCATACTGACTACTGACACCGCGCAACTTATTATTTTCTGGACCTTTGCTGGGAAGGAAATGTAGAGACCAGACCTCTTGAAACTTTAACTGAATACACCTGGTCTAGAGTCTATCTATAGAGATAAAAAAAAAAAAAAACTGAATATGACTGACCCCTTTAGGTACAGTGTAGGAAGTTCAGGTTGTCATTATTGCAGTTCATTTTTGGGGAAAGAACAGCAGCTAGCTATTTTTAAAAAACAATAGATTAATATATATATATATATATAATTGTTAAATCAAACAAATTATTATTATTATTATTTTGAAAATAATATAATGGAAATACAATGGAAATATACAGTGGAAACATCTAAAAATGATAATTAATTCCATGGGCAGAATAGCTGAAATTCATGAGTGCTGTTACATGAGCCATGTGTGTAGAGGAGTATTACAGTATTACTCACAAAGAAAAATCTGCAGCTCTTTGTGCAAACCTCCAATACACTAAGATTTCCACAACAGCTACATCTACTGCAGGATGTGGAAACACAATACTGCTGCTCCACACTGTGCATCACAATACCTCATTGTGCAAGTAAAAAATTGTATGTATGTGTATATAATATTTATAAGAATTACAGCAATGAGAGTCTTTTGGATGTTATGCTGTACAGACATGTCATCTGTAATCTTTAAAGTAACATGTGTTGACCTGACCATTAAGGAAAACTTCAGTGACTTCATTTTTGACATAAACTTACAAGTTGGCATGGACTGATGTATAGGAGTTACTACTATTGGATAATGCAGTCTCTTTCTATGTCAACACAATGCAAATAATGAAATTCTTAATGTTTTAATATAAATTCTTCAAATATGAATGAATATTATTTTTGGTGTACATTACCCTTTACAAGAATTTTAATTTGATAGCAATACAACATTTAGTTGTTTTTGCACAGCATGCCAAACCATCAGACTTAAAAACAAAACAGTTCATGCTAAGTTCCACTTTTCTGGGTACCAGTAATTTTTAAAGAATGACACATCGTGCTCAGTGATGGTGTGATGTCAAGTTCTTTGAATGAGTGTGTTTGTGAAGCACAGACTCAAATTCACACCAAACAACTGACTTTGACCCTCAAGAATTTTTCACAACTGGGTTGGTAAAAAAGTCCTCAGTCCTCAGATCATTGTGTGCATGCTTCGTCAAGTACAGTAAGTGTTTAGTCATTTGCTAAATGAAGATTGTATGCAAACTTAATGTCTCTATGCACATACGGTACATTCACTCTCCAACTTGTTCACAGCAACATCATGATAAGTTCAAAGAAATCCTCACACCCAAAGACCTTCAGACATGCTGTCAGGACACTCTCATAAGTGCTACTGTAGAACGAGTTTTTTGGACCTAATCCAAAAAAGCAGGGGATCCTTGTAGGAACTTATGTGATTGGGCTGCTAAGTTCTTTCAAATTTAGGTGTGGTGCACCCCATGCATTGCAAAAAATCTTTTGTCACCAGTGTTGGGTAGTATCGAATTAAATAATCAGATTACAAAAATTTGTATTTTTGTATTTGTAATTAGATAACATTACATTTACAGAATATAGTGACTTGCTATGGGTTACATGATTACATTTTTAATTACATTACCAATCAGCAACAACTAGTGCATAATTGACTGATTAGAGTTTGAGGGTCTGACCTGGAGCCTGATATATCTGAGATATGTGTGGTCTCGTTCCTCATTTGACCACATACAGAAATAACTTTACATTTTAAAGAGACACAGGGAAAAAATAATTGAGCAATGCAATTTTTAACATACAAAAATTTACATCTACTATCCATTGAAAAGACTAGGAATAGTTCACCCAAAAATACAAATTCTCTCATCATTTACTCACTCTCATGCCATTCTAGATGTGTATGACTTTCTTTTTCTGCTGAGCACAAATGAAGGTATTCAGACGAATATCTCAACTCTGCAGGTCCATAAAATGCAAGTGAACTCGCACTAAGCAAATGCATTATGCAGAAGATATTCAAGCATTATTCTTTTAAAGTCAGATAAATCCCTTTTTCTAAAATAACAAAAATGTTCATAAAATTAAGAAAACATGTTATCATCCATTTTGGGCAACATAGTATTCCTTTTTCCCTTTAGTTTTCCCTTTTCAAGTACCTTTTGTTTTAGTCAGCGACTGACAAATAGCGATTTACTGTTTGATTTTGTTTACTAATGTTTAATGAAAGAGTGTTAATTATACATTTAAAAGTGACAATTACATTTCCAAAAGTAATCAGATTAGATTACCTAAAAAAAATGTATCTAAAAGATTACATTACTGATTACAATTTTTGTTCTGTAATTTGTAATCAGCACCTGATTACATTTCATAAGTAATCTACCCACACCTAAAAATGTGCTTAATCAGGCAACATCTAAATAAACTGGTTT
This sequence comes from Myxocyprinus asiaticus, assembly GCF_019703515.2. Taxonomy (NCBI): domain Eukaryota; kingdom Metazoa; phylum Chordata; class Actinopteri; order Cypriniformes; family Catostomidae; genus Myxocyprinus; species Myxocyprinus asiaticus. Next base: position 3,814,440 of record NC_059383.1, on the reverse strand, counting down.
GATTTAAGTAAAATATTAATTAACATCACTGAATCAACCTAAATTCATCTGGTTGCGCCAACAAAAGTCATTTGTACGTTTCAGATCTTTATCGTATCAATTACACGATAGAGGTCTTAACAATATTTTTTCTGGATAGGATCACAACCTGAAAAACACCAGTCTGAAAATGTAAGATTACACAGTCCCAAAAAGTATTTGAACACTTAAGCCACTCTTACATGAAATAACAAAATATTAAAGCAAGTGTCATTTGCACATACTACATGCTGCCATCTTTTTTTTTATTATTATTATTTTGTATAAATCACACTTGCTTTTATATCGGATCTAATACAGTATGCAGTGACATTCGTTCACTTTCACATGTGTCCTACATGTCCAAATACATTTTGGCGTGACTCCTAGACAATCACTGAAGCTCTAAAATGTTTCTTCAATCTTCACTCATGGCGCTTCATTCATTCAAACCACTGATATATGCAACAACACTCCACCAACTTGTTTTCCCATGATAGCAAATCAAACTGAGTGTTCAGAAGAGTAAATGTACACATGAGTGTGGGAAAATACATAAACACACTCATTCCCACCATTCATCTTCATTTATCTCGAGCTGTGTATCGATGCTGGGAACAAATGTTCATCTCCAGTTCCACATCATTCACATCATCACAGCCACTGAATGCCCGTTACCAGTGAGTTTCCACCCTTCTCTCCCTGGCACTGATTATAGAGACGCCATAAAGATGGCGACACATGGCTCACCACAGACACATTCATTTCTAGCAATAATCTTTTGATTTGTATAACCTCTCATTTGGTAGTAATAACGCAGAGATGATGTGATTTCTGATGCCCGAGTCTCTCAAGAACCAAACAAGAACTTTATTACCTCTTGTTCCACATGGTGTTTGTTACGACAAGAATCACTGTTACTATTGCTCATATTATGCTGTAAATACTAATAGTTATCTAAAATAAAATACAAATAAATAGTTGACTCATTTTAAGATCATTTTTTTTTTCTTTTCTTACTAGTTTTATTTAAGTAACCGTAACTCTCTAAACCCTAAAGTTGTGGTCCTAATTAAACAGTACTTGAAATTTCACATTTTGGAATCGTAACTCAAACATATAGGTTCTTTAAACTTTGGCTTTGAGTACTACTAACTCAAAATGATCAAGTACAGTGTGAAATACCCATAAGCCCTTGTGCTTGAATAAATTAAGTATGTTTGGTCAAGACAAGGGAACTTATGAAAATATGTAATAACAATAGATTTAATGCTTATAATTATTGTTGTTGTATTGTTGCAGCTGATTGATTGGTGTGATTTGCGTGAAGGCACCATTAGTAAGATTAGTGTTACCTCTGGTGAATGGAATGGAGTCTGTTAAATTACGTAATTCTTCTCTACTCAGTTGTACTTTTCAAAAGTGTAGATTTATGTCCATATTAAATCCATATTGCTAACCTCGAGTCAAGTCATAATTTCCCTCATACTGTATAGTATTTATCTTAATTTAATCGATTAAATAAAAGCAATGATACTTTCATCACATACGAGTTAAGTTGAATCACTTAACTACTTAACTGTACTTGATTAATGAAGTTCACTTGACTTGAGCAAAATAAGTGTTAACATTGAAAAAGCATGCAAATTAATTGCCTTAAAAAAATCTACGTATAGTCAACTAATTAAAATTTAGAGTGGATTTAAACAAGCCCTTAAGTATGAAAATTTGGTGAGTAACTCAACCTGCACCATTTGTGCTATGGACCTGCAGCTTTGTGACTAGACTTGTGATTTTCACCGGGTGAATGAGGCTTACATTGAAGGGATCTAGACATCTGATTATCATAGAGACTTAGGGATGGGCTCTTTTGATTTGGACCAGTAAGTAACCACCTAGCAACCACTCAGAACACCTTAGTAACCCTTTAACAACCACCCAGAACAGTGGCAATAGCTTAGCAACTCAACTGCATATTAACCCACTGATATCCATACGTGGATGCCGCATTAGCAGCGTTTTCTGGGACAAATGATCATAAACACATTGGGATGAATAGGTCAAAACCATAAATTGATCTTGCACCTTAAACATCCATAATATGTTTTATTATTCAAATGACATCATTCACATATAGGTTCTATCCATATTATAAAAAATAACATGGGCTTTTAAACTATTAAACTTAATTGTTAATTAAGTAAGGGATTTTGTACAGTCAATGGGTTGAACTGTACTTTACCCCGCTTATTACATGGCTACAAAGCAAATAAATATATAAATAGACATAAAATATTGATTTGCATTGAAATTATATAATGATATGAAAAGAAAGAAATCGCTGAACAGCTGAAATCCACCTCCGGTTTGCGTTGCAGTTCTATTGGAGTTTATTTTGTATAATTGTATAATGACCGTCTGACTCGCCATTATCTAGCTTATTACAAGACTACTTGCCAAATAAATAAACAAATGGATATGAAATGTTAATTTGAGTTGAAATTATTATATTAGTTTACTTGTAGAGATCGCACAGTGATTGGAGAAGCAGGAAAGGTGACTCCCAATACCTGGATGACCGGTCTGATATGTCTTAATCCCCGGAAGTGCAGTTGTTACTCAGAAATATCAGACCGCTAGATGGAGCCATTAACCAATCAGAATTGAGTATTCCACAGCACCGTGTAATAAACTGAAATAAATAATGGCAGAGCAATTTATAGTCTATACATTATATGAACACTGGCAAAGTATCACATAGATTACTGCAAATAAATCCTACTTCTCTTGTAGGATCCCTTGACTAACATTCAAACCAGTTCCAAGATGGCGGTGCGGTTGACGTATCCCGACCAGCCGAATACGTTATCTACATATGTATATCTATGTACTCAACACCCAAAGCAGCCTAGTACCTGCACAGCGACACACAAACAATCACTGAGAACACCTTGTAATGCCTGGACAACCACCCACAACACTGAGGCACTAACCTTTGCATGGGCAAGTACTATTTCCATTTTCTTCTGGAAATGTAAAAATCTAGTTTAAAATAAAGTCTTTTTACTCTGTAGTGTAGTGTTGCTTGGCAATGGATGATAAACTGGAACTCAGTGGACACAATAGACTACTACATGCATTAGCTAGTCCCCGAAAAGGAGAATAAAATTATATTTGTTCAAAAGTAAAAGTTTATTATTCATGCATGAAGTTATGGTAAGCATAAGCTATTTTTTGACCAGCACTTTTGCCCTAGATTCGTTAGATGCATTAAAGTCATAAAGTGTTGATGGGGAGTGAATGGAAAATGTTGGTGCTATTGTGACAGGTGAAAGCTGCTGTGTGGGTGTTGAAGACCACCAAACATGCGTTATCTCAGACAGTTACCTGGCATTGAGCATTTCCTGTGCGTATGCGACACTACAACTCTTGAGCAATCACAGCGCTGCATGTGCAGAGAGACAAGCTCAACTCAAGTACAGATCCTCAGAGTGTTTCCATCAACAAATCAAGCACATTTTCTGAATGTCATAGTAAATAAAGAGAAAATACAGTTAAAAGAAATGTTTCAGGTTCAACACAAGTTAAGCTCAATCAACAGAATTTATGACATAATGTTGATTACCACAAAAATAATTACAACTTGTCCCTCACTTATTAATGAAAAAAAAAAAAAATAGTTACGTTGAGGCACTTACAGTGGAGGTGAACGAGGCCAGTCCATAAACATTAAAATACACACTGTTTCAAAAGTATAGTCACAAGATGTAAACATTATACATGTTAATATGATTTTAGTGTGATAAAACCAGGGATTACTGACATTGCAGCATTTATCAGATTACTGACTTTACGGCACCATGGCAGTGCAGTTGTAATATTTGTATAATTATGTCAGCATGATCTCTCAAAAACTATGTGACCATGGCAACATTTTTGCAAAACAAAATTACATGCTTCATGTCTTCATTACACATTTTGCTACAGTTTCCCAGTGAAATATCCAGCGGGGGGCGCCAAAAGTGAGAGAAATGGTGCCGTACTCAGACAAGGTTTTCAAGGTTAATTTTAGATTGAAGTTTTAATGAAAAAAATTACCTTCTTAACCTAAAACTTTATCCTAAACCTAAGTGAAAGTGTCTTAAAGCAAATGAACATTGAACAAAACATCCTTACCCTAAATTAACGCCTAAACCGAACTGATATGTCTTAAAGTGAAGTGTCTTTCAAGCAAATGCAACATGGCAAGCACATTTTCTGAAACAACTATGTCACTTTGTGTTGCTTATGACACTTTCGTCTCACGTGTCAGCTTGCGTGCTGGGTTCGAACCACGGTCTTTCAAGCTCAAAGTCCAACACGCAACCAGGTGAGCTACCGCAGAAGCTAATCACATTGGAATAAGTGTGTAAATGTAATAAAAGCTTTAAAATGTATCATTTTTCAAATTTTGAGTGGGAGTAAAATTGTTTCAATATCATAAACTAGCAGTGTGTGAGTAATAGTGGGGACATTTTTTTTTTATAAAGTCATAATCAGCCTTTGTAATCGCGATTAGTGTGAAACTTAATAAAATGCATAGTTGTTGTAGCACCTCTAGTGTCCGTTTCACCTGGAAACTATAGTTATAGTTACATTAAATCTATGGGACTAAGTTGTCATAAATGCTGTTAATTGAGCTTAACTTATACTGAACCCAGAAAATTCCTTTAAAGGAATAGTTCACCCAAAAATTTTACTCACCTTCATGTTATTACAAACCCGCATGACTTCCTTTCTTCTGTGGAACAAAATAAAAATGAAATGAAATGAACACAATGAACTGAATGGAAAAAAAAAGATGCATGGCTTTCTTTATGGCATTAAAAGAGCTCGGTAATTTTGTGTACAGTACATTCAAAAATTATATTTACTGGATACATTAATGTGTATACACATTCTGTAACAACACACTACTTTATTTCCACATGCAGCGAGGAACTGACAAACTTAGAAAACTTTAATGAAAGTGGTTGACTTGAGAGCACTGTTAACCTGAACAATTCCTAAAAATAATCAACTCCAGAAGCAGGCAACAACGGGGCTTAAGGCACTTCTGATTTTCTCCCAAAATACTAAATTGCAAGAATTACTACCACAACACTTTCCTTAACAGGCCTTTGTCACTATGTATCTACTGCAAAACACTGATGATCCATGAGGTCTGAAGGTTGATTTCGAGGTATCTGTTCTAACATTTAATTACATTTAAAATGTTGCAAATTTATAAAGCTAATGAAAATCCCTGAAATTATCACTTTCATTTTGAGACTAAATATTTGTTTGTCATTTTCAGATTTGTTCAAGGTGATTAAATCAAACATTTTCCAATAACTGTCCAATAAGTGAAGGGTTGTATTTAGGGTAAAAAGCCTCCTTGCTGAAGGGGATTAAGACCCCCCAAAAGACCCACTCTTAAGTGAGGGGAATAGATTTTATGTTATGAAGGATGTTCAAAGTGGACTCATTTTTTATTTTCCAATCACAATGGAGATTAATTTGTTTTCAGAATGTTTGAGATGTTATGAAATGCCAAATATGATTGAAATGAACAGGAAATGGTGTACCCTTATTTTGAATAAGCATTATATTTTATTTGATACTCAAAAAAACATCTCGTTGTCTCAAAAACTTTTGCATAAGTTGACATATTCTGCACTAAAACTGTTTAGCTATATCTACTACTACTATAATGCTTTTATACCAAGTGTGGGCAAAAGGCATCCTCACTACTTTTTTACAAATAGATTTTAATAAAAACAACCTTTCATTACTATTTCTTTTCACACAAATGATGTTACTCCATTAATATTTATCAATATATACTGTATATACAGTGTATATTTTCCGTCTTGATGCAATTTGCGACCAGAAAAAAGCACATTTCCTTAATGAGGGCCTTAATTTCAGATGTGTACCCTACACATCTGAAATACTGAATAATCAAGCAATAAGCTACTGTGATGCAGTCACAGCTAAAGGATGATGTTAGGCATGACATGCAGCACTTTTAGCTGTTACTACATCATCATAGCACAAACCCCAGTGCCCTATTGCTTTTATAAAGTGGGTACCATATTATTTATATATATATATATATATATATATATATATATATATACAGTTGAAGTCAGAAGTTTACATACACTTAGGTTGAAGTCATTAAAACAAATTTTTTGAGCCACTCCACAGATTTAATATTAGCAAACTATAGTTTTGGCAAGTCGTTTAGGACATCTACTTCGTGCATGACACAAGTAATTTTTCCAACAATTGTTTACAGACAGACTGTTTCACTTTTAATTGACTATATCACAATTCCAGTGGGTCAGAAATGTACATACACTTAGATAACTGTGCCTTTAAGCAGCTTGAAAAATTCCAGAAAATAATGTCAAGACTTTAGACAATTAGATAATTAGCTTCTGATAGGAGGTGTACTGAATTTGAGGTGTACCTGTGGATGTATTTTAAGGCCTACCTTCAAACTCAGTGCCTCTTTGCTTGATATCATGGGAAAATCAAAAGAAATCAGCCAAAACCTCAGAAAACAATTGTGGACCTCCACAAGTCTGGTTCATCCTTGAGAGCAATTTCTAAATGCCTGAAGTTACCACGGTCATCTGTACAAACAATAGTATGCAAGTATAAACACCATGGGAACACGCAGCCATCATACTGCTCAGGAAAGAGACGCATTCTGTCAGAAAAGTGCAGATCAATCCCAGAACAACAGCAAAGGACCTTGTGAAGATGCTGGAGGAAACAGGAAGACAAGTATATATATCCACAGTAAAACGAGTCCAATATCGACATAACCTGAAAGGCTGCTCAGCAAGGAAGAAGCCACTGCTCCAAAACCACCATAAAAAAGCCAGACTACAGTTTGCAAGTGCACATGGGGACAAAGATCTTACTTTTTGGAGAAATTTCCTCTGGTCTGATGAAACAAATATTGAACTGTTTGGCCATAATTTTTTTTATTTATTTTTAAAAAAAAATGTATTTACATCATCATGGCACCGCGGATGGCCGCCTCGGTGTGGAGCGCTTCTATTGTTTTGTTATTTTTGTTTGTTTGTCCTGTGTTTAGTAATCTTTTTTCAGTCAGTTTTACCAGAGACGAACTGCTGAACATTCGACAGCATACACCAGTCAATATTTTCCCGGAATTTGAATATTCGGACGTTTTGTTTGACATTCTATTTGGAGGCGCGGCTGTGTTGTTTAAACGCGCTATGAGACGCAGGCGAGGGAGACGAGCAGGCGCGTGGTCAAGCTCCGTCGGCGCGGCTTTCGAACAACGCTGCCGAGCATTCATCTAGAAACCTGGCTGAGTGAAGCCATTCCGGACAGCACGTTACATCTGCCGGGCTTTCAACTGTTCAGAGCGGATCGCATCGTGGAGTTAAGGGGGAAAATGAGAGGCGGTGGAACATGCTTTTACATCAATGAAAGTTGGTGTACAGATGTAACAATGTTAAAGAAGATGTGCTGTCCTATTTTGGAAGCACTCTTTATTAACTGTAAGCCATTCTACTTGCCGCGGGAGTTTTCCTCGTTTATTCTGGTGAGTGTGTATATCGCACCAAATGCGTGTTTGAACACAACGCTGCAACAGCTGGCTGATCAAATCACAGACAAGGAATAACATTACCCGGACTCAGTTATTATTATTCTTGGGGATTTTAACAAAGCAAACCTCACACGTGAACTGCCCAAATACAAACAGCACATTACATGCCCCACCAGAGACAGGAACATACTGGATCATTGGTACACAACAATAAAGGATGCATATCGCTCTATCCCTAGAGCAGCTTTGGGACTCTCTGATCACTGTCTGGTTCATCTTCTTCCAACCTACAGACAGAAATTAAAATCTGCTTAGCCTGTATTAAGGACTGTAAAGAGATGGACCAACGAAGCAGAGCTGGAACTACAAGCCTGCTTTGACTGCACTGATTGGAGTGTTTTTGAGGCGGCAGACACCAATCTGGACGAGCTCACAGATACTGTTACATCATATATCAGTTTTTGTGAGGATATGTGCATTCCTACTAGGACTTATTTAACAACGACAAACCATGGTTTACAGCGGAAATCAGGCAGCTTCTTCAGGCCAAAGAGGATGCTTACAGAGTTGGGGATAAAGTCTTATACAATCAGGCCAGGAATACACTGAATAAGGGAATCAGAGTGGCTAAAACATGGTATTGCATCATATCCTGCAACATCTGGACAGACCAGGGACATATGCAAGGATCCTTTTTGTGGACTTCAGTTCGGCTTTCAACACCATCATCCCAGCTATACTCCAGAATAAATTAAACCAACTCTCTGTTCCCATGTCTATATGTCAGTGGATTACCAGCTTTCTGACGGACAGGCAGCAGCTTGTGAGACAGGGGAAACTCACTTCCAGCACCTGTACAATCAGCACTGGTGCCCCCCAGGGATGTGTGCTCTCCCCACTACTCTTCTCCCTCTACACCGATGACTGCATCGCCAAGGACCCCTCTGTCAAGCTCCTGAAGTTTGCAGATGACACCACTGTCATCGGCCTCATCCGAGATGACGATGAGTCTGCATACAGAAGGGAGGTTGAACAGCTGGCTGTCTGGTGCAGTCAAAACAACCTTGAGCTGAACACGCTCAAAACGGTGGAGATGATTGTGGACTTTAGGAGGAACACCCCAACACTGACTCCCCTCACCATTCTAAACAGCACTGTGGCAGCAGTGGAGTCATTCAGGTTCCTGGGCACAACCATCTCACAGGACCTGAAGTGGGAGACACACATTGACTCCATTGTGAAAAAGGCCCAGCAGAGGTTGTACTTCCTTCGACAGCTGAGGAAATTCAACCTGCCACAGGTGCTGCTGATACAGTTTTACTCAGCAGTCATTGAGTCTGTCCTCTGCACTTCAATAACTGTCCGGTTTGGTTCAGCTACGAAATCAGACATCAGAAGACTACAAAGGACAGTTCGGACTGCTGAGAGGATTATTGGTTGCCCCCTGCCCCCCCTTCAAGAACTATACACTTCCAGAGTGAGGAAAAAGGCTGGAAAAATCACTCTGGACCCCACTCACCCTGCCCACTACCTTTTTGAACTGTTGCCTTCTGGCCGACGCTTCAGAGCTCTGAGCACCAGAACCGTCAGGCACAGGAACAGTTTTTTCCCTCAGGCTATCCATCTCATGAACAGTTAAACTGCCCCATTGAGCAATAACTATGTGCAATACACAGTTTAGTCTTTCCTATATTTATCCAACACATCCAACCTCTTCTGTCATTTCATTCCTCTGAAAAAAAAAAAACATTTGCACTGTACATAACAGATTGTATTAGATTTGCACTACCCATGTGTATGTGTGTATGTATGTGTGTGTCTGTACGTATGTGTATAATTATTTTTTTTTTTTATTATTATTATTATCTATGTCTTGCTGCTGTTTTTGTAATGTTTTTGTATGGTTGTACACTGGAAGCTCCTGTCACCAAGACAAATTCCTTGATGTGTAAGCATACTTGGCAATAAAGCTCATTCTGATTCTGATTCTGATAATGGCCATTGTTATGTTTGGAGGAAAAAGGGTGAGGCTTGAAAGCTGAAGAACACCATCCCAACCGTGAAGCATGGGGGTGGCAGCATCATGTTGTGGGGGTGCTTTGCCGCAGGAGGGACTGGTGCACTTCACAAAATAGATGGCATCATGAGGAAGGAAAATGATGTGGATATATTGAAGCAACATCTCAAGACATCAGCCAGGAAGTTAAAGCTCGGTCGCAAATGGGTCTTCCAAATGGACAATGACCCCAAATATACCTCCAAAGTTGTGGCAAAATGGCTTAAGGACAACAAAGTCAAGGAATTGGAGTGGCCATCACAAAGCCCTGACCTCAATCTGATAGAACATTTGTGGGCAGAACTGAAAAAGCATGTGCGAGTAAGGAGGCCCTGACTCAGTTACACCAGTTTTGTCTGGAGGAATGGGCCAAACTTCCAGCAACTTATTGTGAGAAGCTTGTGGAAGGCTACCCAAAACATTTGACCCAAGTTAAAAATTTAAAGGCAATGCTACCAAATACTAACAAAGTGTATGTAAACTTCTGACCCACTGGAAATGTGATGAAAGAAATAAAAGCTGAAATAAATCATTCTCTCTACTATTTTTCTGACATTTCACATTCTTAAAATAAAATAGTGATCCTGACTGACCTAAGACAGGGAATGTTTTCTACGATTAAATGTCAGGAATTGTGAAAAACTGAGTTTAAATGTATTTGGCTGAGGTGTATGTAAACTTCTGACTTAAACTGTATATGTATATTATCAGGCAAATTCATTAAGTGCCATCCTTCCAAAAGACAATATAGTTCCTGACTTGTAGCGTTAATAAATAGTTGGTCTCTATGGTTAGTATCTATATATCTCTTTTATAGTAACTATATGATATGAAAAATAATTTCCTCAAAGAGGTGTTATTGAGTAAGTATTTTGTAAGATTGAAAGAGTTTTTTATCATGACATCACACCTCTCCACAAACAGCGTGTGCTGGTGCATATGTCTTCACAGTTGGGTTTGATAATCATCTTGCTAGAAACAAAACAAAAGACAACAAAACAAAGACACCAAAGTGTGCGGTGATTCACTTCACTGCCGCGTTTGTTTAAGGGGAAAAAAGAAAAAGCGCTGACCACAAACGCTTAACATCTCTGATACCTTTCAGTATTTACCAAAGACAGGAAGCATGCAGTTCTTTTTTTCATTTTAATGTCAACAACTTGGGTAATGTTTCTTGATATACTGTGGATGTAGTGGAAAACCACTATCTCTCTCTGTTTTGGCATATTAGATGAAAATAGTGAATTTAATAAGGATGTATGCCATTTTCTTGAGTTATTTACATCAAAACCGTAGTATGCAGAAGTATACAGTGCAGTAACATGTCATACAGTTTTTTTTTTTTTTTTTTAACGTTCTTCTGGGGTTTCTTTAATAAACTGCAACCTAAATAATTTTCCATTTTGCTTTTATAAATGACTTTTCATTATGCACACTACGGCTAAACACTTAAATGCCAGCATCTCTAAATTTTCTTTGAAGTCTTTATCACATTCTAATAAATAAATTGCAAAAACTCCTTTTACATCCACAAAAAAATAAAAATACAATTTTGTTTTTACTAAGATATTCAAATATTCAATAGCAATAAATAACTTACATTTGATCATTGCCTGTAATACTTGTGTCTTTTTAAGATACTTGAAGTTGACAATGTAAACATTTGTTAAGTATGTTGAATGGTAGTTTTATTTAGCATATTCAAATACTTATAAATAGTTTATATAACGACATCCTCATTCCTCATCTGTTACAATAGTTAGCAGTAAAAGGTTAAACAAACATGACCAAACATCAGTCTTTCACTAATCAGCCACTTAGCACAGAAACAGATGAAGCCATGCTCATATATAGACTATCCAAAAGTCATACTTCAATGATCCTTTCATTCTGAATGATCAAAGTCAAAAGTGTCGACTACCAATCACACTCACCAAAAAGATAAACACAACACAAAGTCATGTGCAGTGCTGAAATTATAAACAAATTAATTATTGGCTTATGAGCAGATGAAGTCCACTGTCATGTTTCTCACAACAGTCAGTCTCCTCATTCTAAACTGTATACTGTATGAATTAATCATTGACTGCACTTAAAGGGATAGTACACTCAAAAAAGACAATTTTCTTAGCATTTACTCACCCTCATGCCATCCCAGATGTGTATGACTTTCTTTATTCTGTAGAACACAGATTATGATTTTTACAAGAATATCTCAGCTTCATAAAGTATGGTCAAATAAAATGCAAATGAATGGTGGCCAGAATTTTGAAGGTCCAAAAAGGACATTTAAAGGCAGTATATATGTAATCCAGAAGACTCCAGTGGTAAAATGCATATTTTCTGACATGACATGATAGGTGTGGGTGAGAAAGGGATCAATATTTAAGTCTTTTTTTCTGTAAATCTCCACTTTCAGCCACCTACTGATCGGGGTTGGAGATTTATAGTAAAAAAGGACTTAAATATTGAGCTGTTTCTCACCCACACCTATCATGTTGTATTTAACCACTGGAGTCGTTTGGATTACTTTTATGCCTTTATGTGCTTTTTGGATTGTCAAAATTTTGGGACCCATTCACTTGCATTGTATGGACCTACTGAAATATTCTACTAAAAATCTTTGTGTTCTGCAGAAGAAAGAAAGTCATACATATCTGGAATGGCATGAGGGTGAGTAAATGAGAGAATTTTAATTTTTGGGTGAACTATCCCTTTAAAATTTGATTCATGTATTTACATCCAAAACCCACTGAACACATAGTGTCGTCCAGGAAATACATCTGACAGCAAAACGAGCAAAATAAATAAATAAATAAAATAAAAGGATTACACTCCCATCCTCTGGTTATTATTGGTCATAACAAGTATGACTGATAGGACTGCATTTTTTAAGCACTCAAACTGTGATTCTAACGATTATAATTAAAACAACAGCAACACTGATAATAATAATATTATTATAAATATATAATAAAGAGAGTTTAAATGTGTAATAGCCTGTTTGTTTCAGTCCTCACCTACACCTATTTGACACAAATAGAATTGTCTAATTATTACCTAAATTTAACTTAAAGGAAATACTAAACAAGATAGTTCAATAATGGATAATATATATAACATACACATGTAAAACACATTCAGGCAATTACTTATACAAATAATAAATATAACTCGAATTGAAGTTAACTCACAAATTTGTTTGTATCTAATATATCTATCTAACTAGTGTATCCGGAAAGTATTCACAGCGCTTCACTTTTTCCACATTTTGTTATGTTACAGCCTTAATCCAAAATTGATTAAATTCATTATTTTCCTCAATTCTACAAACAATACCCCATAATGACAACGTGAAAGAAGTTTGTTTGAAATCTTTGCAAATTTAAAAAAAAACAAAACAAAAAAAAAAAAAAACACACACATGTACATAAGTATTCACAGCCTTTGC